>NW_026967534.1:741042-1111563 GCF_028390025.1 Pseudophryne corroboree | reverse complement strand
TATGTGAGAGCAGGAGACACCTCGTCACAAGGATGTAGTTATGTGAGAGCAGGAGACACCTCGTCACAAGGACACATATGTGAGAGCAGGAGACACCTCGTCACAAGGATGTGGTTATGTGAGAGCAGGAGACACCTCATCACAAGGATGTGGTTATGTGAGAGCAGGAGACACCTCGTCACAAGGACACATATGTGAGAGCAGGAGACACCTCGTCACAAGGATGTGGTTATGTGAGAGCAGGAGACACCTCGTCACAAGGACACATATGTGAGAGCAGGAGACACCTCGTCACAAGGATGTGGTTATGTGAGAGCAGGAGACACCTCGTCACAAGGACACATATGTGAGAGCAGGAGACACCTCGTCACAAGGATGTGGTTATGTGAGAGCAGGAGACACCTCGTCACAAGGACACATATGTGAGAGCAGGAGACACCTCGTCACAAGGATGTGGTTATGTGAGAGCAGGAGACACCTCGTCACAAGGATGTGGTTATGTGAGAGCAGGAGACACCTCGTCACAAGGATGTGGTTATGTGAGAGCAGGAGACACCTGGTCACAAGGATGTGGTTATGTGAGAGCAGGAGACACCTCGTCACAAGGACACATATGTGAGAGCAGGAGACACCTCGTCACAAGGATGTGGTTATGTGAGAGCAGGAGACACCTCGTCACAAGGACACATATGTGAGAGCAGGAGACACCTCGTCACAAGGATGTGGTTATGTGAGAGCAGGAGACACCTCGTCACAAGGATGTGGTTATGTGAGAGCAGGAGACACCTCGTCACAAGGATGTGGTTATGTGAGAGCAGGAGACACCTCGTCACAAGGATGTGGTTATGTGAGAGCAGGAGACACCTCGTCACAAGGATGTGGTTATGTGAGAGCAGGAGACACCTCGTCACAAGGATGTGGTTATGTGAGAGCAGGAGACACCTCGGTCACAAGGATGTGGTTATGTGAGAGCAGGAGACACCTCGTCACAAGGATGTGGTTATGTGAGAGCAGGAGACACCTCGTCACAAGGACACATATGTGAGAGCAGGAGACACCTCGTCACAAGGATGTGGTTATGTGAGAGCAGGAGACACCTCGTCACAAGGACACATATGTGAGAGCAGGAGACACCTCGTCACAAGGACACATATGTGAGAGTAGGAGACACCTCGTCACAAGGATGTGGTTATGTGAGAGCAGGAGACACCTCGTCACAAGGATGTGGTTATGTGAGAGCAGGAGACACCTCGTCACAAGGACACATATGTGAGAGCAGTAGACACCTCGTCACAAGGATGTGGTTATGTGAGAGCAGGAGACACCTCGTCACAAGGATGTGGTTATGTGAGAGCAGGAGACACCTCGTCACAAGGATGTGGTTATGTGAGAGCAGGAGACACCTGGTCACAAGGATGTGGTTATGTGAGAGCAGGAGACACCTCGTCACAAGGACACATATGTGAGAGCAGGAGACACCTCGTCACAAGGATGTGGTTATGTGAGAGCAGGAGACACCTCGTCACAAGGACACATATGTGAGAGCAGGAGACACCTCGTCACAAGGATGTGGTTATGTGAGAGCAGGAGACACCTCGTCACAAGGATGTGGTTATGTGAGAGCAGGAGACAGCTCGTCACAAGGATGTGGTTATGTGAGAGCAGGAGACACCTCGTCACAAGGATGTGGTTATGTGAGAGCAGGAGACACCTGGTCACAAGGATGTGGTTATGTGAGAGCAGGAGACACCTCGTCACAAGGACGTGGTTATGTGAGAGCAGGAGACACCTCGTCACAAGGACACATATGTGAGAGCAGGAGACACCTCGTCACAAGGATGTGGTTATGTGAGAGCAGGAGACACCTGGTCACAAGGATGTGGTTATGTGAGAGCAGGAGACACCTCGTCACAAGGATGTGGTTATGTGAGAGCAGGAGACACCTCGTCACAAGGACACATATGTGAGAGCAGGAGACACCTCGTCACAAGGATGTGGTTATGTGAGAGCAGGAGACACCTCGTCACAAGGATGTGGTTATGTGAGAGCAGGAGACACCTCGTCACAAGGACACATATGTGAGAGCGGGAGACACACCTCGTCACAAGGATGTGGTTATGTGAGAGCAGGAGACACCTGGTCACAAGGATGTGGTTATGTGAGAGCAGGAGACACCTCGTCACAAGGATGTGGTTATGTGAGAGCAGGAGACACCTCGGTCACAAGGATGTGGTTATGTGAGAGCAGGAGACACCTCGTCACAAGGATTTGGTTATGTGAGAGCAGGAGACACCTCGTCACAAGGACACATATGTGAGAGCAGGAGACACCTGGTCACAAGGATGTGGTTATGTGAGAGCAGGAGACACCTCGTCACAAGGATGTGGTTATGTGAGAGCAGGAGACACCTCGTCACAAGGATGTGGTTATGTGAGAGCAGGAGACACCTCGTCACAACGACACATATGTGAGAGCAGGAGACACCTGGTCACAAGGATGTGGTTATGTGAGAGCAGGAGACACCTCGTCACAAGGATGTGGTTATGTGAGAGCAGGAGACACCTCGTCACAAGGATGTGGTTATGTGAGAGCAGGAGACACCTCGTCACAAGGATGTGGTTATGTGAGAGCAGGAGACACCTCGTCACACGGATGTGGTTATGTGAGAGCAGGAGACACCTCGTCACAAGGACACATATGTGAGAGCAGGAGACACCTCGTCACAAGGATGTGGTTATGTGAGAGCAGGAGACACCTCGTCACAAGTATGCGGTTATGTCAGAGCAGGAGACACCTCGTCACAAGGACACATATGTGAGAGCAGGAGACACCTCGTCACAAGGATGTGGTTATGTGAGAGCAGGAGACACCTCGTCACAAGGATGTGGTTATGTGAGAGCAGGAGACACCTCGTCACAAGGACACATATGTGAGAGCAGGAGACACCTCGTCACAAGGATGTGGTTATGTGAGAGCAGGAGACACCTCGGTCACAAGGATGTGGTTATGTGAGAGCAGGAGACACCTCGTCACAAGGATGTGGTTATGTGAGAGCAGGAGACACCTCGTCACAAGGACACATATGTGAGAGCAGGAGACACCTCGTCACAAGGATGTGGTTATGTGAGAGCAGGAGACACCTCGTCACAAGGATGTGGTTATGTGAGAGCAGGAGACACCTCGTCACAAGGACACATATGTGAGAGCAGGAGACACCTCGGTCACAAGGATGTGGTTATGTGAGAGCAGGAGACACCTCGTCACAAGGACACATATGTGAGAGCAGGAGACACCTCGTCACAAGGATGTGGTTATGTGAGAGCAGGAGACACCTCGTCACAAGGATTTGGTTATGTGAGAGCAGGAGACACCTCGTCACAAGGACACATATGTGAGAGCAGGAGACACCTCGTCACAAGGATGTGGTTATGTGAGAGCAGGAGACACCTCGTCACAAGGATGTAGTTATGTGAGAGCAGGAGACACCTCGTCACAAGGACACATATGTGAGAGCAGGAGACACCTCGTCACAAGGATGTGGTTATGTGAGAGCAGGAGACACCTCGTCACAAGGATGTGGTTATGTGAGAGCAGGAGACACCTCGTCACAAGGACACATATGTGAGAGCAGGAGACACCTCGTCACAAGGATGTGGTTATGTGAGAGCAGGAGACACCTCGTCACAAGGACACATATGTGAGAGCAGGAGACACCTCGTCACAAGGATGTGGTTATGTGAGAGCAGGAGACACCTCGTCACAAGGACACATATGTGAGAGCAGGAGACACCTCGTCACAAGGATGTGGTTATGTGAGAGCAGGAGACACCTCGTCACAAGGACACATATGTGAGAGCAGGAGACACCTCGTCACAAGGATGTGGTTATGTGAGAGCAGGAGACACCTCGTCACAAGGATGTGGTTATGTGAGAGCAGGAGACACCTCGTCACAAGGATGTGGTTATGTGAGAGCAGGAGACACCTCGTCACAAGGATGTGGTTATGTGAGAGCAGGAGACACCTCGTCACAAGGACACATATGTGAGAGCAGGAGACACCTCGTCACAAGGATGTGGTTATGTGAGAGCAGGAGACACCTCGTCACAAGGACACATATGTGAGAGCAGGAGACACCTCGTCACAAGGATGTGGTTATGTGAGAGCAGGAGACACCTCGTCACAAGGATGTGGTTATGTGAGAGCAGGAGACACCTCGTCACAAGGATGTGGTTATGTGAGAGCAGGAGACACCTCGTCACAAGGATGTGGTTATGTGAGAGCAGGAGACACCTCGTCACAAGGATGTGGTTATGTGAGAGCAGGAGACACCTCGTCACAAGGATGTGGTTATGTGAGAGCAGGAGACACCTCGTCACAAGGATGTGGTTATGTGAGAGCAGGAGACACCTCGTCACAAGGATGTGGTTATGTGAGAGCAGGAGACACCTCGTCACAAGGACACATATGTGAGAGCAGGAGACACCTCGTCACAAGGATGTGGTTATGTGAGAGCAGGAGACACCTCGTCACAAGGACAATATGTGAGAGCAGGAGACACCTCGTCACAAGGATGCAGGTTATGTGAGAGCAGGAGACACCTCGTCACAAGGATGTGGTTATGTGAGAGCAGGAGACACCTCGTCACAAGGATGTGGTTATGTGAGAGCAGGAGACACCTCGTCACAAGGACTGATATGTGAGAGCAGGAGACACCTCGTCACAAGGATGTGGTTATGTGAGAGCAGGAGACACCTCGTCACAAGGATGTGGTTATGTGAGAGCAGGAGACACCTCGTCACAAGGATGTGGTTATGTGAGAGCAGGAGACACCTCGTCACAAGGATGTGGTTATGTGAGAGCAGGAGACACCTCGTCACAAGGACACATATGTGAGAGCAGGAGACACCTCGTCACAAGGATGTGGTTATGTGAGAGCAGGAGACACCTCGTCACAAGGACACATATGTGAGAGCAGGAGACACCTCGTCACAAGGATGTGGTTATGTGAGAGCAGGAGACACCTCGTCACAAGGATGTGGTTATGTGAGAGCAGGAGACAGCCTCGTCACAAGGATGTGGTTATGTGAGAGCAGGAGACACCTCGTCACAAGGATGTGGTTATGTGAGAGCAGGAGACACCTGGTCACAAGGATGTGGTTATGTGAGAGCAGGAGACACCTCGTCACAAGGACGTGGTTATGTGAGAGCAGGAGACACCTCGTCACAAGGACACATATGTGAGAGCAGGAGACACCTCGTCACAAGGATGTGGTTATGTGAGAGCAGGAGACACCTGGTCACAAGGATGTGGTTATGTGAGAGCAGGAGACACCTCGTCACAAGGATGTGGTTATGTGAGAGCAGGAGACACCTCGTCACAAGGACACATATGTGAGAGCAGGAGACACCTCGTCACAAGGATGTGGTTATGTGAGAGCAGGAGACACCTCGTCACAAGGATGTGGTTATGTGAGAGCAGGAGACACCTCGTCACAAGGACACATATGTGAGAGCAGGAGACACCTCGTCACAAGGATGTGGTTATGTGAGAGCAGGAGACACCTCGTCACAAGGATGTGGTTATGTGAGAGCAGGAGACACCTCGTCACAAGGATGTGGTTATGTGAGAGCAGGAGACACCTCGTCACAAGGATGTGGTTATGTGAGAGCAGGAGACACCTCGTCACAAGGATGTGGTTATGTGAGAGCAGGAGACACCTCGTCACAAGGACACATATGTGAGAGCAGGAGACACCTGGTCACAAGGATGTGGTTATGTGAGAGCAGGAGACACCTCGTCACAAGGATGTGGTTATGTGAGAGCAGGAGACACCTCGTCACAAGGATGTGGTTATGTGAGAGCAGGAGACACCTCGTCACAACGACACTATGTGAGAGCAGGAGACACCTGGTCACAAGGATGTGGTTATGTGAGAGCAGGAGACACCTCGTCACAAGGATGTGGTTATGTGAGAGCAGGAGACACCTCGTCACAAGGATGTGGTTATGTGAGAGCAGGAGACACCTCGTCACAAGGATGTGGTTATGTGAGAGCAGGAGACACCTCGTCACAAGGATGTGGTTATGTGAGAGCAGGAGACACCTCGTCACAAGGACACATATGTGAGAGCAGGAGACACCTCGTCACAAGGATGTGGTTATGTGAGAGCAGGAGACACCTCGTCACAAGTATGCGGTTATGTCAGAGCAGGAGACACCTCGTCACAAGGACACATATGTGAGAGCAGGAGACACCTCGTCACAAGGATGTGGTTATGTGAGAGCAGGAGACACCACGTCACAAGGATGTGGTTATGTGAGAGCAGGAGACACCTCGTCACAAGGATGTGGTTATGTGAGAGCAGGAGACACCTCGTCACAAGGATGTGGTTATGTGAGAGCAGGAGACACCTCGTCACAAGGATGTGGTTATGTGAGAGCAGGAGACACCTCGTCACAAGGACACATATGTGAGAGCAGGAGACACCTCGTCACAAGGATGTGGTTATGTGAGAGCAGGAGACACCTCGTCACAAGGATGTGGTTATGTGAGAGCAGGAGACACCTCGTCACACAGACACATATGTGAGAGCAGGAGACACCTCGTCACAAGGATGTGGTTATGTGAGAGCAGGAGACACCTCGTCACAAGGATGTGGTTATGTGAGAGCAGGAGACACCTCATCACAAGGACACATATGTGAGAGCAGGAGACACCTCGTCACAAGGATGTGGTTATGTGAGAGCAGGAGACACCTCGTCACAAGGACACATATGTGAGAGCAGGAGACACCTCGTCACAAGGATGTGGTTATGTGAGAGCAGGAGACACCTCGTCACAAGGATGTGGTTATGTGAGAGCAGGAGACACCTCGTCACAAGGATGTGGTTATGTGAGAGCAGGAGACACCTCGTCACAAGGATGTGGTTATGTGAGAGCAGGAGACACCTCGTCACAAGGACACATATGTGAGAGCAGGAGACACCTCGTCACAAGGATGTGGTTATGTGAGAGCAGGAGACACCTCGTCACAAGGACACATATGTGAGAGCAGGAGACACCTCGTCACAAGGATGTGGTTATGTGAGAGCAGGAGACACCTCGTCACAAGGATGTGGTTATGTGAGAGCAGGAGACACCTCGTCACAAGGATGTGGTTATGTGAGAGCAGGAGACACCTCGTCACAAGGATGTGGTTATTGAGAGCAGGAGACACCTCGGTCACAAGGATGTGGTTATGTGAGAGCAGGAGACACCTCGTCACAAGGACGTGGTTATGTGAGAGCAGGAGACACCTCATCACAAGGACACATATGTGAGAGCAGGAGACACCTCGTCACAAGGATGTGGTTATGTGAGAGCAGGAGACACCTCGTCACAAGGATGTGGTTATGTGAGAGCAGGAGACACCTCGTCACAAGGATGTGGTTATGTGAGAGCAGGAGACACCTCGTCACAAGGACACATATGTGAGAGCAGGAGACACCTCGTCACAAGGATGTGGTTATGTGAGAGCAGGAGACACCTCGTCACAAGGACACATATGTGAGAGCAGGAGACACCTCGTCACAAGGATGTGGTTATGTGAGAGCAGGAGACACCTCGTCACAAGGATGTGGTTATGTGAGAGCAGGAGACACCTCGTCACAAGGATGTGGTTATGTGAGAGCAGGAGACACCTCGTCACAAGGACACATATGTGAGAGCAGGAGACACCTCGTCACAAGGATGTGGTTATGTGAGAGCAGGAGACACCTCGTCACAAGGATGTGGTTATGTGAGAGCAGGAGACACCTCGTCACAAGGATGTGGTTATGTGAGAGCAGGAGACACCTCGTCACAAGGACACATATGTGAGAGCAGGAGACACCTCGTCACAAGGATGTGGTTATGTGAGAGCAGGAGACACCTCGTCACAAGGATGTGGTTATGTGAGAGCAGGAGACACCTCGTCACAAGGATGTGGTTATGTGAGAGCAGGAGACACCTCGGTCACAAGGATGTGGTTATGTGAGAGCAGGAGACACCTCGTCACAAGGACACATATGTGAGAGCAGGAGACACCTCGTCACAAGGATGTGGTTATGTGAGAGCAGGAGACACCTCGTCACAAGGACACATATGTGAGAGCAGGAGACACCTCGTCACAAGGATGTGGTTATGTGAGAGCAGGAGACACCTCGTCACAAGGATGTGGTTATGTGAGAGCAGGAGACACCTCGTCACAAGGATGTGGTTATGTGAGAGCAGGAGACACCTCGTCACAAGGATGTGGTTATGTGAGAGCAGGAGACACCTCGGTCACAAGGATGTGGTTATGTGAGAGCAGGAGACACCTCGTCACAAGGACGTGGTTATGTGAGAGCAGGAGACACCTCGTCACAAGGACACATATGTGAGAGCAGGAGACACCTCGTCACAAGGATGTGGTTATGTGAGAGCAGGAGACACCTGGTCACAAGGATGTGGTTATGTGAGAGCAGGAGACACCTCGTCACAAGGATGAGGTTATGTGAGAGCAGGAGACACCTCGTCACAAGGACACATATGTGAGAGCAGGAGACACCTCGTCACAAGGATGTGGTTATGTGAGAGCAGGAGACACCTCGTCACAAGGATGTGGTTATGTGAGAGCAGGAGACACCTCGTCACAAGGACACATATGTGAGAGCAGGAGACACCTCGTCACAAGGATGTGGTTAAGTGAGAGCAGGAGACACCTGGTCACAAGGATGTGGTTATGTGAGAGCAGGAGACACCTCGTCACAAGGACACATATGTGAGAGCAGGAGACACCTCGTCACAAGGATGTGGTTATGTGAGAGCAGGAGACACCTCGTCACAAGGATGTGGTTATGTGAGAGCAGGAGACACCTCGTCACAAGGACACATATGTGAGAGCAGGAGACACCTCGGTCACAAGGATGTGGTTATGTGAGAGCAGGAGACACCTCGTCACAAGGATGTGGTTATGTGAGAGCAGGAGACACCTCGTCACAAGGATGTGGTTATGTGAGAGCAGGAGACACCTCGTCACAAGGATGTGGTTATGTGAGAGCAGGAGACACCTCGTCACACGGATGTGGTTATGTGAGAGCAGGAGACACCTCGTCACAAGGACACATATGTGAGAGCAGGAGACACCTCGTCACAAGGATGTGGTTATGTGAGAGCAGGAGACACCTCGTCACAAGGATGCGGTTATGTGAGAGCAGGAGACACCTCGTCACAAGGACACATATGTGAGAGCAGGAGACACCTCGTCACAAGGATGTGGTTATGTGAGAGCAGGAGACACCTCGTCACAAGGACACATATGTGAGAGCAGGAGACACCTCGTCACAAGGATGTGGTTATGTGAGAGCAGGAGACACCTCGTCACAAGGATGTGGTTATGTGAGAGCAGGAGACACCTCGTCACAAGGATGTGGTTATGTGAGAGCAGGAGACACCTCGTCACAAGGATGTGGTTATGTGAGAGCAGGAGACACCTCGTCACAAGGATGTGGTTATGTGAGAGCAGGAGACACCTCGTCACAAGGACACATATGTGAGAGCAGGAGACACCTCGTCACAAGGATGTGGTTATGTGAGAGCAGGAGACACCTCGTCACAAGGATGCGGTTATGTGAGAGCAGGAGACACCTCGTCACAAGGATGTGGTTATGTGAGAGCAGGAGACACCTCGTCACAAGGATGTGGTTATGTGAGAGCAGGAGACACCTCGTCACAAGGATGTGGTTATGTGAGAGCAGGAGACACCTCGTCACAAGGACACATATGTGAGAGCAGGAGACACCTCGTCACAAGGATGTGGTTATGTGAGAGCAGGAGACACCTCGTCACAAGGATGTGGTTATGTGAGAGCAGGAGACACCTCGTCACAAGGATGTGGTTAATGTGAGAGCAGGAGACACCTCGTCACAAGGATGTGGTTATGTGAGAGCAGGAGACACCTCGTCACAAGGACGTGGTTATGTGAGAGCAGGAGACACCTCGTCACAAGGACACATATGTGAGAGCAGGAGACACCTCGTCACAAGGATGTGGTTATGTGAGAGCAGGAGACACCTCGTCACAAGGATGTGGTTATGTGAGAGCAGGAGACACCTCGTCACAAGGATGTGGTTATGTGAGAGCAGGAGACACCTCGTCACAAGGATGTGGTTATGTGAGAGCAGGAGACACCTCGTCACAAGGACACATATGTGAGAGCAGGAGACACCTCGTCACAAGGATGTGGTTATGTGAGAGCAGGAGACACCTCGTCACAAGGACACATATGTGAGAGCAGGAGACACCTCGTCACAAGGATGTGGTTATGTGAGAGCAGGAGACACCTGGTCACAAGGATGTGGTTATGTGAGAGCAGGAGACACCTCATCACAAGGATGTGGTTATGTGAGAGCAGGAGACACCTCGTCACAAGGACACATATGTGAGAGCAGGAGACACCTCGTCACAAGGATGTGGTTATGTGAGAGCAGGAGACACCTCGTCACAAGGATGTGGTTATGTGAGAGCAGGAGACACCTCGTCACAAGGATGTGGTTATGTGAGAGCAGGAGACACCTCGTCACAAGGACACATATGTGAGAGCAGGAGACACCTCGTCACAAGGATGTGGTTATGTGAGAGCAGGAGACACCTCGTCACAAGGATGTGGTTATGTGAGAGCAGGAGACACCTCGTCACAAGGATGTGGTTATGTGAGAGCAGGAGACACCTGGTCACAAGGATGTGGTTATGTGAGAGCAGGAGACACCTCGTCACAAGGACACATATGTGAGAGCAGGAGACACCTCGTCACAAGGACTTGGTTATGTGAGAGCAGGAGACACCTCGTCACAAGGACACATATGTGAGAGCAGGAGACACCTCGTCACAAGGATGTGGTTATGTGAGAGCAGGAGACACCTCGTCACAAGGATGTGGTTATGTGAGAGCAGGAGACACCTCGTCACAAGGATGTGGTTATGTGAGAGCAGGAGACACCTCGTCACAAGGATGTGGTTATGTGAGAGCAGGAGACACCTGGTCACAAGGATGTGGTTATGTGAGAGCAGGAGACACCTCGTCACAAGGACGTGGTTATGTGAGAGCAGGAGACACCTCGTCACAAGGACACATATGTGAGAGCAGGAGACACCTCGTCACAAGGATGTGGTTATGTGAGAGCAGGAGACACCTGGTCACAAGGATGTGGTTATGTGAGAGCAGGAGACACCTCGTCACAAGGATGAGGTTATGTGAGAGCAGGAGACACCTCGTCACAAGGACACATATGTGAGAGCAGGAGACACCTCGTCACAAGGATGTGGTTATGTGAGAGCAGGAGACACCTCGTCACAAGGATGTGGTTATGTGAGAGCAGGAGACACCTCGTCACAAGGACACATATGTGAGAGCAGGAGACACCTCGTCACAAGGATGTGGTTATGTGAGAGCAGGAGACACCTGGTCACAAGGATGTGGTTATGTGAGAGCAGGAGACACCTCATCACAAGGACACATATGTGAGAGCAGGAGACACCTCGTCACAAGGATGTGGTTATGTGAGAGCAGGAGACACCTCGTCACAAGGATGTGGTTATGTGAGAGCAGGAGACACCTCGTCACAAGGACACATATGTGAGAGCAGGAGACACCTGGTCACAAGGATGTGGTTATGTGAGAGCAGGAGACACCTCGTCACAAGGATGTGGTTATGTGAGAGCAGGAGACACCTCGTCACAAGGATGTGGTTATGTGAGAGCAGGAGACACCTCGTCACAAGGATGTGGTTATGTGAGAGCAGGAGACACCTCGTCACACGGATGTGGTTATGTGAGAGCAGGAGACACCTCGTCACAAGGACACATATGTGAGAGCAGGAGACACCTCGTCACAAGGATGTGGTTATGTGAGAGCAGGAGACACCTCGTCACAAGGATGCGGTTATGTGAGAGCAGGAGACACCTCGTCACAAGGACACATATGTGAGAGCAGGAGACACCTCGTCACAAGGATGTGGTTATGTGAGAGCAGGAGACACCTCGTCACAAGGATGTGGTTATGTGAGAGCAGGAGACACCTGGTCACAAGGATGTGGTTATGTGAGAGCAGGAGACACCTCGTCACAAGGATGTGGTTATGTGAGAGCAGGAGACACCTCGTCACAAGGATGTGGTTATGTGAGAGCAGGAGACACCTCGTCACAAGGATGTGGTTATGTGAGAGCAGGAGACACCTCGTCACAAGGATGTGGTTATGTGAGAGCAGGAGACACCTCGTCACAAGGATGTGGTTATGTGAGAGCAGGAGACACCTCGTCACAAGTATGCGGTTATGTGAGAGCAGGAGACACCTCGTCACAAGGACACATATGTGAGAGCAGGAGACACCTCGTCACAAGGATGTGGTTATGTGAGAGCAGGAGACACCTCGTCACAAGGACACATTTGTGAGAGCAGGAGACACCTCGTCACAAGGATGTGGTTATGTGAGAGCAGGAGACACCTCGTCACAAGGATGTGGTTATGTGAGAGCAGGAGACACCTCATCACAAGGATGTGGTTATGTGAGAGCAGGAGACACCTCGTCACAAGGATGTGGTTATGTGAGAGCAGGAGACACCTGGTCACAAGGATGTGGTTATGTGAGAGCAGGAGACACCTCGTCACAAGGACGTGGTTATGTGAGAGCAGGAGACACCTCGTCACAAGGACACATATGTGAGAGCAGGAGACACCTCGTCACAAGGATGTGGTTATGTGAGAGCAGGAGACACCTGGTCACAAGGATGTGGTTATGTGAGAGCAGGAGACACCTCGTCACAAGGATGTGGTTATGTGAGAGCAGGAGACACCTCGTCACAAGGACACATATGTGAGAGCAGGAGACACCTCGTCACAAGGATGTGGTTATGTGAGAGCAGGAGACACCTCGTCACAAGGATGTGGTTATGTGAGAGCAGGAGACACCTCGTCACAAGGACACATATGTGAGAGCAGGAGACACCTCGTCACAAGGATGTGGTTATGTGAGAGCAGGAGACACCTGGTCACAAGGATGTGGTTATGTGAGAGCAGGAGACACCTCGTCACAAGGATGTGGTTATTTGAGAGCAGGAGAAACCTCGTCACAAGGACACATATGTGAGAGCAGGAGACACCTCGTCACAAGGATGTGGTTATGTGAGAGCAGGAGACACCTCGTCACAAGGATGTGGTTATGTGAGAGCAGGAGACACCTCGTCACAAGGACACATATGTGAGAGCAGGAGACACCTGGTCACAAGGATGTGGTTATGTGAGAGCAGGAGACACCTCGTCACAAGGACACATATGTGAGAGCAGGAGATACCTCGTCACAAGGATGTGGTTATGTGAGAGCAGGAGACACCTCGTCACAAGGATTTGGTTATGTGAGAGCAGGAGACACCTCGTCACAAGGACACATATGTGAGAGCAGGAGACACCTCGTCACAAGGATGTGGTTATGTGAGAGCAGGAGACACCTCGTCACAAGGATGTAGTTATGTGAGAGCAGGAGACACCTCGTCACAAGGACACATATGTGAGAGCAGGAGACACCTCGTCACAAGGATGTGGTTATGTGAGAGCAGGAGACACCTCATCACAAGGATGTGGTTATGTGAGAGCAGGAGACACCTCGTCACAAGGACACATATGTGAGAGCAGGAGACACCTCGTCACAAGGATGTGGTTATGTGAGAGCAGGAGACACCTCGTCACAAGGACACATATGTGAGAGCAGGAGACACCTCGTCACAAGGATGTGGTTATGTGAGAGCAGGAGACACCTCGTCACAAGGACACATATGTGAGAGCAGGAGACACCTCGTCACAAGGATGTGGTTATGTGAGAGCAGGAGACACCTCGTCACAAGGACACATATGTGAGAGCAGGAGACACCTCGTCACAAGGATGTGGTTATGTGAGAGCAGGAGACACCTCGTCACAAGGATGTGGTTATGTGAGAGCAGGAGACACCTCGTCACAAGGATGTGGTTATGTGAGAGCAGGAGACACCTGGTCACAAGGATGTGGTTATGTGAGAGCAGGAGACACCTCGTCACAAGGACACATATGTGAGAGCAGGAGACACCTCGTCACAAGGATGTGGTTATGTGAGAGCAGGAGACACCTCGTCACAAGGACACATATGTGAGAGCAGGAGACACCTCGTCACAAGGATGTGGTTATGTGAGAGCAGGAGACACCTCGTCACAAGGATGTGGTTATGTGAGAGCAGGAGACACCTCGTCACAAGGATGTGGTTATGTGAGAGCAGGAGACACCTCGTCACAAGGATGTGGTTATGTGAGAGCAGGAGACACCTCGTCACAAGGATGTGGTTATGTGAGAGCAGGAGACACCTCGTCACAAGGATGTGGTTATGTGAGAGCAGGAGACACCTGGTCACAAGGATGTGGTTATGTGAGAGCAGGAGACACCTCGTCACATGGATGTGGTTATGTGAGAGCAGGAGACACCTCGTCACAAGGACACATATGTGAGAGCAGGAGACACCTCGTCACAAGGATGTGGTTATGTGAGAGCAGGAGACACCTGGTCACAAGGATGTGGTTATGTGAGAGCAGGAGACACCTCGTCACAAGGATGTGGTTATGTGAGAGCAGGAGACACCTCGTCACAAGGATGTGGTTATGTGAGAGCAGGAGACACCTCGTCACAAGGACACATATGTGAGAGCAGGAGACACCTCGTCACAAGGATGTGGTTATGTGAGAGCAGGAGACACCTCGTCACAAGGACACATATGTGAGAGCAGGAGACACCTCGTCACAAGGACACATATGTGAGAGTAGGAGACACCTCGTCACAAGGATGTGGTTATGTGAGAGCAGGAGACACCTCGTCACAAGGATGTGGTTATGTGAGAGCAGGAGACACCTCGTCACAAGGACACATATGTGAGAGCAGTAGACACCTCGTCACAAGGATGTGGTTATGTGAGAGCAGGAGACACCTCGTCACAAGGATGTGGTTATGTGAGAGCAGGAGACACCTCGTCACAAGGATGTGGTTATGTGAGAGCAGGAGACACCTGGTCACAAGGATGTGGTTATGTGAGAGCAGGAGACACCTCGTCACAAGGACACATATGTGAGAGCAGGAGACACCTCGTCACAAGGATGTGGTTATGTGAGAGCAGGAGACACCTCGTCACAAGGACACATATGTGAGAGCAGGAGACACCTCGTCACAAGGATGTGGTTATGTGAGAGCAGGAGACACCTCGTCACAAGGATGTGGTTATGTGAGAGCAGGAGACAGCTCGTCACAAGGATGTGGTTATGTGAGAGCAGGAGACACCTCGTCACAAGGATGTGGTTATGTGAGAGCAGGAGACACCTGGTCACAAGGATGTGGTTATGTGAGAGCAGGAGACACCTCGTCACAAGGACGTGGTTATGTGAGAGCAGGAGACACCTCGTCACAAGGACACATATGTGAGAGCAGGAGACACCTCGTCACAAGGATGTGGTTATGTGAGAGCAGGAGACACCTGGTCACAAGGATGTGGTTATGTGAGAGCAGGAGACACCTCGTCACAAGGATGTGGTTATGTGAGAGCAGGAGACACCTCGTCACAAGGACACATATGTGAGAGCAGGAGACACCTCGTCACAAGGATGTGGTTATGTGAGAGCAGGAGACACCTCGTCACAAGGATGTGGTTATGTGAGAGCAGGAGACACCTCGTCACAAGGACACATATGTGAGAGCGGGAGACACCTCGTCACAAGGATGTGGTTATGTGAGAGCAGGAGACACCTGGTCACAAGGATGTGGTTATGTGAGAGCAGGAGACACCTCGTCACAAGGATGTGGTTATGTGAGAGCAGGAGACACCTGGTCACAAGGATGTGGTTATGTGAGAGCAGGAGACACCTCGTCACAAGGATTTGGTTATGTGAGAGCAGGAGACACCTCGTCACAAGGACACATATGTGAGAGCAGGAGACACCTGGTCACAAGGATGTGGTTATGTGAGAGCAGGAGACACCTCGTCACAAGGATGTGGTTATGTGAGAGCAGGAGACACCTCGTCACAAGGATGTGGTTATGTGAGAGCAGGAGACACCTCGTCACAACGACACATATGTGAGAGCAGGAGACACCTGGTCACAAGGATGTGGTTATGTGAGAGCAGGAGACACCTCGTCACAAGGATGTGGTTATGTGAGAGCAGGAGACACCTCGTCACAAGGATGTGGTTATGTGAGAGCAGGAGACACCTCGTCACAAGGATGTGGTTATGTGAGAGCAGGAGACACCTCGTCACACGGATGTGGTTATGTGAGAGCAGGAGACACCTCGTCACAAGGACACATATGTGAGAGCAGGAGACACCTCGTCACAAGGATGTGGTTATGTGAGAGCAGGAGACACCTCGTCACAAGTATGCGGTTATGTCAGAGCAGGAGACACCTCGTCACAAGGACACATATGTGAGAGCAGGAGACACCTCGTCACAAGGATGTGGTTATGTGAGAGCAGGAGACACCACGTCACAAGGATGTGGTTATGTGAGAGCAGGAGACACCTCGTCACAAGGATGTGGTTATGTGAGAGCAGGAGACACCTCGTCACAAGGATGTGGTTATGTGAGAGCAGGAGACACCTCGTCACAAGGATGTGGTTATGTGAGAGCAGGAGACACCTCGTCACAAGGACACATATGTGAGAGCAGGAGACACCTCGTCACAAGGATGTGGTTATGTGAGAGCAGGAGACACCTCGTCACAAGGATGTGGTTATGTGAGAGCAGGAGACACCTCGTCACACAGACACATATGTGAGAGCAGGAGACACCTCGTCACAAGGATGTGGTTATGTGAGAGCAGGAGACACCTCGTCACAAGGATGTGGTTATGTGAGAGCAGGAGACACCTCATCACAAGGACACATATGTGAGAGCAGGAGACACCTCGTCACAAGGATGTGGTTATGTGAGAGCAGGAGACACCTCGTCACAAGGACACATATGTGAGAGCAGGAGACACCTCGTCACAAGGATGTGGTTATGTGAGAGCAGGAGACACCTCGTCACAAGGATGTGGTTATGTGAGAGCAGGAGACACCTCGTCACAAGGATGTGGTTATGTGAGAGCAGGAGACACCTGGTCACAAGGATGTGGTTATGTGAGAGCAGGAGACACCTCGTCACAAGGACACATATGTGAGAGCAGGAGACACCTCGTCACAAGGATGTGGTTATGTGAGAGCAGGAGACACCTCGTCACAAGGACACATATGTGAGAGCAGGAGACACCTCGTCACAAGGATGTGGTTATGTGAGAGCAGGAGACACCTCGTCACAAGGATGTGGTTATGTGAGAGCAGGAGACACCTCGTCACAAGGATGTGGTTATGTGAGAGCAGGAGACACCTCGTCACAAGGATGTGGTTAATTGAGAGCAGGAGACACCTGGTCACAAGGATGTGGTTATGTGAGAGCAGGAGACACCTCGTCACAAGGACGTGGTTATGTGAGAGCAGGAGACACCTCATCACAAGGACACATATGTGAGAGCAGGAGACACCTCGTCACAAGGATGTGGTTATGTGAGAGCAGGAGACACCTCGTCACAAGGATGTGGTTATGTGAGAGCAGGAGACACCTCGTCACAAGGATGTGGTTATGTGAGAGCAGGAGACACCTCGTCACAAGGACACATATGTGAGAGCAGGAGACACCTCGTCACAAGGATGTGGTTATGTGAGAGCAGGAGACACCTCGTCACAAGGACACATATGTGAGAGCAGGAGACACCTCGTCACAAGGATGTGGTTATGTGAGAGCAGGAGACACCTGGTCACAAGGATGTGGTTATGTGAGAGCAGGAGACACCTCATCACAAGGATGTGGTTATGTGAGAGCAGGAGACACCTCGTCACAAGGACACATATGTGAGAGCAGGAGACACCTCGTCACAAGGATGTGGTTATGTGAGAGCAGGAGACACCTCGTCACAAGGATGTGGTTATGTGAGAGCAGGAGACACCTCGTCACAAGGATGTGGTTATGTGAGAGCAGGAGACACCTCGTCACAAGGACACATATGTGAGAGCAGGAGACACCTCGTCACAAGGATGTGGTTATGTGAGAGCAGGAGACACCTCGTCACAAGGATGTGGTTATGTGAGAGCAGGAGACACCTCGTCACAAGGATGTGGTTATGTGAGAGCAGGAGACACCTGGTCACAAGGATGTGGTTATGTGAGAGCAGGAGACACCTCGTCACAAGGACACATATGTGAGAGCAGGAGACACCTCGTCACAAGGACTTGGTTATGTGAGAGCAGGAGACACCTCGTCACAAGGACACATATGTGAGAGCAGGAGACACCTCGTCACAAGGATGTGGTTATGTGAGAGCAGGAGACACCTCGTCACAAGGATGTGGTTATGTGAGAGCAGGAGACACCTCGTCACAAGGATGTGGTTATGTGAGAGCAGGAGACACCTCGTCACAAGGATGTGGTTATGTGAGAGCAGGAGACACCTGGTCACAAGGATGTGGTTATGTGAGAGCAGGAGACACCTCGTCACAAGGACGTGGTTATGTGAGAGCAGGAGACACCTCGTCACAAGGACACATATGTGAGAGCAGGAGACACCTCGTCACAAGGATGTGGTTATGTGAGAGCAGGAGACACCTGGTCACAAGGATGTGGTTATGTGAGAGCAGGAGACACCTCGTCACAAGGATGAGGTTATGTGAGAGCAGGAGACACCTCGTCACAAGGACACATATGTGAGAGCAGGAGACACCTCGTCACAAGGATGTGGTTATGTGAGAGCAGGAGACACCTCGTCACAAGGATGTGGTTATGTGAGAGCAGGAGACACCTCGTCACAAGGACACATATGTGAGAGCAGGAGACACCTCGTCACAAGGATGTGGTTAAGTGAGAGCAGGAGACACCTGGTCACAAGGATGTGGTTATGTGAGAGCAGGAGACACCTCGTCACAAGGACACATATGTGAGAGCAGGAGACACCTCGTCACAAGGATGTGGTTATGTGAGAGCAGGAGACACCTCGTCACAAGGATGTGGTTATGTGAGAGCAGGAGACACCTCGTCACAAGGACACATATGTGAGAGCAGGAGACACCTGGTCACAAGGATGTGGTTATGTGAGAGCAGGAGACACCTCGTCACAAGGATGTGGTTATGTGAGAGCAGGAGACACCTCGTCACAAGGATGTGGTTATGTGAGAGCAGGAGACACCTCGTCACAAGGATGTGGTTATGTGAGAGCAGGAGACACCTCGTCACACGGATGTGGTTATGTGAGAGCAGGAGACACCTCGTCACAAGGACACATATGTGAGAGCAGGAGACACCTCGTCACAAGGATGTGGTTATGTGAGAGCAGGAGACACCTCGTCACAAGGATGCGGTTATGTGAGAGCAGGAGACACCTCGTCACAAGGACACATATGTGAGAGCAGGAGACACCTCGTCACAAGGATGTGGTTATGTGAGAGCAGGAGACACCTCGTCACAAGGACACATATGTGAGAGCAGGAGACACCTGGTCACAAGGATGTGGTTATGTGAGAGCAGGAGACACCTCGTCACAAGGATGTGGTTATGTGAGAGCAGGAGACACCTCGTCACAAGGATGTGGTTATGTGAGAGCAGGAGACACCTCGTCACAAGGATGTGGTTATGTGAGAGCAGGAGACACCTCGT
Organism: Pseudophryne corroboree; assembly: GCF_028390025.1. NCBI lineage: Eukaryota > Metazoa > Chordata > Amphibia > Anura > Myobatrachidae > Pseudophryne > Pseudophryne corroboree. The sequence goes on along the minus strand of NW_026967534.1, from coordinate 1,091,824 downwards.
CACACGGATGTGGTTATGTGAGAGCAGGAGACACCTCGTCACAAGGACACATATGTGAGAGCAGGAGACACCTCGTCACAAGGATGTGGTTATGTGAGAGCAGGAGACACCTCGTCACAAGGATGCGGTTATGTGAGAGCAGGAGACACCTCGTCACAAGGATGTGGTTATGTGAGAGCAGGAGACACCTCGTCACAAGGATGTGGTTATGTGAGAGCAGGAGACACCTCGTCACACGGATGTGGTTATGTGAGAGCAGGAGACACCTCGTCACAAGGACACATATGTGAGAGCAGGAGACACCTCGTCACAAGGATGTGGTTATGTGAGAGCAGGAGACACCTCGTCACAAGGATGTGGTTATGTGAGAGCAGGAGACACCTCGTCACAAGGATGTGGTTAATTGAGAGCAGGAGACACCTGGTCACAAGGATGTGGTTATGTGAGAGCAGGAGACACCTCGTCACAAGGACGTGGTTATGTGAGAGCAGGAGACACCTCATCACAAGGACACATATGTGAGAGCAGGAGACACCTCGTCACAAGGATGTGGTTATGTGAGAGCAGGAGACACCTCGTCACAAGGATGTGGTTATGTGAGAGCAGGAGACACCTCGTCACAAGGATGTGGTTATGTGAGAGCAGGAGACACCTCGTCACAAGGACACATATGTGAGAGCAGGAGACACCTCGTCACAAGGATGTGGTTATGTGAGAGCAGGAGACACCTCGTCACAAGGACACATATGTGAGAGCAGGAGACACCTCGTCACAAGGATGTGGTTATGTGAGAGCAGGAGACACCTGGTCACAAGGATGTGGTTATGTGAGAGCAGGAGACACCTCATCACAAGGATGTGGTTATGTGAGAGCAGGAGACACCTCGTCACAAGGACACATATGTGAGAGCAGGAGACACCTCGTCACAAGGATGTGGTTATGTGAGAGCAGGAGACACCTCGTCACAAGGATGTGGTTATGTGAGAGCAGGAGACACCTCGTCACAAGGATGTGGTTATGTGAGAGCAGGAGACACCTCGTCACAAGGACACATATGTGAGAGCAGGAGACACCTCGTCACAAGGATGTGGTTATGTGAGAGCAGGAGACACCTCGTCACAAGGATGTGGTTATGTGAGAGCAGGAGACACCTCGTCACAAGGATGTGGTTATGTGAGAGCAGGAGACACCTGGTCACAAGGATGTGGTTATGTGAGAGCAGGAGACACCTCGTCACAAGGACACATATGTGAGAGCAGGAGACACCTCGTCACAAGGACTTGGTTATGTGAGAGCAGGAGACACCTCGTCACAAGGACACATATGTGAGAGCAGGAGACACCTCGTCACAAGGATGTGGTTATGTGAGAGCAGGAGACACCTCGTCACAAGGATGTGGTTATGTGAGAGCAGGAGACACCTCGTCACAAGGATGTGGTTATGTGAGAGCAGGAGACACCTCGTCACAAGGATGTGGTTATGTGAGAGCAGGAGACACCTTGTCACAAGGATGTGGTTATGTGAGAGCAGGAGACACCTCGTCACAAGGACGTGGTTATGTGAGAGCAGGAGACACCTCGTCACAAGGACACATATGTGAGAGCAGGAGACACCTCGTCACAAGGATGTGGTTATGTGAGAGCAGGAGACACCTGGTCACAAGGATGTGGTTATGTGAGAGCAGGAGACACCTCGTCACAAGGATGAGGTTATGTGAGAGCAGGAGACACCTCGTCACAAGGACACATATGTGAGAGCAGGAGACACCTCGTCACAAGGATGTGGTTATGTGAGAGCAGGAGACACCTCGTCACAAGGATGTGGTTATGTGAGAGCAGGAGACACCTCGTCACAAGGACACATATGTGAGAGCAGGAGACACCTCGTCACAAGGATGTGGTTATGTGAGAGCAGGAGACACCTGGTCACAAGGATGTGGTTATGTGAGAGCAGGAGACACCTCATCACAAGGACACATATGTGAGAGCAGGAGACACCTCGTCACAAGGATGTGGTTATGTGAGAGCAGGAGACACCTCGTCACAAGGATGTGGTTATGTGAGAGCAGGAGACACCTCGTCACAAGGACACATATGTGAGAGCAGGAGACACCTGGTCACAAGGATGTGGTTATGTGAGAGCAGGAGACACCTCGTCACAAGGATGTGGTTATGTGAGAGCAGGAGACACCTCGTCACAAGGATGTGGTTATGTGAGAGCAGGAGACACCTCGTCACAAGGATGTGGTTATGTGAGAGCAGGAGACACCTCGTCACACGGATGTGGTTATGTGAGAGCAGGAGACACCTCGTCACAAGGACACATATGTGAGAGCAGGAGACACCTCGTCACAAGGATGTGGTTATGTGAGAGCAGGAGACACCTCGTCACAAGGATGCGGTTATGTGAGAGCAGGAGACACCTCGTCACAAGGACACATATGTGAGAGCAGGAGACACCTCGTCACAAGGATGTGGTTATGTGAGAGCAGGAGACACCTCGTCACAAGGATGTGGTTATGTGAGAGCAGGAGACACCTGGTCACAAGGATGTGGTTATGTGAGAGCAGGAGACACCTCGTCACAAGGATGTGGTTATGTGAGAGCAGGAGACACCTCGTCACAAGGATGTGGTTATGTGAGAGCAGGAGACACCTCGTCACAAGGATGTGGTTATGTGAGAGCAGGAGACACCTCGTCACAAGGATGTGGTTATGTGAGAGCAGGAGACACCTGGTCACAAGGATGTGGTTATGTGAGAGCAGGAGACACCTCGTCACAAGGATGTGGTTATGTGAGAGCAGGAGACACCTCGTCACAAGGACACATATGTGAGAGCAGGAGACACCTCGTCACAAGGATGTGGTTATGTGAGAGCAGGAGACACCTCGTCACAAGGATGTGGTTATGTGAGAGCAGGAGACACCTCGTCACAAGGACACATATGTGAGAGCAGGAGACACCTGGTCACAAGGATGTGGTTATGTGAGAGCAGGAGACACCTCGTCACAAGGATGTGGTTATGTGAGAGCAGGAGACACCTCGTCACAAGGATGTGGTTATGTGAGAGCAGGAGACACCTCGTCACAAGGATGTGGTTATGTGAGAGCAGGAGACACCTCGTCACACGGATGTGGTTATGTGAGAGCAGGAGACACCTCGTCACAAGGACACATATGTGAGAGCAGGAGACACCTCGTCACAAGGATCTGGTTATGTGAGAGCAGGAGACACCTCGTCACAAGGATGCGGTTATGTGAGAGCAGGAGACACCTCGTCACAAGGACACATATGTGAGAGCAGGAGACACCTCGTCACAAGGATGTGGTTATGTGAGAGCAGGAGACACCTCGTCACAAGGATGTGGTTATGTGAGAGCAGGAGACACCTCGTCACAAGGATGTGGTTATGTGAGAGCAGGAGACAGCTCGTCACAAGGATGTGGTTATGTGAGAGCAGGAGACACCTCGTCACAAGGATGTGGTTATGTGAGAGCAGGAGACACCTCGTCACACGGATGTGGTTATGTGAGAGCAGGAGACACCTCGTCACAAGGACACATATGTGAGAGCAGGAGACACCTCGTCACAAGGATGTGGTTATGTGAGAGCAGGAGACACCTGGTCACAAGGATGCGGTTATGTGAGAGCAGGAGACACCTCGTCACAAGGATGTGGTTATGTGAGAGCAGGAGACACCTCGTCACAAGGATGCGGTTATGTGAGAGCAGGAGACACCTCGTCACAAGGACACATATGTGAGAGCAGGAGACACCTCGTCACAAGGATGTGGTTATGTGAGAGCAGGAGACACCTCGTCACAAGGATGTGGTTATGTGAGAGCAGGAGACACCTCGTCACAAGGATGTGGTTATGTGAGAGCAGGAGACACCTCGTCACAAGGATGTGGTTATGTGAGAGCAGGAGACACCTCGTCACAAGGATGTGGTTATGTGAGAGCAGGAGACACCTCGTCACAAGGATGTGGTTATGTGAGAGCAGGAGACACCTCGTCACAAGGATGTGGTTATGTGAGAACAGGAGACACCTCGTCAAAAGGATGTGGTTATGTGAGAGCAGGAGACACCTCGTCACAAGGATGTGGTTATGTGAGAGCAGGAGACACCTCGTCACAATGATGTGGTTATGTGAGAGCAGGAGACACCTGGTCACAAGGATGTGGTTATGTGAGAGCAGGAGACACCTCGTCACAAGGATGTGGTTATGTGAGAGCAGGAGACACCTCGTCACAAGGATGTGGTTATGTGAGAGCAGGAGACACCTCGTCACAAGGATGTGGTTATGTGAGAGCAGGAGACACCTCGTCACAAGGATGTGGTTATGTGAGAGCAGGAGACACCTCGTCACAAGGATGTGGTTATGTGAGAGCAGGAGACACCTCGTCACAAGGATGTGGTTATGTGAGAGCAGGAGACACCTCGTCACAAGGATGTGGTTATGTGAGAGCAGGAGACACCTGGTCACAAGGATGTGGTTATGTGAGAGCAGGAGACACCTCGTCACAAGGATGTGGTTATGTGAGAGCAGGAGACACCTCGTCACAAGGACACATATGTGAGAGCAGGAGACACCTCGTCACAAGGATGTGGTTATGTGAGAGCAGGAGACACCTCGTCACAAGGATGTGGTTATGTGAGAGCAGGAGACACCTCGTCACAAGGATGTGGTTATGTGAGAGCAGGAGACACCTCGTCACAAGGATGTGGTTATGTGAGAGCAGGAGACACCTCGTCACAAGGATGTGGTTATGTGAGAGCAGGAGACACCTCGTCACAATGATGTGGTTATGTGAGAGCAGGAGACACCTCGTCACAAGGATGTGGTTATGTGAGAGCAGGAGACACCTCATCACAAGGATGTGGTTATGTGAGAGCAGGAGACACCTCGTCACAAGGATGTGATTATGTGAGAGCAGGAGACACCTCGTCACAAGGATGTGATTATGTGAGAGCAGGAGACACCTCGTCACAAGGATGTGGTTATGTGAGAGCAGGAGACACCTCGTCACAAGGATGTGATTATGTGAGAGCAGGAGACACCTCGTCACAAGGATGTGATTATGTGAGAGCAGGAGACACCTCGTCACAAGGATGTGGTTATGTGAGAGCAGGAGACACCTCGTCACAAGGATGTGGTTATGTGAGAGCAGGAGACACCTCGTCACAAGGATGTGGTTAGGAATATTTCTTGTTCTTGCCAATTGTCCATATATGGTCATGCTATCAGAAATCAGGTGTTACCATAGTAGGCGTGTAACCTGAAGTGTACAAGGAATATATGGAAATGTAACGCCGCGCTCAGCGCATTTCACCATCTTGTCTAGCCCAGGAGAACTTTACTCTCTGTAAGAGGTGATCTGTTTTACCAATAATGGAATTACTAATGTAAGAATATGAATCCAGACTATTTGCTGCATTAGCCACTCATCATCAATAATTATATTACACCACTGCAATTTACACCCCCCCACCCAAATCTAACTCTCTCTGCACATGTTACATCTGTCCCACCTGCACTGCACATGTTACAGATGGAGCCATCTTCATCTTGGCCTGTAATAGGCGTAACTGAGCCAGGGCAGTCGGATTTAATCCCCTGCTATAATGATTTACTCCCCTGCTATAATGACTTAATACCCTGCTGTAATTACTTAATCCCCTGCTATAATGACTTAATCCCCTGCTGTAATGACTTAATCCCCTGCTATAATGACTTAATCCCCTGCTGTAATTACTTAATCCCCTGCTATAATGATTTAATCCCCTGCTGTAATGATTTAATCCCCTGCTGTAATGATTTAATCCCCTGCTGTAATGACTTAGGCCCTCATTCCGAGTTGTTCGCTCGCAAGGCGAATGTAGCAGAGTTACACACGCTAAGCCGCCGCCTACTGGGAGTGTATCTTAGCTTCTTAAAAGTGCGACCGAAGTATGCGCAATATTGCGATCACAAACGAGTTAGCAGTTTTTGAGTAGCTTCAGACTTACTCTGCCTGTGCGATCAGTTCAGTGCTTTTCGTTCCTGGCTGACGTCACAAACACACCCAGCGTTCGCCCAGGCACTCCCACCGTTTCTCCGGCCACTCCTGCGTTTTTTCCGGAAACGGTAGCGTTTTCAGCCACACGCCCCTAAAACGCCGTGCTTCCGCCCAGTAACACCCATTTCCTGTCAATCACAATGCGATCGTCGGAGCGATGAAAAAGCCGTGAGTAAACTTACTTTCTTCATAGTAAAGTTACTTGGCGCAGTCGCAGTGCGAACATTGCGCATGCGCGCTAAGCGGATTCTCACTGCGATGCGATGAAAAACTCCGAGCGAACAACTCGGAATGAGGGCCTTAATCCCCTGCTATAATGACTTAATCCCCTGCTATAATGATTTAATACCCTGCTGTAATGATTTAATCCCCTGCTGTAATGATTTAATCCCCTGCTGTAATGACTTAATCCCCTGCTGTACTGTTCTCTCTGTATTGTATTGTAGCTGATAACAATAAATGAAGGGTTTATGCTAATAGACCTTGGTGTGCCTAGGTGCAGCAGAGAAGCCAAGATGATTGTACATCTGCCCCACCTGCATTGCACATGTTACACCTGCCCCACCTGCACTGCATGTGTTACAACTGCCCCACATGCACTGCACATGTTACATCTGCCCCACATGCACTGCACATATTACATCTGCCCCAGCTGCACTGCACTTGTTACATCTGCCCCACCTGCACTGCACGTTACACCTGCCTCACCTGTACGGCACATGTTACACCTGCCCCACCTGCACTGCATGTACTGCACCTGTTACATCTGGCCCACATGCACTGCACGTTACACCTGTCCCACCTGCACTGCACGTTAAATCTGCCCCACCTGCACTGCACATGTTACATCTGCCCCACCTGCTCTGCACATGTTACACCTGCCCCACCTGCACTGCACATATTACATCTGCCCCACCTGCACTGCACATGTTATATCTGCCCCACCTGCACTGCACATGTTATATCTGCCCCACAGTGCTGCACATGTTACACCTGCCCCACCTGCACTGCATGTTACATCTGCCCCACCTGCACTGCACATGTTACACCTGCCCCACCTGCACTGCATATGTTACACCTGCCCCACCTGCACTGCACATGTTACATCTGCCCCACAGCACTGCACATTACACCTGCCCCACCTGCACTGCATGTTACATCTGCCCCACCTGCACTGCACATATTACACCTGCCCACCTACGCTGCACATGTTACATCTGCCCACCTGCACTGCACATGTTACATCTGCCCCACCTGCACTGCACATATTACATCTGCCCCACCTGCACTGCACATATTACACCTGCACTGCACATGTTACATCTGCCCCACCTGCACTGCACATGTTACACCTGCCCCACCTGCACTGCATATGTTACACCTGCCCCACCTGCACTGCACATGTTACATCTGCCCCACAGCACTGCACATTACACCTGCCCCACCTGCACTGCATGTTACATCTGCCCCACCTGCACTGCACATATTACACCTGCCCACCTGCGCTGCACATGTTACATCTGCCCACCTGCACTGCACATGTTACATCTGCCCCACCTGCACTGCACATGTTACATCTGCCCCACCTTGGTTCTCTGACCACTGTGAATCAGGCCCTTTGTGTGGACAGAATAAAGTTGTTATGACAGTAATGAAAGTCTGGGAATTCTGGGAAATATAACGCTGTGTGTTCTGGGTAATTATTAGTGGATACTGATGTGTGCTGATTGTTGGTCACCATAGATACAGATCCCTGTTATGTATATTACTGCCACTCCTCATGCAGCCACTGACATTATAGATGTGGGCGTTGATGGATACAATATGGGGTCACTAATGATATTGCTATGGCTGATCGTTATGTGAGCTCTTATAGCGGGTTACATACGTTATCCCGACAGTGACATCCCGCCCGCCAGAATGCCGGCAGCGGGGCGAGCACTAAGAGTCCCCTTGTGGAGTCGCTGAGGGCTCGGTGGGTAAGGGCGCTCACCACAGGATCTATTCCCACTCTATGGGTGCAGTGGACAATCACGAGTGGGAATAGCCCTGGGGCACCGGGATTCCGGCTGGCGGCATTGTCATCTGGCGGGATTTCAGAGTCGGTATCCTGAATGCCGACGTGTAACTGCTTCCCCTTATAGCAGGTCCTTGCTGGTGTGTCTGCTATTAGATGATGATGTCATTAAGGCCCATACACACTAGGGGCGGGATGTAGTAACATACATCGCCACCCTCACCACCCACTGCAGCGATGTTATTCTTATATGTACTAACATATGTTACTAACATCGCAATGTGGTGACGGAGGCCCCCACGATACCTGTAAGGTGGTGTGTGTGGGGTCTCCATCACCTCTCTGGGGTCTCCACCTGCTCACCTGCTGGGAAGGCAGCAGACTGTCCTGGGTGCCTCCTCCTCCTCCCTGCAGCCGGAAAGACCTCCGGCTGTGTTGCTAGGGGGAGGAGTTTATCTTCCGGGAAGAAGGTATGCCAGGGGGAGGGGGTTGGCGTCTGCAGCAGGGGGCGGCAGAGGCAGCAGGTATTTTGCCCAGGCATGATAATGGGCTTTCTTATCCCATGGACATCTAAAGATGACAATACCCTCAGGGGCGAAAACGCAGCAGATGGGGGTTAGTACATAAAAAAATGTGATAAACTACCAAAACGGGGGTTTTATCACATTTTCCCTTTAGTACATCCTGCCCTAGATGAGAAAATAAAAGACATCACTCAGGAGGGCCAATCTGAGCGACATCTTTACAATATCGTCTAGTGTGTACACTCCGTGTCATTAACCACCCCCTCCCTCGTCTGCAGATGCAGCATGGGCGTGGGTCCCCTCCCCTCCGCCGCTCCCTTCCCTGCAGGCATCGGCCAGTGTGTATGCGGGTCCCCGCCTCTGCTAATATCGGCATTGGTGGGGGCACGCTTAGTGTGTATGGACCTTTAGTGTGATCTCTAGATGGTATGAATGTGGGTAGACACTGAGCAATCTGTTGTGTATTCCTGGTAATATTAGTGGCTATTCATATATGTTTGGACAATTCCGAGTAGGTTATGAAGTGACTGTTACTAGTCATTAGTAGAGATGTGCGGCGGACACTTTTTGTACTTTGTATTTTGGTTTGGGATCTGGATCCCGGGTCATGTTTTGGATCTGGATTGGTTTTGCCAAAACCACCCTTTTGGATTTTGGTTTTGGATCTGGATGATTTTTGGAAAAAACATCTAAAAACAGCTAAAATCACAGTATTTGGGGGTAATTTTGATCCTATAAAATAACATTTATTTCCACTCATTTCCAGTCAATTCTGAACACCTCGCAATATTGTTTTTAGGCCAAAAGGTTGCACAGAGGTCGCTGGGTGACTAAACTAAGCGACACAAGAGGACAGCACAAACACCTGGCCCATCTAGGAGTGGCACTGCAGTGGTAGACAGGATGGCAGTTTTAAAAACTAGGCCCCAAAGAGCACATAATGCAAAGAAAAAAAGAGGTGCAAGATGGAATTGTCCTTGGGAACTTCCCACCTACCCTTATGTTGTATAAACAGGACATGCACAGTCTAACAAACCAATCATTTCAGCGATAGGGTCTGCCACATGAGAGTGCTTTGTTTGAAGGTCTGCGAATGAGTATGGTGCATCGTTGTGAAGTAGATGATGATAGCGGGAGACTCCTGCTCTAGTCCAGTTGGACGCAAGTTGGTGGGAGCGGCCTGGTGAGAAGGAGGGGTTGTTCCAAATGGGGATTAGGGGAGAGGGAGTTGTGTGAAGTGGAAATTTAGATTTTAGCGAATCCCACACCGATAAAGTTAGGGATATTGTTGGCACTGGCTGAATGGTTTTAGGTCTGTGCGGGTTGGGGAGCCATGGAAGGTGAGAAACCGAGTCGACCTGAGCCAGATCACTCTCCAGTTCCACCCATCTCCTTGTGTGCCGTGGAGAGTGCCAGGCGACAAGTTGACTGAGAGCCGTGGCGTGGTAGTATCTTGACAGCGAGGGAAGGCCTAGGCCGCCACACGAAGAGCTTTGTTGGAGGGTCTCCCTGCGCAATCGTGGCTTCTTGTCATTCCATATGAATTTACCATATTGGGTCTGGAGTGAGGCTAGAATCCGAGGAGGGACCGGGACAGGGAGAGTTTGGAAGAGGTATAATATCTTGGGGATTACGTTCATCTTGATGGCATTAATTCTGCCGATCCAAGAAATGAAATGTTTTTTCCATCCTAAGATGTTTTGAGATATTTCCTTAAATAAGGGTGGAAAATTGGCGTCATAGAGAGAGTGGTAGGATTTGGTGATTTGTACCCCCAGATATTTAATGGAGGTATGACGCCATGCATAGGGGAAGTTGGATTTTAGGAGGTTTAGGGTATTGAGAGGGATGTGTAGCGGGAGAGCCTCTGATTTGCCGTTGTTCACCCCATATCCAGAAAGATCCCCATATAGAGTTAATTCTTTGAAAAGATTGGGAAGGGAAATTAACGGGTTAGTGAGGGTGAGGAGGACGTCATCTGCAAAAAGGGAGAGTTTGTAGTGTGATTCTTTGATAGAAAAGCCCGTAATATCCGGATTAAGACGGATGCGACAGGCGAGAGGTTCTATTATCAGAGCGAAGATGAGAGGTGACAGTGGGCATCCCTGTCGCGTACCATTGGTGATGGCGAAGGTGTCTGAGAGGATTCCATTTGTTAGCATAGAAGTGGAAGGGTTGTGATAGAGTGCCGATATTGCTTGTAGAAATTTCCCGTGGATACCAAAGCTGCGAAGTGTTTGATCGAGGAAGGTCCACGAGACCCTATCGAAGGCTTTTTCCGCGTCTAATGCCAATAGAAGAGAGGGGGGCTTGACTGAATTAGCATGATGGATCAAGTTGATGGTGCGTCTGGTATTATCTAGAGCTTAGCGTGTAGGGACAAATCCAACTTGGTCGGGGTGTATCAGGGACGGGAGAAGAGGGTTCAGGCGTAAAGCAAGAATTTTTGCAAAAAGTTTCAGGTCGGTGTTGAGAAGGGATATAGGGCGATAATTAGTGACTTGTTGGTGATCTTTACCTGGTTTGGGAATAACAGTGATTAATGCTCTAGTAGTTTCGCTGTGAAAGAGTTCCCCGTTAAGGATTTTATTAAAAGTAGACGTCAAGTGGGGGACTAGATCACATTCGAATGTTTTGTAGTACGCGAAGGGTAGGCCGTCCGGTCCCGGGGCCTTAGAGGGTTTGTGAAGTTTAAGAGCAGCCGATACTTCCTCATCGGATATAGGCCTACATAGTGCAGTGGTTGAAGGAGCATCCACCTGTGGGAGAGAGCATGAGGTCAGAAAATCGTAAATTTGCATATTTGAGTCGGGTAGGGATGACGAACTGTCTGGGGAGTTATATAAACGGGCGTAATAATCTTTAAAGATAGAGTTAATGTCTGAGGGTTTATAGTGGGTGTTGCCATTAGAGTCCTTAAGAGAGACTATGGAAGAGAGGGCTTTACGTGCCTTTAACCTATTTGCCAATAGGACGTCAGCCTTGTTGCTTTTCTCATAAAATCGCTGGTTCAGCCAACGAAGGGATTTATCTATCTTTTCTGTGATTAGTGCGTTGAGGGCTGCCCTGGCTGCCATAAGCTGTTTATAGTTCGAGTCCGTGGGACTGCGCTTATGAAGAGAGTCTAGGTTTTGGACTTGGTCAGTGAGTTCCTTGAGTAGTGCCTTGTGTTCCCTATTGCGGTGAGATGCATAGCTGATTACATGGCCTCTGAGGACAGCTTTGTGGGCTTCCCAGACTAATGGGGAACATCCTGATTCAGGATTGTTAAAAGAAAAATATTCCTTAAGCAGCCCGGCTATCGTGGATTTGAAGGAGGGGATTTTAAGAAGTGTCTCGTTCAGGCGCCAGGATGGGCGGGAAGTTGGGGTGTCCAACAGATCAAATGCGGATGTGATGGAGGAGTGATCCGACCAGACATTGGGGATAATCGAGGAGGACAGAATGTGGTTAGAGGCCGGGGGCTGCAGAAGAGATAATCTAGTCTGGAATAAGATTGAAGGGGGTGGGAAAAAAAAGTATAGTCCTTGGAGGATGGGTTAAGAGCACGCCAAGTGTCGAAGAGAGATGCCTCTTTAATTAGTTTGGAGAAGGTGTCGGATATATGACAGGTGCGGGGGCGCGGATTTATCTAGCAGAGGGTCTAGGACTGCGTTGAAGTCCCCCCCCAGGAATACACATCCCGCTCTGTATTTTTGGAGGGCTTTGAAAAAGGAGCTCAAAAACCGTTGTTGGCCCGTGTTGGGTGCGTATAGGTTGGCTATAGTTACATCCAAGTGTCCCAGCCTGCCAACCAGAATGATATATCTCCCCTCTGTGTCAACATGAACCGAGCTTTGGGTGAAGGGGAGTTTGCTGCTTATCAGGATAGCGACTCCGTTGCGCTTAGATTCGCTTGAGGAGTACAACACAGTGGAAAATCGTTTGGAAGATAAATTGGGGTGGCCATTACGCTTAAAATGTGTTTCTTGGAGTAGAACTATGTCTGCGCGTAGGGTGCAGATTGTACGGAACAGATGAGAGCGTTTATGGGGCGTGTTAAGGCCCCGGACATTCATAGAGGCAATGGTGAAGGGCATTGTGCTGGGGGCAGGGAGAGTTTGGGAAAGGTAATAAAAAGGGAGATCAGTAGAAGGAGGCCGACACGCTCAGGAGGGGGAGTTTAGACAAAAAAATAAAAAAAGGGAGAGAAAGAAAAAGAGGAGAGAGGGAGAAAAGAGAGGAGGGAGGAGAAAGAGAAGAAATAGAGAAAAAAAAAGAGAACAAAAAAAAAAAGGGGGAAAAACAAAAGACCTACAGAAAAAATTAGAGACGGGTAGGAAAAAGAGAAAGAACAGGTTACTCAATACAGAGGAGATTGGTACTCCTGTAGTTAGGACTTAGTGGTCCAGAGAGGCGAGGGAACCAAAGTTCTGTGTCGCCAAAAGGGAGTAAAATAAAGTAAATAAAATTGGGGGGGGGGTGGTGGAGATCTAAATGAGTAGAGAAATATCACATAGATGGAGGAGAACAGGTTTCAAACAAAATGTGCACTAGAATGTAGGAGACACGAGGTGGGACGGTGTCCCCTGGGTGAGGGGGATTAGAGGGGGAGAGACGGGGGGGGGGGGGGGAGAGAGAAAAAAAATAAAAAAAAATAAACGGAGGGTGTGTGAGTGGAGGAGAGAAACAATCAGCATCTGAAAATACAATGAGTACTGATTGTCTGGAGATACCAGAAATTTTACGGCTTACATAGAGACACACTTGTCGAAACCTGCGGGGTCGACCAGCATAGGGGGTCCACAGTGCAGCTTGTGAAGTCCAGGAGGGGGCCAGCGGTGAAGCCGGTTAAGTATGTGAGACCCCTATGCCCGTGGACCGTAGCACAAACCATAACAGCTAAAACTTGAAAACGTTGAGGCTGCAGGAGAAGAGAGACCTAATAACGCATGATGCAGTCATTCTAACCGTAATCATCTAATAGAGACATTAAGTCCCTGAGCTGGGAACAAACTAAATATGGGAGGCAAAATGGGGTGTAGGGGAGCGATAGAATCTAACCTCAATTGGAAGTAGCATGAGGGGCTAGGGGTGATTGCCAGAAACCAGAGATTGGCCATGCAGGCTACTATGGACATATGGAGTCTAGTGAGTTTGGACTACTACAAGGAGTGGCCTCGAGATAATTCCAGAAAAAGAACAAAAGGCATCATGGGGTAGGGGTGGGGGGGGGGGATGAGAAGGGAGGAGGAGAGAGAGAAAAAAAAGAGGGGGGGGGAGGAGGGGTATATGGGGGGAGGAGTGAACACATGCATTACGTGAACTTTACATCGAAATCCTTATAGTTGTATCATCGTATAACAGTGTAACAAGGAGTGTGACCCCCCCGACAACAAATAATCAATAAAAAGTTATACAGGTGTCTGGGGGGGGGGGGGGGGGGAGCATGCATAATAGTGTAGATTATTCAAGGACTGAAGCAGTTATCGATGGATAGGAAAAAGGGATCGTTGGAGGACATCCAACCTAACACATCATCCAATTTTAAGGTGAGTGGTCTGCTCCAGCGAGGGGACCAGCTTCCTCCATGTGCGAGAGCAGGTCCCTGCCCTCACGGGGATCTCTGATGATGACCGTCTTTCCCTGGAGGTCAACTATTAGCTTGAATGGGAAGCCCCATCGGTACCGGATGTTCCGGTCCCGTAGTGCCTTCGTGAGATCACGGAGTTCTCTCCGTTTAGCTAAGGTCAGAGGGGCCAGATCTTGGAAGAGCTGTAGTTTAGAAGAATTGTAGAGTACATAAGGCTTTCCACGGGTGGAGTTGAGGACCCTTTCTTTATCCTTAAACTTGAGGAAGCGAAGGACCACATCGGGAGGAGGTTCTCCATCCCTAGGCTTAGGGCGAAGGGCACGATGAGCCCTCTCTAGAGGAAGCTGTACAGCCCCCAGGTCCGGAATCAGAAAGGAGAAGAGGTCGTGAAGATAGGGTTCGAGGTTGTCCATACTGACGGACTCCGGGATGTTGCGGATGCGCAGATTGGATCTGCGTTCTCGGTTCTCAAGATCCTCATTTTTAGTGCGGAGTTCTGCCAGTTCTGAGACAATGTGGTCCAAGTCACGACCCGTATCGTTTAGAGCCTTCTGGAAATGGTCCTGACGGGATTCCATTTTCGAGGCCCTGGAAGCTAGGGAAGAGATGTCCGTCTTAATGGAGGCCACCGCCTTGTCCAATTTGGACTCCAAGGAGTCCTTAAAGTCCGAAATAAGGGAGCGGAGAGCTAAGATATCATCCTTAGTGGACGGAGCAGAAGGCGGTGAGGCGGAGCTTTCCATAGAATCGTCAGGAAGGGAGGGGGGACCTCTATGTTGAGTGTTCTTGGTGCCCCTGGTAAAGTGTTGAGAGATATCAGCACCCCCTTGTTTAGGAGTCTTGGACGAAGATTTTTGCATGTGGACCGGAACAGTATAGGGTAGTATACTATGAAATATGATCCGGCAGGGGAGGTTGGAAATATAAAAAAAAAGAAAAAAAAAAGGGGGGGGGGGGAACACCCAGGGGGGGACCACGTTCCTCGTTGTCAGGTGGTCATGGTGCCGGAGGTTTGTGTTGTGGCAATGCCGGTAGTGGGGACTCCGCATCAGAGATAGGAGGGGGTCCTTTAATCCAGGGTACCTCCATCTTTGCGGGTAGAGGAGTGAGAGTCCCGGTTGTTTAAAACAGGCTAGGCAATGAGACCGTCAGGGCGAGTCAGATGTGAGTAACGTCCCGCCGGGGACAAGAGTCGGCATCACCGTGGGCAGGGCGAAGCCAGACGGAGTGTCCAGCAATCTGCGAGTGGTGACAGGAGCTAGTGGCTACTCCGCAATCCCCTAGTAGGCCGGTGTGCAGAGGTAGGGAGCAGCAATGATGTCCCGGCTCGCGGGAGGGCAGAGGTTGGTTCGTGGTGTATGGCGTCGAGGGGGAGCCCCTGGTGTCTTCTGGTGGCAGCTCCCCAACCCTCCGCTTCAGACACGTCGTGTGTCCTCTGGTCACGGCGCCAGCTGAGAGCACCCTCTGAGATGGTCTCCGGGCACCTCCTAGCTCCACAGATCCCAGGTGGCCCCCTGGGCGACGTGCTAGGCGACGTACCCCCAGCTGGTCCACTGGGAAATAGTGCACCAGAGGGCTGGGGAGCAGTGTGTTATTCTCCCCCGTGTCCCTGGGAGTGAGCGTCGGCCCGGGGGTGTAGTATAGTCCCCTGTTTAGAGGGTCAGTGGGCCTCTTGAAGCTGCAGCCTGGGGAGCGGGGAAAGAAGAGCCCGGCCCAGCGCAGCCCCCTGTGGAGCCCAAGCAGCCGACCGCACAGCTCTCCGCGACCCGAGGACGTAAGTAGGGGAGGTGAGGCGCGTCCGTCAGCCCGAGCAGGGACGGAGGACGGCGGCCGTGGCGGCTAGCGGGAAGCTCCGTGCACGGAGCGCACTCACCCGCACGTCGTGGCCTTTTCTCTCTTCCACCAGGGAGGACACAGGGGATCCAAGCTGGGCTTCAGCGCATTGAGGCGGACCCTCCAGGGGCCGGTCCGCGGCGAGGCTCCAGCGGCCGGTCCGGGCCGTCTCCCAACTCAAGGCCCCGGCTTCACTCCGGGGGAAGGCCACAGTCCGCAGTCCGCAGGAGCATTTAAAAGTGCTCCCCGACTCCGCTGGTCCCCCCAGACGTCGGCAGCAGGGCAGGTTAAGCCACTGAGGGGTGCCTGGGAGAGTCAGGCAGTGGGTGGGAGGGTATTTTAGGGTGAATCTCCTTGGTGTTTGTGGGAGCTGAGAAGACACACAGCCACCCTCCTCAGCCGAGGACACTTTTTTTTTTATGTACCTGTACAGTCCAGGAATTGCTTTCCTAGTGAAGTGGAATCTAGATGGGATTTGGTATCGGGGACACAGAATGTCCATCAGCTGTCTAAATCCCACTGCACTAATGGAGGATACCGGACGCACGTCTAACATCAGCATAGTTGTTATGGCCTCAGTAATCCAGTAATCCGCTTTGCAACTGCTGTCATATTTTATCTTCCTCGCAAAGGACTGCTGGACAGTCAATTGTTTATTGAAACAGTACAAGTAGTCTTTCCACTTCCCCTCTGGGATGACGATCGACTCCCAGCAGCAACAACAACAGCAGTGGAAGCAGCAGCAGTAGGCATACCACTCAAGGATCCCCCAGAGGAATCCTGGCTAGGAGAGGACTTGTCAGTCATCCCAATGACATGGCCTGCAGGACTACTGATGTTCCTGACTGAGGAGGAAATTGACATTAAGGGAGTTGGTGGTGTGGCTTGCAGGAGCTTGGGTACTACAGGAAGAAGGGATTTAGGTGTCAGTAGACTGCTTACGCTATTACCCAAAGTTTCTGAACTTGGCAAAGACTTCTGATGAATGTGCTGCAGGTGACGTATATGGGAGGATGTTCCCAGGTGGTTAAAATACTTACCCCTACTTATTACAGATTGACAAAGGCTTGACACCGGTTGTCCGGATTTGTGGAGAAATAATTTCACACCGAAGAGGTGGCTTTTTTGGTATTTTGCCCAGGCATGGTAATGGGCTTTCTCATACCACGGACAACAACTGTTTCCACTGGTGCCTTATTCAAACAAACCACATCACCCTCAGAATCCTCATTGTCAACTTCCTCCTGTCACGAACCAATCATTCACCACTGCGGGTTCTGGAGTCTGTCCGTTGCCAGCACGGTTGCTCGCAGTGCTGTGTGGCCGTGTGGGGATGTGGTGTTGTCAGCAGCATAGGTGATGCAGGTTCTGGGAGCTGGGAGTGCGGGGACCAAATGCGCCACTGTGTGTCTGCAGTATAGGAGGTGGTCATGTTGGAGACCAAATGAGCACTTGAGAGTACTTGTGAAACACCTGTGGTTAAGTGTTAGCCAATCCCGTGCTTGTGATGGATATTTGGGGGTTGGGGGCTGCGCTAATACCACTTTGTTTATAAAGTAGCAGCTGGGAGAAAAGGGGGTTTTCCACTCCCCCTATCTGTAAATGATATATAAAGAAAAAGGGAGATCCCCCGCGCTTACTCTATACAAAGTTCAGGCACACATAACTTTGTTAAAAGAATTTTCCATTTTATTGTGAATGGTTCATAGGGTTTTCCAAAATAAAGGTTTTAAATTCATAAAAAATTTTTTTTCCCAAAACTATAAATTCATATATATAAAAAAATTCATATATCTAAAAAATTCCTTCTATAAGTGAAAAACTTCATATATATATATATAGAGGGAACCTAATACCGGTATACATAACAGACATATAAGACAATACAAGATAGTAAGAAAATGGAATAAAAAGGATTTAAATGAAATTCTAGACAGATACGCTTCAGCGTTTTACTCTGTCTATATTCTTATTGTGCTTATGTCCCAAAGTGCACCGTTTGTATGTCTCTATTGTACTTGTATATCAATCCGTGTGTATACACAAGTCTTTATAAAGGTGCTCAACTCGTCCTTATGCGGAAGGGAATGTCCCTCTAGTGAAGGGAAAATAGACTGATGTGTAAAGGTTCTCCGTGGGTTAGGGGGTATATTGTAGAAAATCTTCTTTCCCCACTAACCTTGTAGGTGTCTTCCCGTGCTGGAGACTTGTGTCTCAAATCGTCCAGAGGATGTTGGTGTCTGCCGGCAGACAGATCAGCTGTTCACAACGGCGGTCCGGCTTGCAGGCTTTTCCAATCCGTTGCTCCACAATCGACGCGTTTCGCCTGCGTAATCAGGCTTCGTCAGGATGATCGATCCCTCCATCCTTCTGGTTTTTAACACAGGTTTTGCCCGTACTTGTGAGGCCAAAGTGGAACGTCACTTCCGCCCTTGTTGTATAAAGCACTATATGCATCGTTTTCATATTAGGCATATTGTATTCACACTGGATTTTTTTATATATTACTTTAATGATAAGCAGTATATGTCCTTGGTCCAGGGTTGGTGTTTGGTATTATAATCTTATTCATTATAGGACAGCACCCATAGAAGGAAAGTATAACAAACATATAATAAAAACAACATGAAACATATATGCAGCTAAACTATTTAGCATTTATAGAGAAGAGGATATTTTTATCTCAATATATCCTTATCAACTATATTGCAAAGTATCTATAGTATCGATTATGTTGCAGGGATCATTTTGTTACTATCTGCTAGAAAATATAGAGCTTACAGATAGCAGTTAAAATAACAATTAGAATAAGCAAAATACTAGACTTGAGATCTTGTACTTTTAACATTACAGTAATCATGATATTGACAACTTGTATATTTATAAAAACTCTGTTTGTATTTGTTCTCCAGCGGCTATATAAATTACTTTATGGTAAATTGGGAGGGTTAGGAAGGGTGTGGAAGAATGAGAGGAAAAAAAGGGGGGAAGTAGGGCGGTAAAACATAGGGAGGGGAGAAGGGAGAACCGGATGCTATTGGTCAAAAATTGAATATTATACTTATGTATATTTTATACTTCATATGGTATAATGGATTTCTTACGATGTCAAAAAAGGGTGTAGTTCAAAATCTACGTTTAAACCTCTTGGTACTAATGTCCCTAATTCGAAGATGAGTTTAGCTTCTTCCTTCAAAAGGATCTTATCCCAATCGCCTCCTCTCCATGGTTTATTGATTTGTTTTAGACCTATAAAAATCAGAGAAGATGGATCACTGTTGTGTTTCAATTTATAGTGTTTTGGTATGCTATGATTTTCTTTCCCATTTCTTATGTTATTAAGATGCTCGTTGGCTCTGATATGAAGCTTGCGGGTGGTCTTTCCTACGTATTGTAGTCCGCATGGACAGATAAGTAAATATATTACCCCTACAGAATTGCAGGTTATTTTTTCCTTGATTTTGAATTCCTTATTGGTGGTTTTTGAGAGGACATTCTTTATTGGTTTAGTTGTTCTTGTTCCTGTTTTTGTACATGCGGAACAATTATTGCATCTATAAAAGCCTGGCTCTGAATCTTTTAGCCATGTGCTAGTTCTTCTTTCTTCTAGTCTGAGGTGACTTTTCACAAGGCTCTTTCCAATCGTAGGTGCACGTCTGTATATAATTCTTGGTCTGGTTGGTAATATTGTTTTTAGTTCGTTATCCGACATCAGAATGTGCCAGTGTTTAAATATGCTAGCTTCCAAAAAATTTTTTTGACTGGAGTAGTCAGTAATAAATAGAACATCAGTCTGTGTATCTTTTTTGGTCTTGTTGTCTGTCCTGTATTCCAGAAGATCAGTACGCTTCAACTGCTCTACTTCTTTTTTGTCGATTTCCAGTTTCTCTTTTGAGTAATTTTTCATTTTGAAGTTGTTAAGTAAATCGGTAGTTTGTTCTTCACAGTCGATGTTCCTAGAACAATTTCTTCTTATCCTCCTCATCTGGCCTTTGGGTATATTTGACAGCCACTGTGGGTGGTGGTTGCTCTTAGCGTCTAGATAATTGTTGCAATCCACTGGCTTCATAAAGGTCTTAGTTTCGATCTTGTTGTCATAAATGAAAATGGTAAGGTCCAGAAAATTTATGCTGTTTCTACTCACCTCCTGTGTGAATTCCAGATTAACATTATTTTGATTAATGTCTTCCAGAAACTCATTGAGGTTTTCTTCTGTACCGTCCCAGATGAGGAGTACATCGTCTATGTACCGTGTCCAAATGATTAGGTTTGAAAGATATTTGTTGTTGGACCATATTCTCTCATTTTCCCATTGTGCAAGGAACAGATTCGCATATGACGGCGCAAAATTCGTCCCCATTGCGGTTCCTTGTGTCTGATTGTAAAAATGGCCACCAAACCAAAAATAGTTATGGGTCAGGATGAATCTAATCCCTTCTATGATGAAGTTAGTTTGTTGAATTCGTAGATCTGATTCCTCCTCTAGGATTTTTTGGACATTTCTACAGCCGTCTTCATGTTTTATATATGTGTATAATGACTTTATATCACATGTCACTAGTATATAACTCTCCTTCCACGTTATTTTATTCAATATGCTCAAGACCTGTGTGGTGTCTTTAAGGTAGCTCCGTTGCCGTACTACTAATGGTTTCAGAAAATAATCTATATAGCACGAAAGGTTGGAGGTTAAGGAGTCAATCCCAGCAACTATCGGTCTTCCTGGCGGATTTATCATGTCCTTGTGGACCTTTGGTAAGTGATAGAAGACGGGAATCTTCGGATGTTTTTGTTCTAGAAAGAAGAATTCATCTTTTGTTAGGATCCCATCTTCCAGAGCTTGTTTCAAAATCTCCAATAAGGCTCTATTAAACTCATTAGTTGGATCTTTGTTCAATATTTCGTATGTCTGGTCATCTGGGATCCTAACAAAAGATGAATTCTTCTTAATGTCTGGTGCTTTCAGGAACACTACTTTTGGTTTTGGAGGTATGATATCTGCTAGTGTGTCATCTTGAAGTATCGGCCAATGTTTGTTTATGATCTTTTTAATCTGATTTGCTTGTTTTGTGTATTGTGTTATGAAAGGGATCTCTTTGTCTGTTTTCTGTTCTGGTCTCTTTTTGTATTGTAGGGGGGAGGTCTATCATTTCCCTTACCCATGGTATATGCTGTCTGTACCTTTTCTGTATCGTACTGTTTCTCTCTAAATTTTAAACTTAGTTCTTGTCCTTGTGTCTCATAATCGCTGACTCTGGAGCAGTTCCTCCTGAGTCTTTTGAATTGGCCTACTGGGACACTGTTCAACCAGTTTGGGTGGTGGCAGCTGGAGGTTAGTATGAAGCTACGGACGTCCACTGGTTTGTTGAACGTGTTGGTATGCATTTCGTTATCTGTGATGAATATGTAAATATGTAATTAGTACCAGTGTTGGATTCTTGACCTCATTGTCCTGGACTTCTGATCATTGTGTTCTATGCACTTCTTATGTTCCTTATAAAAGCACTGCTCAGAAATCTGCCCTTTATCTTCTCTCCCCAATGTATGGTGGCAGCACTGATATTCTGTGGGATACGCCTGATTCCTCTACTGGTTACTGTTGGCATAGTCCTTGCTAAAAAGACACTTGTTCTCATGATAGAGTCACTGAATCCAGACCAGAATTGGTGATTTTCTTCTATTTTTTTATATATATAAAGTTTTTTTTAAAAAGTGTTTTTCTTGTTTAATTAATGGTTGTTAATGCAAATGTCATTTTGTGTAACATATTTTTGTAAGAATCAGAGGGTCAGCGAGACATTATGGAGCCAATGTATCATTTACTATTTGCTACTAATTCCCTCAAAACAACCAGACCTCCCAAATGTAAGTAGAAGGGACTGCAGCAGGTATCTCCCATACCTTCATACATGGACATCTCCAGGCAAGGGTCAGGTAAGTTTATTTTTCCAAATACAACAACCCTAATTCACCTACAAGTTAAAAAACAACATTTGAACAGACATAATTAATTTAAAACTAACAAATAAAACTTTCTTTACACAGAAAGAGACCCCCCCTTCCCTCCCGTAATATCATCCCACTATTCAAATGATTTGTCAAAATCGGACACAGCCAAAATCACACCGGAAATCTTTTGATTTTAAACTACTTTATTTCATATCTTTAATTCACATATTTTTGTCTATATTTTAAACTTAAAAAATACTTTACTCAGCAGTTTGCTTGTGGTGGCGAAATGCACATGCGCAGCGGCCGCGCAGACACACACATTGTGGCGGCATCCCTGAGGGGCGAAAGCGGGCGGGCCGGGACCATTTTCCAGGGGCTGCGTGATATCACACCTGCGGTCATCTCTGAGTAACCCCCTATAAGCTTCCAGAGTGCACCTCATATCTCATCTTTTCCAAGTTACTACAAATGATATGAGATCGGTAGCAGCACTACTTTCAGGATTATTACACAGAACACACATAAAGGCTGACACAGCAAATAACAGTAACACACACAAGGGATTCATTAGAAATAAGGAAGCATAATCATCATTAAGTCTAATTATCAGCTGATTCTGTGCAGGACCCATACACCTCTTTACTGCCTCCAGCATTCCCTGGTACTGCACTGCGGCCATCTGCCCTGTCTCCCCCCACTACTGCCACCCACAATGTCTCCCCCCACTACTGCCATCTGCCCTGTGTTCCCCCACTACGGCCAACGCCCTGTCTCCCCACACACCTGCCACCCGCCCCGTCTCCCACCAACATCTCCCCCCATTACTGCCACCCACCCTGTCCCCCCCTACTGCCATCCACCATCTCCCCACCACTACTGCCACCCACCTGTCTCCCTCCACTACTGCCGCCTGCCCCGTCTCCCTCCACTACTGCCACCTGTCCCATCTCCCTCCATTGTTGCCACCCACCCTGTCTCCCCCCACTACTGTCACCTGCCTTGTCTCCCCACACTGCTGACACCCACCCTGTCTCCTTCCACTACTGCCACTCGGCGTGTCTCCCCCCACTACTGTCACGCACCGTCTCCTCCCACTACTGCCATCGCCGTCTCCCTGCACTACTGCCACGACCCTGTCTCTTTCCACTACTGCCACCCACCATCTCTCCCCCACTACTGCCACCGCCCTGACTCTCCCCACTACCACCCACCTGTTTCCCTGACATCCAAGCACTAGTTGGGGATTTATGGTACTAACAGTCCTTCATCAACAGATGGAAGTAACCAGGGCAGTACAGAGGCAGAAGCTGCTTCTGGTACATGGACCCTGGTCATGTAGGGCTGGGAGAGTCAGTAAGATTATGTAATAGGGGCCTACAGTAAGTCAGTAAGGAGGCAGAAACTGCTTCTGGTACATGGACCCTGGTCATGTAGGGCTGGGAGTCAGTAAGATCATGTAATAGGGCCCTACAGTAAGTCAGTAAGGAGGCAGATTCTGCTTCTGGTACATGGACCCTGGTCATGTAGGGCTGGGAGAGTCAGTAATATTCTGTAATAGGGAACTACAGTAAGTCAGTAAGGAGGCAGAAGCTGCTTCTGGTACATGGACCCTGGTCATGTAGGGCTGGGAGAGTCAGTAAGATTATGTAATAGGGGCCTACAGTAAGTCAGTAAGGAGGCAGAAGCTGCTTCTGGTACATGGACCCTGGTCATGTAGGGCTGGGAGAGTCAGTAAGATTATGTAATAGGGGCCTACAGTAAGTCAGTAAGGAGGCAGAAGCTGCTTCTGGTACATGGACCCTGGTCATGTAGGGCTGGGAGAGTCAGTAAGATTATGTAATAGGTGCCTACAGTAAGTCAGTAAGGAGGCAGAAGCTGCTTCTGGTACATGGACCCTGGTCATGTAGGGCTGGGAGAGTCAGTAAGATTGTGTAATAGGGGCCTACAGTAAGTCAGTAAGGAGGCAGAAGCTGCTTCTGGTACATGGACCCTGGTCATGTAGGGCTGGGAGAGTCAGTAAAATTATGTAATAGGGGCCTACAGTAAGTCAGTAAGGAGGCAGAAGCTGCTTCTGGTACATGGATCCTGGTCATGTAGGGCTGGGAGAGTCAGTAAAATTATGTAATAGGGGCCTACAGTAAGTCAGTAAGGAGGCAGAAGCTGCTTCTGGTACATGGACCCAGGTCATGTAGGACTGGGAGAGTCAGTAAGATTGTGTAATAGGGGCCTACAGTAAGTCAGTAAGGAGGCAGAAGCTGCTTCTGGTACATGGACCCTGGTCATTTAGGGCTGGGAGAGTCAGTAAGATTCTGTAATAGGGAACTATAGTAAGTCAGTAAGGAGGCAGAAGCTGCTTCTGGTACATGGACCCTGGTCATGTAGGGCTGGGAGAGTCAGTAAGATTATGTAATAGGGGCCTACAGTAAGTCAGTAAGGAGGCAGAAGCTGCTTCTGGTACATGGACCCTGGTCATGTAGGGCTGGGAGTCAGTAAGATTCTGTAATAGGGAACTACAGTAAGTCAGTAAGGAGGCAGAAGCTGCTTCTGTTACATGGACCCTGGTCATGTAGGGCTGGGAGAGTCAGTAAGATTCTGTAATAGGGGCCTACAGTAAGTCAGTAAGGAGGCAGAAGCTGCTTCTGGTACATGGACCCTGGTCATGTAGCGCTGGGAGAGTCAGTAAGATTATGTAATAGGTGCCTACAGTAAGTCAGTAAGGAGGCAGAAGCTGCTTCTGGTACATGGACCCTGGTCATGTAGGTCTGGGAGAGTCAGTAAGATTATGTAATAGGGCCTACAGTAAGTCAGTAAGGAGGCAGAAGCTGCTTCTGGTACATGGACCCTGGTCATGTAGGGCTGGGAGAGTCAGTAAGATTCTGTAATAGGGAACTACAGTAAGTCAGTAAGGAGGCAGAAGCTGCTTCTGGTACATGGACCCTGGTCATGTAGGGCTGGGAGAGTCAGTAAGATTATGTAATAGGGGCCTACAGTAAGTCAGTAAGGAGGCAGAAGCTGCTTCTGGTACATGGACCCTGGTCATGTAGGGCTGGGAGAGTCAGTAAGATTGTGTAATAGGGGCCTACAGTAAGTCAGTAAGGAGGCAGAAGCTGCTTCTGGTACATGGACCCTGGTCATGTAGGGCTGGGAGAGTCAGTAAGATTATGTAATAGGGGCCTACAGTAAGTCAGTAAGGATAGCAGATGCTGCTAATTAGCAATCCTTTTTCTAGCGTGCTGGGGGCCGCCCATCGCAGGGCGAGGCAGCCTAGTATGCTGACCGGCGCCTCCCCCCTTTATGAAGCAGAAATTGCGATCGCTCCACAATTTCTGCTTCATCTTAGAAACTAGTGAAGCATCCTGCCAGCTTAGCTGTGCCTGCAGGATCCCCACCGCGTTCTTCTAGATTGCGATGGCTGCGTGTGATGTCATGCAGCCACAGTGAACATGACCGTTTGTCCGCCTCCCTTTCTCGCAACACCGCACTTGTAACGCTCCATCTTCTCACTGGAAACGGAGCTTTACCCCCCACCCCG
Source organism: Pseudophryne corroboree (assembly GCF_028390025.1). Taxonomy (NCBI): domain Eukaryota; kingdom Metazoa; phylum Chordata; class Amphibia; order Anura; family Myobatrachidae; genus Pseudophryne; species Pseudophryne corroboree. The sequence goes on along the minus strand of NW_026967534.1, from coordinate 1,066,338 downwards.
TGACCGCCTCTGCCTGATTAACAAGAAGCAATCACATTTCCTACAGCCCCCTGTAGAGAATGCAGGTGCATACGCAGGACGGGCGCTGCGCATGCGTCCGCAAGTTTTTCTCAATAATTCCGTTTGGATCACACACTGTAGTCCAACCTGAATTAGGCCCAGAGTCACCATCTTACAGGGAGCCGGTGGAGGGAGCAGAGAATGGGTGTTATGTGGCAGGAACGGGCTGGTTAGGTAACAGCCAGGCTGCTGTATTCTGTACAAGCTACAAGCGGTGCAATTCTTTTGCTGGGAGACCCAGGTAGAGGACATTGCAGTAGTCTATGTGTGATGATACAAGTGCATGTATGACTGTAGGTAGATTTTCTGAGGGAATAAAGTGCTGGAGTCTGACTATGTTCCTCAGATGAGGATCTGAGTGTGGCTGATACCTGATGTCTAAGTGTCACTCCACCATCCAGGACACCAAGATTCTGCACAGGATCAGCATTATGTAAACCTGAACCCCCAAGCGTAAGTCTGGTTGGTAACAAAGCTGAGCTGTAGCCCTGTCCTTTGTTGGTGAGCTTCTATCATAAGGACATGTTTCACCAGGACTGAGTCACAGCCAACTGGCATCACCCACACCTGGAGCTCAGCTAGACATTTAGGATTGGTACTGGGTTCTCAGTACCCAGAACAAAAGACAGACCATCTGCATAGCAGTGGTAGATGAGGGCATGACAGCCGATTATTTCACCCAGTGGTTGCATGTATATTGCAAAAAGCACAGGACATAGGATAAGAACCTTGAAGAACAACGCATGGCAATAATAAGTATACTCCAGAAGATTAAAATGGCTTCTCACCTGTGTGATTTCTCTGGTGTGTAACAAGATGTGATTTCTGTCTAAAACATTTCCCACACTCAGAACATGGAAATGGCTTCTCACCTGTGTGACTTCTGTGATGTATAACAAGATATGAGTTCTGTGTAAAACATTTCCCACACTCAGAGCAAGAATATGGCTTCTCACCTGTGTGACTTCTCTGATGTTTAACAAGATCTGATTTCAGGGCAAAACATTTCCCACACTCAGAACATGGAAATGGCCTCTCACCTGTGTGACTTAGCTGATGTCTAACAAGTTGTGATTTCCGGTCAAAACATTTCCCACACTCAGAGCAAGAAAATGGCTTCTCACCTGTGTGACTTCTCTGATGTATAACAAGATGTAATTTGTCTGCAAAACATTTCCCACACTCAGAACATGGAAATGGCTTCTCACCTGTGTGACTTCTGTGATGTATAACAAGATATGAGTTCTGTGTAAAACATTTCCCACACTCAGAGCAAGAATATGGCTTCTCACCTGTGTGACTTCTCTGATGTTTAACAAGATCTGATTTCAGGGCAAAACATTTCCCACACTCAGAACATGGAAATGGCCTCTCACCTGTGTGACTTAGCTGATGTCTAACAAGTTGTGATTTCTGGGCAAAACATTTCCCACACTCAGAGCAAGAAAATGGCTTCTCACCTGTGTGACTTCTCTGATGTCTAACAAGATGTAATTTGTCTGCAAAACATTTCCCACACTCAGGACATGGAAATGGCTTCTCACCTGTGTGACTTCGCTGATGATCAACAAGATGTGATTTCTGTGAAAAACATTTCTCACACTCAGAGCAAGAAAATGGCTTCTCACCTGTGTGACTTCTCTGATGTCTAACAAGCTCTGGTTTGTCTGCAAAACATTTCCCACACTCAGAACATGGAAATGGCTTCTCACCTGTGTGACTTCTCTGATGTCTAACAAGCTCTGGTTTGCCTGCAAAACATTTCCCACACTCAGAACATGGAAATGGCTTCTCCCCTGTGTGACTTCTCTGATGTATAACAAGATGTGATTTCCGGGCAAAACATTTCCCACACTCAGAACATGGAAATTGCTTCTCACCTGTGTGACTTTGCTGATGTGTAACAAGACTTGATCTCCAAGTAAAACATTTTCCACAGTCAGAACATGGAAATGACCTCTCACCTGTGTGAGTTCTCTGATGTCTAACAAGTTGTGATTTCCGGCCAAAACATTTCCCACACTCAGAACATGGAAATGGCTTCTCACCTGTGTGACTTTGCTGATGTGTAACAAGACATGATTTCCAAGTAAAACATTTTCCACAGTCAGAACATGGAAATGTCCTCTCACCTGTGTGACTTCTCTGATGTCTAACAAGAGCTGATTTGTATGTAAAACATTTTCCACACTCAGAACATGGAAATTGCCTCTCAGCTGCCTTAGCTGGCTGATGGGTAATAAGCTTTGTGTTCTGTGTAAAACATTTGGCATTTATAGAACAGGGAAACACTGTATCTACTGTCAGAGCTGTAACAAATGCTCCAATATCAGAGTGATCAGGAGAACATTTCCCAGGATCAGGGGGATCAGCTGATAGAGCTGGATGTATAATTGGGGTAATGGGATTATTTCCTGGAGAATCCTGTCTACTGTCATTATCTTTTATGTCACAATCCGGGGATAACATTAGATGTCCTTCTGAGATATTCCTGCTTGTGTGTCCATCTGCTGGAAATAAAATACATTATGGAAATACAAAAATGAGAACACACAATAACAAATGTAATATTATAATAAGACTTAGATATCTCTCTCTCTTGTACTTGTAACTAACCATGAAGTATAAATGGAGATGTAGTCACTCGCCAAGTCCTATGTCAGCACCAATGTAAAACAATGGATGGGGAATATATCGTATGAATTGGAGATTCTAGCTGAACAATAACATCAGTCATATGAGCTGATGGATCAGAGAAATGTCTCCTAACGTTACTCCTGGAAGCATTGGTAAGGTAGCATTCCTTTATGTGTGTGCGCATACACTGGTAAGCCTGTACAAGTGTTACTCGCCCTTATATAAGGTATATTGCTACAGCAGAGTACGTGTGGAACAAGGTACCTTACATGCAATACACCATATAATACCCTGTAATCATCATCATCTTCCAGGTTATAATCCACTTTTACACCCCCCATCATCAGTGTCTTACCTCTATTCTCTCAATAGTAATAAGGATGATGTGTGTACAGTAAGTATGATATAGAGAATTACATATCAGGATCTATACAGCTGCCGCCATACTTCTGCTTCTCATACGTGTGCTACTGGCAGCAGTGAACATCTGAGTGAGAGTGCAGGGAAGACAGCAGAGTCTGATGAGAAAGAGATTGGATCTGCCTTTGCAGGGATGTACCACACCTGTCACCCCTGTTAGTATATAAAATAATAAATAAGAGGGGCCTGAGTCCATCCAGACATGCTTTCTGGAGCTTTTATTACTACGTGGCTTCTTATCTACCCTACCTGATAGCTGTCGGCCACCACTGGAACCAAGAAACAATCTATTAAGTCCCCCACTTCTCCTGCCCTAAAGCCGCTCACTCCGGGCACCGTTCACTGCCGCAGCCTAGTGACGCAGCTGAAGCCACGGGCTGTATTCTGGAGCTAAGTGTGCCCAGTCTTTCCTGCACACTCCGGATAGCTGACTTGGAGGCACTTTTGCCTCAGGTGGGAGCACTGGCTCTTCCGCTACTGCTGGGGGCAGAACAGGCTGCGCACAGTCACCGGAGCCCGGCAGTGATATTGGGAAGTGAGGTGATGATCAAGCACTCTTGCTCCGTTGCCCTTTCTCCGAATTCCACTAGCCGATCTGCTAAGGTATCCGTGTCGCCCCACCTGGGACGTTGGACCTCCGGCCCTGCTAGGTATGAAACATGGCTGCTGCTAATAGAGAGGCTGGGGCTTGTGGGTCTCACCGGTTCTGTACAAAGGTCCACTGGTAGGCCACCCTCTTCAATGCCAACGCCCTTAGTACTCTACCTCCGCCCAGCGGGACTCCTTCAAGCTCACGAGTGCCGCCCTCATGATGCTTCTGGACACATTGAAAGGGATATCCACACCCTTCTCCTGATACACGATCTCCAGATCGTCCTTTGACATTCCACTGAAGACCGCCATCTTGTGCGTTCTCCTGCACTGCAGTTACTCCTCTCCTAACTCGGCTTCTCCAATCAGGTGACCGAAAAGCCACCTAGGATTATCCCACCGCTATGCCAGCAATTTCTGTGACTGGATGGTTCTGTACGAAAGCCCTCACCCTGCCTTGCGTCCTGCTCCAGTCACAGAATGGATGTTTAGGTCACACGGGATCTGGCCAATTAGGGGATTCCCAATTACCATTAGTAACCGCCTATTACTGACTCCACCCACTGCGTAATGGGCAGGTACTACACTGCCACCAGACTCCTTGTCGCTATGGAGTCTGGAACCATGGTACTGCTCTGTATGTGTCTACACGCTATCTTACCACACCTGTGTGGTGTCGACGAATCACCACTAGTCGCTGGACTTGGCCTCTGCACAGTAGCTGGCGGGAGGCGAAGCTTGGAGACGCTGAGTGCACCCTGGACAGCCGGAAAACGGAACTATGTTTGGCATAGCACTGCAGATCACAAGATGAAGCGGTCATCTTGAGGCAGATGTTTATTCACCCAGTCTTAAAAAACACTGTTCCCTATTGCTAGTGGCAACAGCAATACAGCAAGATGTTTACAGCAGAGTGAAAATAGTATAATACCTCTGGAGGCTAACAGGCCTCCTCTTTTTATCTTATGCCAATACACATACCACAGGGGGCAAGTCCACCGTGCTGTTCTCAACCAATCATTGTTTACCCATATGATGTGCATGCCTTGGCCACATGCACAGCTATCATTGTCCTCTACGGACGGTGGGGAGTAGTCGCTCTCCTTTGACCGTCCCATCCTGGAGGGTTGGTATCCACCCTGGTGACGCTCAGTCTAGGCTGGGGGAAGTTTTCCCATCTAAACTACTTCCAGGAATCTGCCCGGGTACCCAGCTCACCATCTCCAGTCTAAAATTGGGCTCCAGAGATGGGCAGCCTAGATCCCAGGTCAGGCTTTCCTGCCCACCAAAGGTGATCCCTAAGGAGCTCCAGAAAACCACTCAGCTTGTTTTAAAGCTGAGCTGCTCCTCTCTCTCCTCATGATACTTCCATGTGGGAGGCTAGAGAGGAAGGCATTCCATTTTGGGGGGAAAGTACTGGGGGAATCCACCAGCCTACACCAGGCATGTCCAAATTGCGGCCCTCCAGCTGTTGTGAAACTACATATCCCAGCATGCCCTGACAGTTTTGCTGTCAGAGAATGCTAAAGCTGTGTCAGGGCATGCTGGGATGTGTAGTTTCTCAACAGCTGGAGGGCAGCAGTTTGGACATGCCTGGCCTACACAGTAATGGATTCCCCCCTCCTGGGACACACAAACAAGTGCATTCCACCTTAAATACAATTCAAATACACTATACACATTGGCCCTCATTCCGAGTTGTTCATTCGCTAGCTGTTTTTAGCAGCCGTGCAAACGCTAAGCCGCCACTCTCTGGGAGTTTATGTTAGCTTAGCAGAAGTGCGTTCGAAAGGAACGCAGCACGGCTACAATATTTTTTTGTGCAGTCTTAGCTTGCGATCACTTCAGACTGTTCAGTTCCTGTTTTGATGTCACAAACACGCCCTGCGTTCGGCCAGCTACACCTGCATTTTTCCTGGCATGCCTGCGTTTTTTTGAACACTCCCCGAAAACGGTCAGTTGACACCCAGTAATGCCCTCTTCCTGTCAATCACTCTGCGGCCAGCAGTGCGACTGAAAAGTGTCGCTATACCTTGTGTGAAACGACATCAATCGTTGTTAAAGAACGCTGTGCGTGCGCATTGCACTGCATACGCATGCGCAGAAGTGTCGATTTTTTTGCATGATCGCTGCGCAGCGAACGAAAGCTGCTTGCAAACAACTCGGAATGACCCACATTGTTGCTTAATAAATAAATAAATATATATATACACACATACATACATATTATATATATATATATATATACACACACATACATACATATTATATATATATATATATATATACACACACACATACATACACACACACATATACACAGTGTTTGCAAATACGCACTGTAGCGCGTATTTTACCCAGATCGGAGGACGGGGACTCACTTTTCAAAAACGTGTGGATCCCCGAGGACGCGCTCCGCTGCAGCCAATTCCTGGCTCTCAATTAACTGCACTTCCTGCCTGTAAAGAGGAGGTGGAGCCTTACCACTACCAGTCTTCTGGCGGTGCCTCCCCCTCCTGGTCACATGCAGCCGCGGATTCACATGGGGGCCGGGCAGAGAATGAAGACGGCTCTACGGCTGCTCTACGCTGTGCTGCGGGCGGGAGGTGAGCGCCGGTGACAGCGTAAGTGCTGTGGGGTAGGGTAAGTAGCCTAGGAGCGGGTGGCTGAACTTGGGTGGTGGCTTTCCTTGCATGCCTTGTGTGTGTCTTCTGGGAGTGTCATGGGCTTGTAGCCCGACCTTAGTGGTTGTTTCAGGCGTCCACTACAGTAAGTTTCCCTGATATTCCCAGCGCCATTCACAAATAAGCTAAGGATCTATGAGACTATAACATGAATCAATTGTGCAGGCACTGCTGCTACCTGTGGTGCACCCGCTACTTCTTCAGTCAAAAGCATTTATACAAGTGATCTGAGCCCGGGCAACATCATATAAGGCTAGAAATGAGAAGACACACCGGCATCCCAATCGCAGCACTGCCGACGCCTAACCCTCCCACTCACAGCCTAACCGTAACCTCCACCCAGCAGTGCCAAAACCTAACCTCCCTTACCCACAGCCTAACCCTAACCTCCCCCCAGCAGTGCCTAACCCTAACCTCCCTTACCCACAGCCTAACCCTAACCTCCCCCCAGCAGTGCCTAAACCTAACCTCCCTTACCCACAGCCTAACCATAACCTCCCCCCAGCAGTGCCTAAACCTAACGCCCCTTACCCACAGCCTAAACCTAACCTACCCCCAGCAGTGCCTAAACCTAACGCCCCCTAACCCACAGCCTAACCCTAACCTCTCCCCAGCACTGCCTAAACCTAACCCCCTTACCCACAGCCTAAATCTAACCCGCCCCCCCTAGAGACTAACCCTATCCCCCCTCTCTGCAGCCTAACCCTAACCTCCGCCCAGGAGTGCCTAAACCTAACCCCCTTACCCACAGCCTAACCCTAACCTCCACCCAGCAGTGCCAAAACCTAACCCCCTTACCCACAGCCTAACCCTAACCTCCCCCCAGCAGTGCCTAAACCTAACCCTCCCACTCACAGCCTAACCCTAACCTCCCCCCAGCAGTGCCTAAACCTAACCCCCCTTACCCACAGCCTAACCCTAACCTCCCCCCAGCAGTGCCTAAACCTAACTCCCCTTACCCACAGCCTAACTCTAACCTCCCCCCAGCAGTGCCTAAACCTAACCCCCCTTACCCACAGCCTAACCCTAACCTCCCCCCAGCAGTGCCTAAACCTAACTCCCCTTACCCACAGCCTAACTCTAACCTCCCCCCAGCAGTGCCTAAACCTAACCCCCCTTACCCACAGCCTAACCCTAACCTCCCCCCAGCAGTGCCTAAACCTAACGCCCCTTACCCACAGCCTAAACCTAACCTCCCCCCAGCACTGCAGACACCTAACCCTCCCACTCAGTCTAACCATAACCTCCCCCCAGCACTGCCTAAACCTAACCCCCCTTACCCACAACTTAACCCTAACCTCCCCCCAGCAGTGCCTAAACCTAACCCCCCTTGCCCAGAGCCTAACCCTAACCTCCCCCCAGCAGTGCCTAACCCTATCCCCCCTTACCCACAGCCTAACCCTAACCTCCCCCCAGCAGTGCCTAAACCTAACCCCCTTACCCACAGCCTAACCCTAACCTCCCCCCAGCAGTGCCTAACCCCAACCTCCTCCCAGCAGTGCCTAAACCTAATCCCCCTTACCCACAGCCTAACCCTAACCTCCCCCCCCAAGCAGTGCCTAACACTATCCCCCCTTACCAACAGCCTAAACCTAACCTCCCCCCAGCAGTGCCTAACCCTATCCCCCCTTGCCCACAGCCTAACCCTAACCTCCCCCCAGCAGTGCCTAACCCCCCTTACCCACAGCCTAAAACTAACCCCCCTTACCCCCAGCCTAACCCTAACCTGCCCCCAGCAGTGCCTAAACCTAACCCCCTTTTCCCACAGCCTAACCCTAACCTCCCCACAGCAGTGCCTAAACCTAACCCCCGCCTTACCCAAAATCTAACCCTAACCTTCCCCCAGCAGTGCCTGACCCCCCTTACCCACAGTCTAACCTCCCCCAAGCAGTGCCTAACCCTATCCCCCCTTACCCACAGCCTAACCCTAACCTCCCCCCAGCAGTGCCTAACCCTATCCCCCCTTACCCACAGCTTAACCCTAACCTCCCCCAAGCAGTGCCTAACCCGCCTTACCCACAGCCTAAACCTAACCCCCCTTACCCACAGCCTAACCCTAACCTCCCCCCAGCAGTGCCTAAACCTAATCCCCCTTACCCACAGCCTAACCCTAACCTCCCCCCAGCAGTGCCTAAACCTAACCCCCCTTACCCACAGCCTAACCCTAACCTCCCCCCAGCAGTGCCTAACCCTAACCTCCCTTACCCACAACCTAACCCTAACCTCCCCCCAGCAGTGCCTAAACCTAACCCTCCTTACCCACAGCCTAACCCTAACCACCCTTACCCACAGCCTAAACCTAACCCCCCTTACCCACAGCCTAAACCTAACCCCCCTTACCCACAGCCCAACCCTAACCCCCCTTACCCACAGCCCAACCCTAGCCCCCCTTACCCACAGCCTAACCCCCCTTACCCACAGCCTAACCCTAACCCCCCTTACCCACAGCCTAACCCTAACCTCCCTTACCCACAGCCTAACCCTAACCACCCTTACCCACAGCCTAACCCTAACCACCCTTACCCACAGCCTTTTCAGGACACTATAGTGTGTATAATAGCGTCTCTCCCCTTATTTACACCCCTGTACCAGTTTCCTGTGTATCCTGAGTGTCTGCAGGAGCTGTGTGTCCTTGCTGCTGCAGCTGTAAGCAGAGGAAGGCGCCAAAACGCCACTGGTCCCGCTCTGAGGAAGCTCCGCCCCCTGTAATGGAGCCGGAGCTATACATTTATTTATACTGGCAAATGTCTCCTAACAGGTGTAAAACGTAACATGAATCCCTGTTTCCACCACCGCTGCCAGTGTACACAGGGGGCTATAGCGGATCCCTCCGTAGAGCGTCCGTATGCCGCCCATGTGATCGCGCTGCAGCAAGAGCCGGGGGACCTCCCTAGCGGGGCCCCCGGTTTGTACTCGCCACTCTTCTCACCTCCCGGCATTGTTAGGGGTGTGCGACGTGCTGCGATTGCATTTGCTAATGCACAATGCCCTGCGGTACCAACAACCTCTCAGTACGGTGGTCCTGCAGCGGGGAAGCGGCTCTGACGCCTGAAGAGACCGGTAACCGCCCCCACTCCCCCAACTCCCTCAGTATACTGTTATACTGTTGCCCAAACAGTATACTGACAATAACAACGTTTAAAATAAACGGAGGAAAAATTCTCTGGAGCTCCAGAGTGGCATCCTCTCCTGAGGGCACACTGTTCTAAACTGGCTGCATGAGGGGGCATAGAGGGGAGGAAGAAAGCACACCCAGTGGAAGAAATCTAAAGTACACCGGCTCCTTTGGACCCCCTCTATACCCCATCGTACAAAGTCCCCAATATCCCTTGTAGATGTTAGAGAAAATAGGATTTTAATACCTACCAGTAAATCCTTTTCTCTTAGTCCGTAGAGGATGCTGGGGTCATCATAAAACCATGGGGTATAGACGGGATCCGCAGGAGACATGGGCACTTCAAGACTTTGAAAGGGTGTGAACTGGCTCCTCCCTCTTAGCCCCTCCTCCAGACTCCAGTTATAGGAACTGTGCCCAGGGAGACGGACATTTCGAGGAAAGGAATTATTGTTAAACTAAGGTGAGATTCTTACCAGCTCACACCTCAAGAATGCCGCAGAACGTGGCATTCAACAGAACACAAGCCAACGGCATGAACAATTGCAGCAACATGCTGACAATAACGTAACACAACGTGTGTGTAACCACAACTAATAACTGCAGATACAGTACGCACTGGGACGGGCGCCCAGCATCCTCTACGGACTAAGAGAAAAGGATTTACCAGTAGGTATTAAAATCCTATTTTCTCATACGTCCTAGAGGATGCTGGGGTCATCATAGAACCACGGGGTTATACCAAAGCTCTAGAATGGAAGGGAGAGTGCGTATGACTCTGCAGCACCGACTGACCAAACTTAAGGTCTTCATTGGCCGAGGTGTCAAACTGTAGAACTTTGCTAATGTGTTTGACCCCAACCAAGTAGCTGCTCGGGAAAGTTGCAATGCCGAGACCCCCCGGGCAGCCGCCCAGGATGAGCCCATCTTTCTAGTAGAATGGGCCTTCACAGATTCCGGTAACGGCAATCCAGCAGTGGACTGAGCATGCTGAATCGTGTTACAGATCCAGCGTGCAATGATCTGCTTGGAAGCAGGACACCCAATCTTGCTGGGAGCATACAGGACAAACAGAGCCTCTGTTTTCCTAATCTGAGCCGTTCTGGAGACATAAATCTTCAAAGTTCTAACCACATCCAGAGATTTTGACTCAGCGAAGGCGTCAGTAGCCACAGGCACCACAATAGGTTGTTTCATGTGGAAAGAGGAAACCACCTTCGGTAGAAATTGTTGAGGTGTCCTCAATTCAGCTCTATCTTCATGGAAGATCAAATAAGGGCTCTTGTGAGACAAGGCCGCTAACTCAGACACCCGCCTTGCAGATGCCAAGGCCAACAGCGATGACCACTTTCCAGGTGAGGAATTTCAACTCCATCGTCCGTAAAGGTTCAAACCAATGTGATTGAAGGAACTGCAAGACCACATTAAGATCCCATGGTGCAACTGGAGGCACAAATGAAGGTTGGATGTGCAACACGCCTTTCACGAAAGTCTGACCTTCTGGAAGGGAGGCCAATTGTTTCTGAAAGAAAACCGATAAGGTCGAAATCTGTACCTTAATTGAGCCCAATTTTAGGCCCGCATCCACACCTGCTTGTAGAAAATGGAGAAAACGTCCTAGCCGAAACTCTTCCCTTGGATTCACACCAAGAAACATATTTTTTCGAAATACGGTGGTAATGTTTAGACGTTACCCCTTTTCTGGCCTGAATAATTGTGGGAATGACTTCACTGGGAATACACTTACGGTCTATGATTTTGCGCACAACCGCCATGCCGTCAAACGTAGCTGTGGTAAGTCCTGATACACGCACGGCCCCTGTTGTAACAGGTCCTCGCGCAGAGGAAGAGGCCAGGGATCTCCTATGAGTAATTCCTGAAGATCTGGATATCAAGCCCTCCTTGGCCAATCTGGGACAATGAGGATCGCCCGGATCTTTGTTCTTCTTATGATCTTTAGAACCTTTGGAATGAGAGGAAGTGGAGGTAATACATACACCGACTGAAACACCCATGGTGTCACCAGTGCATCCACTGCAATTGCTTGAGGGTCCCTTGACCTGAAACAATATCTCTGAAGCTTCTTGTTGAGACAAGATGCCCTCATGTCTACTTGAGGAACTCCCCAACGACTTGTCACCTCTGCGAAGACTTCCTGGTGGAGGCCCCACTCTCCTGGATGGAGATCGTGTCTGCTGAGGAAGTCTGCTTCCCAGTTGTCCACTGCTGGGCTGAAGATCGCTGACAGAGGGCTTGTATGCTTTTCCGCCCAGCGGAAAATCCTTGTGGCTTCTGCCATTGCCGCTCTGATTTTCGTTCCGCCCTGATGGTTTATGTACGCTACTGCTGTTACATTGTCCGACTGGATCAGTACAGGCAGATCTCGAAGATGTTCCGCTTGCAGAAGGCCGTTGTAAATGGCCCTCAACTCCAGAACATTTATGTGGAAACAAGTTTCCTGACTTGACCATCTTCCTTGGAAGTTTTCTCCCATTGTGACTGCCCCCCCAGCCTCGGAGGATTGCATCCGTGGTCAGCAGGATCCAGTCCTGTATCCCGAACCTGCGCCCCTCTATGAGGTGAGAGCTGTGCAGCCATCACAGGATTGATACCCTGGTCTTGGAAGACAGGATTATCCTCCGGTGTATGTGTAGGTGGGACCCGGAACACTTGTCCAACAGGTCCCACTGGAACACTCTGGCATGGAACCTGCCAAACTGAATAGCCTCGCAGGCCACAACCATCTTCCCCAGCAACCAAATGCATTGATGGATTGACACTCTTGCTGGTTTCAGAATTTGTTTGCCCAGACTCTGAAGTTCCAGAGCCTTGTCCACTGAAGAAAGACTCTCTGTAGTTCTGTGTCCAATATCATTCTAAAAACGACAACCGCGTCGTCGGAATCAACTGTGATTTTGGCAAGTTTAGGGGCCAATCATGTTGCTGAAGAACCGTCAGGGAGAGTGCAACGTTTTGCACCAACTGGTCCCTGGATCTCGCCTTTATCAGGAGATCGTCCAAGTATGGGTCCTTGCTTGCGAAGGAGAACCATCATCTCCGCCATCACTTTGGTGAAAATCCTCGGAGCCGTGGACAGACCAAACGGCAACGTTTGAAATTGGTAATGACAATCCTGAATTGCAAACCTCAGGTAAGCCTGATGCGGAGGATAAATGGGAACATGTAAGTAGGCATCCTTTATGTCCACCGACATCATAAAATCCCCTTCATCCAGACTGGAGATCACTGCTCCGAGAGACTCCATCTTGAATTCGAATTTCTTTAGGTAGAAATTTAGGGATTTCAGGTTTAGGATTGGTCTGACCGAGCCGTCCGGCTTCGGGACCACAAACAGGCTCGAATAAACACCTTCTCCCTGTTGTGACTGGGGAACCATGACGATAACTTGATTTTGACACAACTTTTGTATTGCGTCGCAAACTACCACCCTGTCCGGAAGAGAAGCTGGTAAGGCCGATTTGAAAAAACGGCGAAGGGAAACATCTTAAAACTCCAGCTTGTACCCTTGGGATACTATTTGTAAAACCCATGGGTCTAGGTCCGAGCGAACCCAAAACTGACTGAAGAGTTCGAGACATGCCAATTCCACCGCATAGGAGCCCCAACGTCATGCGGTGGAATTGGCAGAAGCCTGGGAGGACTTCTGCTCCTGGGAGCCTAACAAGGCTGGTGATCGTTTACCTCTTCCCCTTCCTCTAGCAGCAAGGAAGGAAGAACCTCGGCCCTTTCTGTATTTATTGGGCCGAAAGGACTGCATCTGATAGTGATGCGTTTTCTTTTGTTGTGGAGGAACATAAGGCAAAAAGGATGACTTACCTGCGGTAGCTGTAGATACCAAATCATCAAGGCCGTCACCAAATAAGGCCTTACCTTTATATGGTAGAGACTACATACTTTTCTTGGAATCAGCATTCCATTGGTGAATACACAACGCTCGTCTAGCTGAGACTGCCATGGCATTGGCCTTTGATCCCAATAGACCAATATCTCTCGCAGCTTCCTTAAGGTATGCTGCAGCGTCCTTGATATAACCCAGCGTTAAGAGGATGCTATCCCTATCTAGGGTATCTATTTCAGAAGACAAGTTGTCTGCCCACTTTTCAATAGCCCTACTTACCCACGCAGACACAATGACAGGTCTGAGTAGCGTACCTGTGGTCGCATAAATGGACTTTAACGTAGTTTCTTGTTTACGATCCGCAGGATCCTTAAGGGAAGCCGTGTCAGGTGACGGGAGAGACACCTTTTTAGTCAACCTAGACAAGGCCTTGTCCACAGTGGGGGGGGGGTGACTCCCACTTTTCCCTATCTGCCGAGGGAAACGGATAAGCTACTGTAATTCTTTTGGGAATCTGAAACTTTTTGTCAGGACCTTCCCAGACTTTTCAAATGGAGTGTTCAGTTCATGAGAGGGAGGAAACGTCACCTCAGGTTTCCTTTCCTTATACATACAGACCCTTTTATCAGAGACAGCCGGGTCCTCAGTGATATGTAATACATCTTTAACTGCCACAATCATGTATTGAAGGCTAGTTGCCAATTTTGGATCTAATCTGGAATCGCTATAGTCGACACAGGAATCAGAGTCTGTGTCGGTATCAGTGTCTGCCAACTGGGCCAACGTACGTTTTTGTGACCCTGAGGGGACCTGACTTTGGAATAACATATATCTTCCACAAATTTCTTCCATGCCTGGGTCTGCGACTCAGACTTATCTAACCTCTAATAAGAGCCACATTAGCATTCAAGGCGTTTAACACATTTACCCAATCCGGCGTCGGCGGTGCAGACTGGGTCACCCCCGCAGCAGTCTGTGTCCCCAATACAGCCTCCTCCTGGGAAGAGCCTTCAGCCTCAGACATGTCGACACACGTGCACCAAACACCCACAGACACACCGGGCATATAGGGGACAGACCCACAGTAAAGTCTGTCAGAGAGACACAGAGGGCTCACAACCCAGCGCTAAATCAACGGGTCTGAAAACACCAAGAAATTGCCTCAGACCTAAAGCGCTTTTACAGTCACATATATATTGCACCAATTGACCTGCCTCCCCCCGTTGTGTACCCCTGGTACTTGTCAGTGTGAGGAGGACCAGCGTCTCTGCAGCCTGCGGAGAAGAAATGGCGCTGTGAGGAAGAAGCTCCGCCCCCTTAAGTCTCGCATTTTCTGATATTTATACTGGCGGGGGTTAGGACAGTGCCATGGCACTAATATCCCCTCTTGCCAGTGGAATAATGAGGATGATTTTAGCTGCCCAGGGTGCCCCCCCCCCCCGCGCCCTGCACCCTGTAGTGCTGTGTGTGGGAGCTCAGCGCGCAGCGTCTGCCCGCTGCGCAGTACCTCAGAAAATGCCGTCAGTGAAGCTGAAGTCTTCTTTTCTTCTGCTACTCACCTGTCTTCTGGCTCTGAAAGGGGGTGACGGCAAGCTGCGGGAGTGAGCATCTAGGTGTACCCAGCGATCAGACCCTCAGGAGCTTATGGTGTCCTGTAGCCAGAAGCAGAGCCATTGAATTCACTGGAAGTGGGTCATACTTCTCTCCCCTAAGTCCCACAAAGCAGGGAGACTGTTGCCAGTAGCCTCCCTGAACATAAAAAACCTAACACAAAGTCTTTTCAGAGAAACTCAGTAGAGCTCCCTGTAGTGCGTCCAGTCTCACTGGGCACAATTCTAATACTGGGGTCTGGAGGAGGGGCATATAGGGAGGAGCCAGTTCACACCCTTTCAAAGTCTTAAAGTGCCCATGTCTCCTGCGGATCCCGTCTATACCCCATGGTTTTATGATAACCCCCCCCAGCATCCTCTAGGACGTATGAGAAAAAGGAGTGGTTTATATATAGACTGGCATGTGCTAATAGAGACACTCTCATTGAATACCTGGCATGTAATACTATAGGCAGAGGTACTGCTAGCACACAGTATGGCTGCTGGTGACACACAGTGACATGATGTGAGGGGGAGAGCAGGAGTATAATAGGGGCTGATGTCTCCTGATGTATGAGATACACCAGAGAGTGTGGGGAGCAGACTGGTCAGATCTCTGGGCTGGTAACACACAGTGACAGGATGCGAGGGGGAGAGCAGGAGTATAATAGGGGCTGATGGCTCCTGATGTATGAGATACACCAGAGAGTGTGGGGGAGGAGACTGGTCAGATCTCTGGGCTGGTAACACACAGTGACATGATGTGAGGAAGAGAGCAGGAGTATAATAGAGGCTGATGGCTCCTGACTCCAAATGAGATTTATGGTAAGAACTTACCGTTGTTAAAGCTCTTTCTGCGAGGTACACTGGGCTCAACAGGGAATTACATTGGGGTGTAGAATAGGATCTTGATCCGAGGCACCAACAGGCTCAAAGCTTTGACCTTCTTCCCAGAAAGCATAGCGCCGCCTGCTCTATAGCCCCGCCTCCGTGCACAGGAGCTTAGTTTTTGTTAACCAGTCCAATGCAGTAGCAAGGAAAAGAGACAATTGTTAGTAGACACACACACACACACACACACACACACACAACACATTCTCATGACAGGAGAACGTGTCAGCGGCTAATGCCATACCAACCCAAAAAAGCTAAGTGCGTCAGGGTGGGCGCCCTGTGGAGCCCAGTGTACCTCGCAGAAAGAGATTTAACAATAAGTTCTTACCATAAATCTTGTTTTCTGCTGCGGGGTACACAGGGAATGACATTGGGGATGTCCTAAAGCATTTCCTTATCGGAGGGGGACGCACTGTAGCAGGCACAAGAACCCAGCGTCCAAAGGAAGCATCCTGGGAGACGGAAGTATCAAAAGGCATAGAAGGAGGCGGAAGTATCAAAGGCATAGAACCTTATGAACGTGTTCACTGAGGACCACGTAGCCGCCTTGCACAATTGTTCAAGGGTCGCACCACGGCGGGCCACCCAAGAAGGTCCAACCGACCGAGTAGAAAGGTCCTATATGATAGCAAGAGCTAGAAGGCCAGCCTGTACATAAGCATGTGCAATCACCATTCTAATCCATCTGGCCAGGGTCTGCTTGTGAGCTGGCCAGCCACATTTGTGAAAACCAAACAGACCAAAGAGAGAATCAGACTTCCCGACGGGAGCTGTCCTCTTCACATAGATACAGTGAGCCCATACCACATCCAAAGAACTCTCAAGTCAGGAGAGGCAAAGGCCGGAACCACGATCTGCTGATTAAGGTGGAAAGAAGACACCACCTTCAGTAAATACCCTGGACGTGTTCTAAGAACCGCCCGATCACGGTGAAAAATCAGATATGGGGACCTACAAGACAAGGCACTCAAATCAGACAGCTGTCTAGCAGAGGCAATAGCCAGCAGAAACAATACCTTAAGGGAAAGCCACTTAAGGTCTGCAGATTCAAGAGGCTCAAACAGAGACCCTTGTAACACCTCCAGAACCACCGACAGGTCCCAAAGAGCCACAGGCGGGATGTAAGGAGGTTGAATCTGCAACACACCCTGAGTGAACGTATGCACATCAGGTAAGGTCGCAATTTTTCTCTGGAACCAAACCGACAAGGCAGAAATATGAACATTGATGGAGGCCAGACGAAGGCCCAAGTCCAGGTCCTGTTGTAGTAAGGCCAAAAGTTTGGCCGTACTAAACTTGTAAGCATCATGATTGTTAGTGGTGCACCAAGCACAGTAAAAATTCCAGATCCTATGGTAAATCCGAGCAGAGGTCGGTTTCCGGGCCTTCAACATGGTTTGAATGACCGCCTCAGAAAATCCTTTGGCCTTCAAGACGGAAGCTTCAAAAGCCACGCCGTCAAAGCCAATCGGGCTAAATCCTGATATACACAGGGGCCCTGAATGAGGAAATCTGGACACTGCGGAAGTAGAAGGGGGATTCTCTATCGAGAGACCCTGAAGGTCTGAGAACCAATGCCATCTGGGCCACGCTGGAGCGATCAGAAGTAGGATTCCTCCTTCTTGCCTGAACTTCCTTATTACTCTGGGCAGGAGTGACACCGGAGGGAACATGTATGGCAGCCGAAAGTTCCATGGTATTGCCAGTGCGTCCACGAACGCTGCTTGAGGATCCCTTGTCCTTGCTCTGAAGACCAGAACCTTGTGATTGTGTCCAGATGCCATCAGGTCCACATCTGGAAGGCCCCACTTGTCCACGAGGAGTTGAAACACTTCTGGATGGAGGCTCCACTCTCTGCCATGTAAAATGAGAAAGTCCGCTTCTCAGTTTAGGACCCCCGGAATGAACACCGTCGATATGGCTAACAGATGACGTTCCACCCACTGAACAATCCGTGATACTTCCCTCAATGCCATGTGGCTTTGAGTGCCGCCTTGATGATTGATGTACGCCACCGTGGTGGCGTTGTCCGACTGTACTTGAACAGGTTTGTTCTGTATTAAATGAGGGCCAAGTTCAATGAGTTGAACACCGCCCGCAATTCCAGAATGTTTATCAGGAGGAGAGACGACTCCTTGGTCCACCAACCCTGAAGGGAGTATTGTTCCAACACAGCACCCCAACCTCTCATACTGGCATCAGTCATCAGAAGGACCCAGCTGGAGATCCAGAAGGGACGACCCCTGCTAAATCGTTGGTCCTGAAGCAACCAGCTCAGTGACAGATGGACCTCCGGAGACAAGGAGATCATTTGAGACCTGATCCGGTGAGGCAAGCCGTCCCACTTGGTAAGAATTAGCTTCTGCAGAGGGCCAGGAATGGAATTGAGCATACTCCACCATGTTGAAAGCAGACAACATGAGACCTAGCACTTGCATTGCCGAATGTATCGACACTTGCGGACAAGATAGGAAGCATCGAATCCTGTCCTGAAGCTTCAGGACTTTCTCCTGAGACAAAAACAACTGCTGGTTGCGAGTGTCCAACAACGCCCACAGGCAGGAGCAGATTGGGAACAAAAAGCATCCCTGGAAAAATATGTACTAGTGGCCCCACATGGGCAGCACCAGAGGTGTAAGGTCTAGCCATGGGCCAGGGCAGCAGCACCCTCCACCCAAGACTTTCCAGATAGTGGGCATGTCCAGCATCAAGGGGGAAGTTAAAAATAAATAAAATTAAATATTATGAGCACATTATATGATACACCTTCAGAATTTAGGAAACTATATCATTCTTTAGGTAGATATATTTTCTTGCTTATTACACCAACCGTATCCCAATCACTATTCACTCAATCTTATATGTCAGCCAAGCAGGCAGACAGAGCATACACTAGATCATCTGCAATCACAGGCTAAGTGGCAAAGTCATTTTCATATATGCAAATTATTTTGTATCTTATTCATTATGTCTATAAAAAGGACCACATGTCCTCAAACAAAACAGGCCCCAGAGGTGCGTCGGCCCACTGGGAATCTTCCCTGCAAGCCCTATGGCCAATCCGCCTCTGCCCACAGGTGCACCATGCTCCAAGCAGGGACCAGGGAAGATTTCTTCCAGTTGATGAGCCACCCGTGGGCTTGCAGAAACTGGATAGTCAGATGCAGATGGCGTAGGAGAGTTTCTGGGGAATTTGCCAGGATCAAAAAGTCGTCCAGGTATGGTAGGATCCTGACCCCTTGACGGCGGAGCACAGCCGTCATGACCACCATAACCTTGGTGAAGACCTGCGGAGCCGTGGTCAAACCAAAGGGTAACGCCCAAAATTGGTAATGGAGGTTGCCAACCGCAAACCTCAGGTATTGCTGATGCGACATTGCAATGGGAATATGCAGTTAAGCATCCTGTACGTCCAGGGAGACCATATAATCCCCAGGTTCCAATGCCAGAACAATAGAGTGAAGAGTTTCCATACGAAACTTGGAGATCTTCACAAATTTGTTCAAGGACTTGAGGTTGAGAATGGGCCGGGAAGACCCATTCGGTTTCGGGACTAGGAACAGCGGTGAATAGTACCCCTTGCCTCTCTGAGCCAGAGGCACTTGTACTACCACTCCTGTGTCCAGTAGGGACTGTACCACCGAATGGGGGGAATGTGGTGGCAGGGGCCCATGGGGGGAATGTGGTGACAGGGGCCCATGGGGGGAATGTAGTGACAGGGGCCCATACGGGGAATGTAGTGACAGGGGCCCATACGGGGAATGTAGTGACAGGGGCCCATACGGAGAATGTAGTGACAGGGGCCCATGGGGGGAATGTAGTGACAGGGGCCCATGGGGGGAATGTAGTGACAGGGGCCCATGCGGGGAATGTAGTGACAGGGGCCCATGCGGGGAATGTAGTGACAGGGGCCCATGGGGGGGGGGATGTAGTGACAGGGGCCCATGGGGGGGGGGATGTAGTGACAGGGGCCCATGGGGGGGGGATGTAGTGATAGAGGCCCATGGGGGGGTTGTAGTGACAGGGGCCCATGGGGGGAATGTGGTGGCAGGGGCCCATGGGGGGAATGTGGTGACAGGGGCCCATGGGGGGAATGTAGTGACAGGGGCCCATGGGGGGAATGTAGTGACAGGGGCCCATGGGGGGAATGTAGTGACAGGGGCCCATACGGGGAATGTAGTGACAGGGGCCCATGGGGGGATGTAGTGACAGGGGCCCATGCGGGGAATGTAGTGACAGGGGCCCATACGGGGAATGTAGTGACAGGGGCCCATACGGGGAATGTAGTGACAGGGGCCCATACGGGGAATGTAGTGACAGGGGCCCATGGGGGGAATGTAGTGACAGGGGCCCATGGGGGGAATGTAGTGACAGGGGCCCATGGGGGGAATGTAGTGACAGGGGCCCATGGGGGGAATGTAGTGACAGGGGCCCATGGGGGGAATGTAGTGGCAGGGGCCCATGGGGGGAATGTGGTGGCAGGGGCCCATGGGGGGAATGTGGTGACAGGGGCCCATGGGGGGAATGTGGTGACAGGGGCCCATGGGGGGAATGTGGTGGCAGGGGCCCATGGGGGGAATGTGGTGACAGGGGCCCATGGGGGGAATGTGGTGGCAGGGGCCCATGGGGGGAATGTGGTGACAGGGGCCCATGGGGGGAATGTAATGACAGGGCCCATGGGGGGAATGTAGTGACTGGGGCCCATGGGGTGAATGTAGTGACAGGGGCCCATACGGGGAATGTAGTGACAGGGGCCCATACGGGGAATGTAGTGACAGGGGCCCATACGGGGAATGTAGTGACAGGGGCCCATACGGTGAATGTAGTGACAGGGGCCCATGGGGGGAATGTAGTGACAGGGGCCCATGGGGGGAATGTAGTGACAGGGGCCCATGCGGGGAATGTAGTGACAGGGGCCCATACGGGGAATGTAGTGACAGGGGCCCATACGGGGAATGTAGTGACAGGGGCCCATACGGGGAATGTAGTGACAGGGGCCCATACGGGAATGTAGTGACAGGGGCCCATGGGGGGAATGTAGTGACAGGGGCCCATGGGGGGAATGTAATGATGGGGCCCATGGGGGGAATGTAGTGACAGGGGCCCATGGGGGGAATGTAGTGACAGGGGCCCATGCGGGGAATGTAGTGACAGGGGCCCATGCGGGGAATGTAGTGACAGGGGCCCATGCGGGGAATGTAGTGACAGGGGCCCATACGGGGAATGTAGTGACAGGGGCACATACGGGGAATGTAGTGACAGGGGCCCATACGGGGAATGTAGTGACAGGGGCCCATGGGGGAATTTTTATATATTTTTTTTATTTTAGGTCCAGAACCGGAAGTGATGCAATCAGAGAACCCTTGCATTCAGTATAAATATGCACCATATGGAATGTATAACCAGCCTTGAAAAAGAGAGTTATCTCGAAACGCGTTGGCTGGAAAGAGGATCCTTGTCACTTGGACTGTCACCTGCACGACTGTGGAAAGGTACGACCATCTAGATTCACTTATAACACTCTTCATTCAGTCCTATTGGTACCAGGCCTGGTGGATCTTCCTTTGATGGTCCTACGAGTTCCCCTGTCTGGCAGCTCTCCTTCCTTGTGGTCAATATTCCTCACAAGTGTAAACCCTTTTGTTTTTATTCAATAAATCCCTTTTTTACATTCATGGGTAATTTAATAAGAACATGCCTTGGATAAAGATACCTTGATGTGCAGACGAAATACGCATCTTTCAGTGAGTACCGGTACGCAGCTCAACATACAAAGATACCATGATATGCATATGTCACCTTTCTTTATTGTAAGTTAGGTATGCCACCCACTTGCATGTAAAAGAAACCTTTTTCTTTATCATCCACAGGGGGCACTGGAGTACTCTTGGGATATGGACGGGCTTCCGTAGGAACAGCACTGAATATTTAAATTTAGAAACACTCCACCCCTCCATATCCCCGAGCACTTCTCAGTGTTTTTTCTGTGCTGCACGTGGCAACAGCTCTGTAACTGAAGTCACGGTTACTTGAAGAAATTTTTAATTTTTCTTTTTTAATTTTTATTTTTTCTACTATTTGACACATCCCTTTCCCCCTTCCAAAAGGCAGGGTCAGGGATAGTGCAGCTGCTGATAGCAGCACGGGCGTGTCGGGCCTCTCTGAAAGAGCTCCCTCACAGCCACACACACAGCCTCCTGCACAGGAAGCCCCGTCGGAGCCTCCGCACAACTGCAGGATTCAGGTATGTGAAAGCGGGGCGGTCAGCTCCCGCTGCCGCCCCGAGGTGTGGGGACATTGTTAGTGCTTTGCGCTCCAGGCGTCTGTACACGCCGCTGCTCTCCCCACTCAGCGCCCTCCCAACGGCCACAGCAGACCTCCGTGCAGGCGCTGATCTCCTCTCAGAGGCCGCCGGCCGCCGCAGCTCTCTCGCTCACGGGGCTGGCCGCCGCTATTACTCCGGGTCCCACCGCTGGGAAACACGCGGCTCACTCGGGCTCACAGCGCTCTGCGATACCCGCTGGGGCCCCACACGCTGCGCTGCCGCTGCTCTGAGTCGAAAGAGCAGGCAGCCATTACAGGGGGGACAAACAATAAGCGGCTTATGAAATACTGCAGCAGCAGATAAGAGGCTGCAGGGATTGTTACATTATAATCAGTGAAAGTTTGTAACCAGCACTAAGATTATATGTATAAGCATAGCATTGCAGCCATGTTTAACCATGCTTCCTGTGTCTTCCTGCTGTGATTCCAGAACGTTCCTGTCCTACATCTCTACTCCACCGGAGGCGCAGGGGTGTTAGTGGGAATTTGGGATCACATTTCTTAGTACTGGCAACGTGTACTGCACTTGGCCAGTTATATATACAGAGACACCTTATTGCTATTTTACTGAGTCGTGCAGGTGTCTGTTTGTTGTGTATTGTATTGTCTGTCGCCATAATGAGTAAGGCACCAGCAAAAACTAAAAAGCATAATTGCAAAGTATGTGGCAGTGTGTTACCGGATGCATCTACCACATGTACAGTATGTTTTGTTGATTCCGTTCAGAATACCATTTCTGCGCCAGTTTTACAACCAATGTCCTCACCGGACCCTCCGTGGGGTATGTTAGTGAATGTACTGGAGAGATTTCAGACAGAAATGACCGCTGCTCGTCTGGAGCGAGAAACGATAAGATCTGAGTCTAGGGTGAGACCGCCAGAACTACCGGAGGTGTCTCAGCCTTGCGTAAGGTCCAAATCCATTTTGGGCAAACGGGATAATTTTCATATGTCTTATGATTTTCCAGTGTCTGCTATGTTGCATTCTGACGATTCCATGCCAGACCTCACGGAACACGATGAGGGTGAGGAGGGCGAAGTGGAGTCAGATGGCGAGGATTTTAACAGTTCCGGCATTGATGATCTCATCAGAGCGGTACGTCAGTCTCTAAGGTTTCCTGAAGCTGAGCAGCCTCTCACCAATGATCAGGTCGTATTTACTAAACGACGGAAGACGCCAGTAAGTTTTCCTGTGTCGGATTCTCTAAATCAGATGTTAGTAGAAACACGACAGAATCCAGATAAACGGTTTTCTATACCTCGCAGATTTAAGTCTAGTTATCAGTTTCCAGACTCGGTAACGTGTACATGGGAGAATCCACCAATAGTTGATTCTTCAGTGTCAAAGCTTACCAAGAAATTAACCATACCAGTGCCAGCAGCTACTACGCTTAAAGATCCTTCAGATCGCAAGATAGAAACTATGCTAAAAACCATGTATGTAGCAGCAGGTGTGATGCTAAGACCTGGATTGGTTGGCATTTGGGTAACTAAGGCGCTCATAATATGGCTTACAGAACTCAAATCTTCTCTACATGATGAAAACCTAATAATTCTGGTAAATCAAATGATTGAGGCTGTAGAGTATCTCTGTACAGCGTCTACTGACGTCTGTCAGCTCACTTCTCGTATTTCATCGTCGCTAGTTACGGCACGAAGAGCACTCTACCTGCGTACTTATCAGGCGGAGGCAGAGGTCAAACGAAGTATAGAGGCGTTGCCTTACGATGGCAAGAAGTTGTTTGGTCCAGAATTGGACGCATGGATTGCGGAGGCTACGGGAGGTAAGTCTGTTTTCTTACCATTGCCTCCACCGGCTCCAAGAAGAAGGTACGCTGGACCTTCGTTCAAATCCTTTAGACCTCAGACCTTTCGAGGACGTGGCAGAGGATCAGCCACGCCTGCTAGACGTGGTCGTGGACGTGGTTTCCATCAAACCAACACAACTCGCCAAGACGCTAAGGTTGCCGACAAGCCAGTGGCATGACGGGTTACCAGCCCATCTCGGTTCTCCAATTGTGGGAGCACGCCTTCAGACGTTCCATGTGGCGTGGTTCCACACATCCGCGGAGGGCTGGATCCGCAATTTAGTGTTAAAAGGTTACAAAATAGAGTTCGACTGTCTTCCGCCTCTGCGGTTTTTCAAGACAGGATTGCCTCTGTCGGACGACAAGAGGACGGTTTTGCAAATTGCCATTCAGTCCTTACTGGATTCGGCAGTGTTGATTCCGGTCCCTGTACACCAACAGGGTCAGGGTTATTATTCAAGTTTGTTTGTGGTCCCGAAGCCGGATGGCTCAGTCAGACCAATATTGAACTTAAAGGGGCTCAATCAGTACGTAACTTACTACAGATTCAAAATGGAGTCTCTACGTTCGGTGATTGCGGGGTTAGAGACCAAGGAATTTATGATTGCGCTAGACCTCAAGGATGCGTACTTACACATTCCAATTTGGCAGCCTCATCAGAAATTCTTGCGGTTTGCAATACGCCAGAACCATTACCAGTTTCAGGCTCTACCGTTTGGCCTGTCATCAGCGCCTCGGGTATTCACCAAAGTGATGTCTGTGATGATAGCTCACCTCAGATCCCTGGGAGTGACAATAGTTCCGTATTTAGACGATCTGCTCATCAAAGCTCCGTCTCAACAGATACTTACCCAACATGCGCTGCTAACATACAAAGTACTGGTTCACCACGGTTGGATTGTAAATTTCAAGAAATCACATCTAATTCCGTCTCAACGCCTTCAGTTCCTAGGTATGATTCTCGATACGGTCAATCAAAGAATTTACCTACCACAACAGAAAGTACAAATGCTACGCCATCTAGTACAATTAGTGCTCAAGCCACGCACAGTGTCGGTACACTTGTGCATTCGCCTTTTAGGCACAATGGTGGCAGCTTTCGAGGCGCTTCAGTTCGGAAGATTTCACTCTCGTCCATTTCAGCTGAACGTGCTTGCCCAGTGGTCGGGCTCGCATCTGCAGATTCACCACAGGGTGAGGTTGTCGCCAATAGCAAGAGTATCTCTGCTCTGGTGGCTCAAGGAACACAATTTAACCGCAGGAAGACGGTTCGGAGTTTGGAATTGAATAATTCTAACTATGGACGCCAGTCTCAGAGGTTGGGGAGCGGCAATTCAAAATTATCAGCTCCAGGGTCTCTGGGCGGATCACGAGAAATTGCTGTCTATAAATGTTCTAGAACTCCGCGCAATTTACAATGCGCTACGACAAGCAGTGCACATGATTCGCTCTCAGCCTGTCCAAGTGCAGTCGGACAATGCGACGGCGGTCGCATACATCAACAAACAAGGAGGAACGAGAAGCCGCATGGCAATGCGGGAAGTAGCTCGAATCCTCAATTGGGCGGAATGCCACCAGGTGATATTGTCGGCCGTGTTCATTCCGGGAGTGGACAACTGGGAAGCGGATTATCTCAGTCGTCGGGATTTTCATCCAGGCGAATGGTCATTAAATCCAGAAGTGTTTCACATGTTGGTTCAGCGATGGGGTTATCCTCAGGTGGACCTGATGGCATCTCGACACAATCACCAAACGTTCCAGTATGTGTCCAGAACAAGAGATCCAAAGGCAGTGGCGGTGGATGCTCTCACTGTCGCGTGGCCGTACAGTCTTGTGTATCTGTTTCCACCGTTTCCGCTGCTCCCTCTGGTGCTAAAACGGATCAAAAGAGAGTCGGTCACAGTCATACTAGTAATAAAGCTAAATATTTATCGTATATAAAACACTTTAAGAGGTCTAAGAACACTGTACGCTATCTACGTAAGAAGTACCGTAAGGGTACGCAAGTTGCGTAACGATCGCTCAGCCGTAGTCGAGACGCTCAAGCGTCACGTTCGCTCACGACCCAGAGATCACAGGCAGGCACGTTATTGGCTGCTGACTAACGTAATGATTCGCTATAGCGTAGCGGACGCTCGGGACCACGAGGAGATCACCAGCGGTGCAGACGCTCACAACGTTAAACCTTTATATCTATACCATTAACAACGAAACATACAGTATACCTTTATGTGGTGATAGAGTGTAAGTGCAACCTGGTGTAACCTGATTAACTACAAAGCTGTTTGAGCGTCACCGACGCTCGGAGAATACTTAACACTATAAGAAGTACACAGATACCTGGGCTTAGGGTCCAAAACCTATTATATGTATTATGACTATTATACTTGCAAAAGGAATCACAGTACAAATCATACACTCCAATATAACATAGACTACCTAACCAGATAACTACACAGGAAATACAATACAATACAATTTAGGGAAAATACGGGAGAAAGAGGATAGAGAGAGAGAGAAATGGCTCACAATAACATCAAGACAATATGACTGCGGAGAAACACTTACGCACAAGGGGAAACGATCGCATGCGCCTCGATATCCAGCTCCCGATTATCAGCAATGAGAACCGTTGAAGAGAGTGAACTGGATATGGTCGGCCTGCCTATTTATGCCCCACACACAATACAATTCAATGGTCCCTACAATCTCATTGTTCATTGGACACAGGAATTCGGCTTCGCATTATAACAAAAGGTCATAGGTTGATTCATACAGGTGGGCTGTGACTGTTTCCAACTGTTCAGGTGGGTGGGATACTGGGTTTCCCGCCGCATGACTAAGTAAGAACAAATAATAGTAAATGGACATAACTTCTTATGTCCATAACTATTCGCACGAGCGATTAATCCGCTCCAAACCAACACCGGAATATTGCTATTCAAATACTCTTCCGATGGGTACCAAACACCACTGTATGACCCCTGTTAGACCCTTCGTACAATACAAAGAGGGATCTCTCTGTTCAGGAACATGCTATGTTAACCAAACTTTCAGAATCTATCAAAGGGACCATGATCTACAAAATACATTAATGAAAATATGTAACAAATGAGTCGCACGCTACGACCGCATAAACTCTACCGTAAATACGCATACCGTGCGCCTGCGGGTGCCCGCGACTGTGAGTATGCGCACACACGGGAGAGCGCACGCATGCGCAGCGCGGACCTGTATGAGGTGCAAATATGGCAGTGTGTATAGAGATATTTTTCTGACTTTGACAGTCCACCCTTTGGCAGTCAATAATAACTGCCACCTTCTAACACATTTCAAAAGGAGAAAAATATATGTCAGGGGTTAATTCATTTCCATGGTTGGGTAAGGGAGGAGAGAGGAGTAGGTGTGAAGAGGGTATGACCTAGTGAGATAGCAGAAGCGTGTGTGTGAGTCCGTGTTTGGGGGGTCATGTATCATCGTGCCGTACGTGTTGTACATCAAGCTTCGAGGTATTGCGAAGTATACATTTGAATTCCTTCTTATCCCGTATTAAGGGTCTGTGGATGGGCTGTCAAACTCTACCGAGCTCTTTTCGGCTTTCGGTTGTAACAAAATGGGGGAGCACATTTTAGTGGATGATACATGAATAGGGGAGGTATGTGGTTGCTGATATTTGTGCCTGTATTCCCTATCGACTATGTGTGTCATTACCTGAGGGTTGTAGAGATGAAGTAAAGGAACACTTATGGAAAATGCAGTGGTATTCTATGTCAGGTTAATGTACATCTGTCGATTGAAGTTTTGTTCGGTATCAGTTGAAAGTCGTCTTCTTTGCGCTGTTTTGCCCATTAGGTGCGAGCAAAAAGCTTTGTCAATGCCATTAGATTTACAAAAAAATGTTGGGCTAGCGTAAGTTTAAGAATTCTAGGGAAACTGGGGATCCATGGCAAAGTACATCAAATGTCCGTATCTAAGGTTGTCAAAACTTCTTCTTTCGTCTATCCGTTGTCTGTATAGCGTCTCGTCAACTTCCTCGTCCAAGGGGGTCTTTTTATCTTGGAGAAAAGCAGAAAAACAGGTGAAAGAAACGGACCGTATAATCGCATTTTCATCACATCATTGTTTCTATCGTTGGGTCATAAATCAAATCCAGGTTAATTACAGTTTCCTCACTCCTCAAACTCATCACTCTTGTACTTTGTTTGCACTTCATTAAAGCCTGCCCGCATCTAAATATCAATCCAATCGATATAATGACACCTAAGATACATAGGAGAAACTTCCCAACATCCATTATGACTCCTTGAGCCCAGTCCCCTAAACCAGAGAACCAATTTCGCGGGTTCAACCATGACACCCAACCAGTCAGCTCATTACCTACAGCAGCAAGAGTGAGATTGTGTTTTCGGCGAAATTCCCACTTCAATTGGAGAATATCGTCCATCTTTTGGTCTATGACCTCGACCAGATCCTCGGTGCTATTCGTGATATACGTGCAACACTTCACGCCGTACTGTGTTGCCAATGTAACACAATATCCGCCCGTCACTGCTGTGAGGTAATTAAGAACCATTCTATGCTGCACCAGTTCCGTTTTATAAGCTTGAAGTTCTCTTCCAGTATACCTGAACGTGTCATCATACATTTCAGTGATATTATCTAACAAATTTGCAAGCGCAGAGATGTATCTATAGTTCATCACTCCTCGAGCGGTGCGAGTGAAATCTAACGCCACCAGAACCTGAATCCCGGTGGATTCATGGATCAGGTCAGAGGCCGGATGCTCTAACCTTTCTGTTAGTTGCCTTTTAACAAGGTGCTCGTAATGAGTGTGAGTATAAGGAGCTTGGGCACCACGGTGTATGTCTTTCATTTTGTCATGTGACACAGTCATTACTTCAGGCAGTACTTTTCCAATATAACACAATCCTTCAGAGTTTGGGGCAAGCCACTTGTACGCCTTTCTCCCGCATATGAAATATGCATCATCGGGGAGAACATATGGGACGGAGTAGGACATAACCATATTACACACCTTCCATGTGAAATCTCCTGACCCTAATTCTTCCATCTGCTTAGTACACGTATCAGGTTGTACGATATGTGCACAGTATCCTGGTGATACCTCTCCAACTCTCGTAATCCTATTTCCTAAGGTGTACCTATACCGGAAAGATTTTCCTCTACTGGCTATGTGGCGTACAAGCTCTGTATCTGTAGGCATTCTATCTGCTCTATGCGAAAAGGTCATGGTTTGGTTGCTCCATGACACTTCCCAATTTCCCGGCTTTCGGGGATTGGAGATGTTGAAACATAATAGGGACCTGTCCACATGGTATTGGTGGAGCTTCAAACTAGGAGGGCTGGAGATATTAAACCTCCGGTCCACCGGTCTCCCACCACTTAACTCAAGTACCTCCCCTAACGTTAAAGGAAATGGTACTAGCCCTGATTTGCTATGACCTTGAGGTACTTGAGAGCATACCCAACAATCTGTTTTAT
The DNA here is from genome assembly GCF_028390025.1 of Pseudophryne corroboree. Taxonomy (NCBI): domain Eukaryota; kingdom Metazoa; phylum Chordata; class Amphibia; order Anura; family Myobatrachidae; genus Pseudophryne; species Pseudophryne corroboree. The sequence continues at coordinate 1,036,856 of NW_026967534.1, read as the reverse complement.
TTAACACGCTACCCACTAAGGAGTGATAGTCACTCAATGGATGCCGGTCCATATGGATATTAAAACTGGATTGGCATTTCTTTATGCATCCATCCTCAACCATATTGTCACAGAGCCTACAGATACAGTTTTCTTCAGCTAACAATCCGTCACAATTTCTTCTATGGTCAATGCTATCGGATCGTTTTCTGATACTCGCCTTTGCTTGTTGGTTAGGTTGATCTTGGAAAACTACGCCTCCATCTTTATCATCAGAACCCATTCCAGAACCTCTCTCGACCTCCATGGTACTCTCGCCGGAACAGACTGCTCTGGTCAACATCATGGTCAACAGGAAAATCCGGATCACAGTCTCTTGGGGCAAGTCCATCTTTTAGGAGGAAATGAAGAAGAATAAGAAGGGAGAAAAAGAAATTTTGAGGGAGAGGGGATGGGAAGTGGAGAAAAACAATAAAAGGGAATGGGGAGTCGACAACGGCTCTTGGTCTTGTGATCTTCAGGGCTCAGGTGCTGCCTCAGTCCTCCTGGAACAGACACTCCAGTGATACAACCTCTACCGTCTGTTCCTTATCGCGGGACTTCTCTGGATCAGCAACCTTCTTGCAGTGGGATGAATGAACCCAAGTCTCTCTCTCAGCAACCTTTAATGCTGTGGTGCTAGTCAATAAGACCTGGTATGGTCCTTCCCATCTGTCAATAAGGCAACCTGAGCGTAGAAAATTCCGTATCATTACATAATCCCCAGGTTCAATGTCATGACAATTACTATCAGGTAAATCAGGAATCACCAACTTCAGATTATCATTTTGATTCCTTAACTGTTTACTCATGTTAATCAAGTACTTTACAGTCACTTCATTGTTACATTTCAAATCATCCTGAGGGTTAATCATGACATGCGGTTGTCGACCAAACAAGATTTCAAAGGGGGACAGATTAAGAGGGGACCTGGGAGTGGTTCTGATGCTGTACAAAACAATGGGTAAAGCTTCTGGCCATGTCAATCCCGTCTCTGCCATCACTTTACTCAATTTATTTTTAATAGTGCTGTTCACTCTTTCGACCTTCGCACTCGCCTGTGGACGGTACGGAGTGTGCAGCTTGCTATCAATTCCCATCAATTTACACATTCCTTGAAAGACATCTCCTGTAAAATGGGTACCCCTATCACTTTCGATTATTCTAGGGATACCATATCTACATACAAATTCCCGCACAATTTTCTTAGCTGTAAACATAGCGGTATTTGTAGCCGCAGGAAATGCTTCGACCCAATTCGAGAAAACATCTATACAGACAAGTACATATTTCAAATTCCGACAAGGGGGTAATTGTATAAAGTCAATTTGTATTACCTGGAAAGGGCCGCCGGCAGGTGGGATATGGGATGGTTCTGTAGGTATTGCCTTTCCGACATTCTTTCTCAGACAGGTAAGGCATGCCATTGCTCTCTTACTCGCATGAGAGGAAAATCCTGGGGCGCACCAATATGCTCTTACCAATTTGCACATTCCCTCCTTGCCCAGATGAGTCAACCCGTGAGCTGCCTCAGCTAAGCATGGAAGATATGCTTTGGGGGCCACCGGTTTACCATGTCCATCCGTCCAGAGCCCTGAGGACTCCTGGCCATATCCCTTTGCCTTCCAGACTGCCTTTTCCTGTGTGGAACGCAAATTCTGCATTTCACACAACTTCTGTGTGTTGATGGTATTAAATACCATCAGTTGTGTGGTGTCTGTCTGTCTGGGGGTGCCGGCTGCTAGCTTAGCAGCTTCGTCTGCTCGGCTGTTACCAAGTGATACTGGGTCCTGGCTATATGTGTGTGCTTTACATTTGATAACAGCCACTCTGTCGGGTTCCTGTATCGCTGTTAGAAGCCTTTTTATGTGAGCTGCATGCGCTACCGGTGTACCAGCTGCCGTCATGAAATTTCTGAGGCGCCATAGGGCTCCGAAATCATGAACTACCCCGAAGGCGTATCTAGAATCGGTGTAGATATTGGCTGACTTACCCTTAGCCAATTCACATGCTCTGGTTAGGGCGACCAGTTCAGCAACCTGGGCTGAGTGAGGTGGGCCTAGCGGTTCCGCTTCTATGGTGTCTTGGTCATCTACGACTGCGTATCCAGTACACAAGTCTCCCGAGTCTGACTGTCTATGACAACTACCGTCCGTGTAGAACGTGAGTTCTGCATCTTCCAGTGGATTGTCACTGATGTCAGGCCTTGCGGTAAAATTTTGGGTCAAATATTCCATACAATCATGTGTATCTTCCTTTGTATTAAATCCTCCTTCCCCATCACTCTCACCTTCCACCCTTTGTGCCTGACCAGGCACACCTGGGAGATATGTTGCAGGATTTAATGCACTGCATCTCCTTATGGTGATGTTTACGGGGGCCATTAGTGCCAATTCCCATCTTGTAAACCGCGCTGATGAGACGTGTCTGGTTTGGGCAGAATTTAACAAGGCTGACACTGCATGTGGCGTATGGATTGTGAGGTTGTGGCCTAGCGCGACATCTTCGCTTTTTGTCACTAGCAATGCTATCGCAGCAACGCTTCGCAAGCATGTGGGGAGGGATCGCGCTACCGTGTCTAGCTGAGCGCTGTAATATGCTACTGGCCTGCTGGCATCACCGTGTTTTTGGGTTAGTACGCCTGCCGCGCAACCAGCACTTTCTGTTCCGTATAGTTCAAAGGGTTTCCCATAGTCTGGCATACCTAGTGCTTGTGCCTGCGTTAGGCACTGTTTAAGTCTCTCAAATGCTGTCTCAGACTCGTCTGTATGCGAAATCCGATCAGGTTTGTTTGAGGAGACCATTTCCTGCAAAGGTAACGCTAAAATGGAAAACCCTGGGATCCAATTACGGCAATACCCACACATTCCTAAAAACGTTCTGATCTGTTGCTGGGTTTGAGGCAGTGTCCCAAAAATTTTACCTTAGTTTGGCATAATTGCAACTTGTCTTTGGAAACCTTGTGTCCTGTGTCTGAAAGATGAAACAGGAGCTGTTTCGTATCCTTCAGGGATGCTTCCAGTGAATCTGAACACAGCAGTAAATCATCCACATACTGTATCAATACTGATCCACTCTCTGGTTGGAAAGACTGTAAACAATCATGCAAAGCCTGAGAAAATATACTTGGACTATCTATGAAATCTTGGGGTAATCGAGTCCACGTGTATTGGACTCCTCTGTATGTAAATGCGAACAAATATTGGCTGTCAGGGTGCAGAGGTACCGAAAAGAAAGCGGATCAGAGGTCAATAACAGTGAAAAATTTGGCAGTGGGAGGGATTTGCATTAGGATGACAGCTGGATTTGGCACTACGGGGAACTGACTCTCAACTATTTTGTTAATCCCCCTTAGATCCTGCACTAGCCTGTAACCCCTCCCCCCACTCTTTTTAACAGGGAAGATGGGACTGTTGGCTGTGCTGGACGTTCTTACCAGAATGCCCTGTTGTAGCAAGCGCTCTATTACTGGGTAAACTCCTAACTCCACCTCTGGCTTCAGAGGATACTGTGGGATTTTTGGAGCTATCCTACCATCTTTTACTTGTACAACTACTGGAGCTACGTTTGCCATTAATCCAGTGTCCTGTCCATCTTTTGTCCAAAGTGACTCTGGTATCTGGGAAGTCATCTCTTCTACTTGGGATGGATTCCTATTTGTCATAATGGTATGTGACATTAATTTTGATGGGGAGTCTAACATGTCTCGTACTTCCTGAGCGTGATTCTCAGGTATGTCCAAGAATACACCTTCAGGAGTACAATAAATGACGCACCCCATTTTACACAGTAAGTCTCTTCCCAGGAGATTGGTTGGTGCTGATGCAGCCAGCAAAAAGGAATGCTTGGTATGCAAAGGCCCTATTGTAATCTCGGCTGGTTTGCTAACAGGGTAGTGCTGGACTACTCCTGTTACTCCCATGGCTGGAATTGTCCTACCAGTGGTTCTCATGCCCACTGTCGAATTTATTACTGACTTGGCCGCCCCCGTATCTACAAGAAAGTTTAACGTTTTACCAGCTACATTAATTGCAATTTCGGGTTCACTTCCAAGGCTCGCAATCAATTTTACTGGCTGCAGATTACAGGTATGGCCACACCCCTATTGGGTATGGTGACCTCCCTGAATCCCGCTGGCAGCAACTACTTGTGAGGGAGTTAGCTGGGAACTACCAGAGGCATGCCAGTCTCTGTTCGGGGGGTATCTTTTTGTTTCCCCTGTATGTGGCTCATAACTCCGTCTCTGTGGACCCTGATCCCAATGTCGTGTGTCATGCCGTTGTCTAGGGGGTTGGTAAGATTTTTGTATATTTCTTGATCTACAGTCTCGTGCAAAGTGTCCCTGTTTGTGACAATAATAACATGTTACCACAGTTGACTTACCCACAGGGTTTGGTGATATTAACACAGGCTGTTTTGTGGTCAGGGCCTGTATACTTACTGACATTAACTTATCACCTTGCGACTCCCTGTGTCTGGTGATATTCCGGTCGTGATCAATAGCAGCCTCTCTCAAAGTGGCCACTGACAGACCTCGCCAACATGGTTGCGTGGTCTGTACCCTTGCCTTTAATGCTTCCTTTAAACCATCCATTAGTACAGATACTGCTACTTCTTGATGGTTTGCATTGGTCCTAATGTCCTCTATACCAGTGTATTTTGCCATTTCTAATAGTGCCCGGTGAAAATATTCTGCTGCCGTTTCTGACTCCTTTTGTTTAATGGAGAATATTTTGTTCCATTTAACAATGGCTGGGAAATACTCCTTTAACTGTAAATTTATCCTTTTTACGTTATCTTTGTTGTACACATCTGTAAGAGGTACATCCTGATCTAGTCCACAGTCAACTAAAAATTGATCTGCGTCAACATTGGAGGGTAAACAAGCTCTTAGCAATATCTGCCAATCTTTATTATTGGGCTCTAAAGTGTTTCCTAGATCCCTGATGTATTTTTGGCTAGCAACTAAATCTTTTCTAGGGTCAGGGAATTCAGACACTATGGTCCTCAATTCCATTCTGGTAAACGGGCAATACATGGCAATGTTCCTAACGGGTGTGGCTCCTGATGTGTCTGTTTTCCCATTTGGGACTACTATTACCTTAACAGGATTAATTCTAACAACCTCATTCTGTGTAGATTCTACAGCTTGTGGTGAAATTGTTTCAGCATAATGTATGGTGCCGTACTTACCCGTTGACACGACCTCACCTATCCCTCCGCTAGGGGCCTTTGTTACTAATCTCGTGGGTGGAGCAGTTCCTACTGTGGTTTCTGATATGGTGGCCGCTAGAGAGAGCGCTGAAATTGTTGCCGAATCGTCTTCTTGATCACACTCCTGAGGAAAGTTCAAAACAGGGTACAACTTGCACGGGTTAATACTTGCATGGGTTAATTGGTTAACATTATCATTAACATTTACATGGTTATTAAGTGATTGTGTTTTACACCCCAGTGCGTCTTTCTCCGCAATCAACTTCTCTCCCGCTATATATGGTGGCGGCGGGGCCGTGGCTATCAGTTTCCTGACCGACCCAGATCCCGCCGCCTGAGCCAAACCTCTCTGTATCTCACCTTCCTGTTGCCACAACTGTAAATAATCATAATGTTGGATTCGTCTCTTTGTTGATTTTATGAGACATATCCTCCTCCTTAAATTTTGTAACACCTCTGAGCTGAAGCTACCTACTCTTGGGAATTTCTCCCCGTCATGTACCGTCATTCTCTCCCATTCATCACATAAAACTTCTGTGTGACTTCCATATTTCTCACACATTACGTACCTTGCCGATCCGACTGGTCGGTTTACGGAGTCAACCCGAACCGAGGTTGATCGCCCCCTTCCTGAACAGCTGGCCCCCATAATCTGCAGGTGTTGCTTGCTCTACCTCTGATCTCTATATCAGGGTCTTCAGCGAACCCTTACAGAAAACCAAAATATTCACGATAGGTAGGCGGTGAAGTTTACCGAGCACCTCACTCGCTCGCCCACGCCGACCAATGCGACCTGCTCACACCGATATGGTGCTGGCGCACTCGACCCAGGGCACCTATAAACCTTTGTTTACTGGAAAATGCGAGTGTGATCCGAAGAGCACTACCCTTTCCAGTAAAGGTGGGGTTGTCAGATAGTTCCTGAGTGACCAGCGAACTTCCCTTTTTGGAAAAATAAAAAATTACACAAATCACGTCAGAATGTACAAATAGCCTTTATGACCCCTTTACTCTAATGGTACTAGGTCAGATTACTAACTACTGTACACAATTACGTGCGGTACAATCGTTCAGTACATAAGCAACTAATCTTATGTATGGAAAGATCAACGGAATCGAAAATTGCGGCTGCGAATTCCTTCAGCAAGAGCTTGTATATATATATACAAGGGTGTTGCACCAACCCTTCTTTTGGTGTTGTGCCTCTGAACTCTATAGCGGACTTCCTTGTCTGCTGTACCTGAACCTGCTAGTCTGTTATGACCTCCTGGTCTGACCTCCTGGTCTTGTTACAGTATGACCTCCTGGTCTGCTACACTCTAATGCTCAAATTGTATGTTTAACTAAGGATGCTTCCCTAGCCACCGTGCATGTCACTTACACGTATGTACCTCACGAGAACTCGATGATTTCTTTTGGTTCAACCTCCAAGTTATATAAACTTATGTAATACAAAAACACTCACTCATCACATGTACTCTTTTGTTTCTATTTCTATTTCTGCGCAGAAATTTTCTTTAGACCAAATGTGTTACCAATTAGGAGAAGGATCTGTTAATTTAAATTTCGGACACCCAAAAATAGACTTGCGTTATTTATCGCCTGTTGCGTTATTTACCGCTTTGCGTTAAAAATCAACTTATCGTGACTTAGCTACGTGGGCGTAACCGGACGCTCCGTTGCGTAATATACGCTGCGTGCGTCGGCCTTTGGATTGCGTACGCAAGTCTTTGTTGGAGACACGTGTACGCAAAGCAAAGATCCACCGTAACACAATTTATACTTTTATCAATGTAGATGATCCCTGATCATCTACCACACACCACACTGACTTTGCCTTATCTCCCAGGCAAAACTGTGTGCTTGTCTACACTTTAACTATATTACCTCTATTCTTAAACTATGAAATAACAGCAAATCTCTTTTAGCACGTTTATCAACTATAAAACTGGCAGACAGGAGAGTGATATACGAAAATACACAAATGAAAAAGAAATGCAGATATATATATATATGTGCGTGCGTGTGTACGCAAGACAGAAAAATAAACAGTTTTAAAAGACACTAGCGTTTTGTTCTTACCTCCGGTTCCCGGATTCCTTCAGCACCCTTTACCTAAGCGAAGCAGACGCTTATCCCATCAGCACTACGAGGGATACAACCTCCCGCCCTTTGCTGATGGATAATGTCTGCTGATTCTACCTAGTGCAGATATGTGAAGGACAGGACGAGCTCCCAATTAATAAAGCTAAATATTTATCGTATATAAAACACTTTAAGAGGTCTAAGAACACTGTACGCTATCTACGTAAGAAGTACCGTAAGGGTACGCAAGTTGCGTAACGATCGCTCAGCCGTAGTCGAGACGCTCAAGCGTCACGTTCGCTCACGACCCAGAGATCACAGGCAGGCACGTTATTGGCTGCTGACTAATGTAATGATTCGCTATAGCGTAGCGGACGCTCGGGACCACGAGTAGATCACCAGCGGTGCAGACGCTCACAACGTTAAACCTTTATATCTATACCATTAACAACGAAACATACAGTATACCTTTATGTGGTGATAGAGTGTAAGTGCAACCTGGTGTAACCTGATTAACTACAAAGCTGTTTGAGCGTCACCGACGCTCGGAGAATACTTAACACTATAAGAAGTACACAGATACCTGGGCTTAGGGTCCAAAACCTATTATATGTATTATGACTATTATACTTGCAAAAGGAATCACAGTACAAATCATACACTCCAATATAACATAGACTACCTAACCAGATAACTACACAGGAAATACAATACAATACAATTTAGGGAAAATACGGGAGAAAGAGGATAGAGAGAGAGAAATGGCTCACAATAACATCAAGACAATATGACTGCGGAGAAACACTTACGCACAAGGGGAAACGATCGCATGCGCCTCGATATCCAGCTCCCGATTATCAGCAATGAGAACCGTTGAAGAGAGTGAACTGGATATGGTCGGCCTGCCTATTTATGCCCCACACACAATACAATTCAATGGTCCCTACAATCTCATTGTTCATTGGACACAGGAATTCGGCTTCGCATTATAACAAAAGGTCATAGGTTGATTCATACAGGTGGGCTGTGACTGTTTCCAACTGTTCAGGTGGGTGGGATACTGGGTTTCCCGCCGCATGACTAAGTAAGAACAAATAATAGTAAATGGACATAACTTCTTATGTCCATAACTATTCGCACGAGCGATTAATCCGCTCCGAACCAACACCGGAATATTGCTATTCAAATACTCTTCCGATGGGTACCAAACACCACTGTATGACCCCTGTTAGACCCTTCGTACAATACAAAGAGGGATCTCTCTGTTCAGGAACATGCTATGTTAACCAAACTTTCAGAATCTATCAAAGGGACCATGATCTACAAAATACATTATTAATGAAAATATGTAACAAATGAGTCGCACGCTACGACCGCATAAACTCTACCATAAATACGCATACCGTGCGCCTGCGGGTGCCCGCGACTGTGAGTATGCGCACACACGGGAGAGCGCACGCATGCGCAGCGCGGACCTGTATGAGGTGCAAATATGGCAGTGTGTATAGAGATATTTTTCTGACTTTGACACTAGTGGCGCCTCATTGGCCTCGGAGAGCTTGGTTCTCGGATCTCCGAGGATTACTCGCAGACGATCCTTGGCCGCTCCCGATACGTCCAGACCTGTTACAACAGGGTCCGTTTCTTTACCCCGATTTAGCGCGGCTGCGTTTGACGGGGTGGCTGTTGAGACCGCCCTCTTAAGAAGAGAGGGCATTCCAGATTCAGTTATACCAACCATGTTACGAGCTAGGAAGCCGGTTACAGCAGCTCATTATTACAGAATATGGCGTGCCTATATAGGTTGGTGTGAAGCTCGGAAATTTCCGACATCAGCTTTCAAGGTATGCCGCCTGTTGTTGTTTCTACAAACAGGGTTAGATGGAGGATTGCGTTTATCTACACTAAAGGTGCAGGTATCTGCTTTGTCAATTTACTTTCAAAGACGATTGGCTCTATTGCCGTCTATACGCACTTTTCTCCAAGGTGTACTCAGGGTACAGCCTCCATTCATTCCACCTACAGCGCCATGGGACTTGAATCTGGTTTTGGAGTTCTTACAGTCTTCATATTTTGAACCCTTACAACAAGTGGATATAAAGTTTCTCACTTGGAAAACAATTTTTCTCCTAGCCTTAGCTTCGGCAAGGCGTGTTTCGGATTTGGGTGCCTTGTCATGCAAGCCACCGTATTTGGTGTTTCATGATGACAGAGCGGAACTTCGTACGAATCCCGCCTTCTTACCAAAGGTAGTGTCATCTTTTCACATCAATCAACCAATAGTAGTTCCTGTGTTGACAGCACATTCTGGAACTCTGGATGTGGTACGTGCATTACGCGTTTATGTATCCCGAACGTCCTCAGTTCGTAAGACGGATACGTTATTTGTTCTCTATGATGCTACCAAGATAGGTTGGCCAGCATCTAAACAAACTTTATCCAGATGGATAAAACTGACCATACGTCAGGCTTACCTTCATGCTAGGTTACAACCGCCTACGTCAGTAACCGCTCATTCCACACGTTCTGTGGGAACTTCATGGGCAGCTGGTCGTGGGGCTTCTGCGACGCAGCTTTGCCGGGCGGCTACATGGTCTTCAGTGCACACGTTTGTGCGCTTTTACAAGTTTGATACTTTTGCGGCATCAGCATCTAGCTTTGGCCGCCTAGTGTTACAAGTGCCAAACAGCTCTCCCGCCCACGGGGGAAGCTTTGGTACGTCCCAAGAGTACTCCAGTGACCCCTAGTGGATGATAAAGAAAATAGGATTTTGGTACTTACCAGGTAAATCTTTTTCTTTGAATCCATAGGGGGCACTGGACGCCCACCCAGAGCAGTTTTACCTACTTGTGGTTAGTTCTGAGGATCTTATGGTAACACACTTTCACCGACTGGTTCGTGCTGGTTAGGGTGTCAACTGTTTAGTTGTCAGTAACATTATGTGTTAACTTCGTTATTGTCAGTTATGTTATATGTAATACTCCATTGTCAACATCTCTATAGTTCCTGTTCGGCTCAGTAAAAAACACTGAGAAGTGCTCGGGGATATGGAGGGGTGGAGTGTTTCTAAATTTAAATATTCAGTGCTGTTCCTACGGAAGCCCGTCCATATCCCAAGAGTACTCCAGTGCCCCCTATGGATTCAAAGAAAAGGATTTACCTGGTAAGTACCAAAATCCTATTATATGCTGTATACCTCGCTCACTTTGTGTAAGTGAGGTACGATTATCTTACCTGAAAACATTGTTCACCAGTTATCACAAAACGTCCATGTATTTATATATACTTTTCCTTCACTTTTCTTGAGGATTTACCCATAAAAAATCATTTTGTTTTTTCCATACCTCTACTACGTATGATCTCACGGATCCTGGAGGAAAGATATCTCCCCCCAAAGGTCCAGAAACTCACCGAGAAATCATTCAGATAAGTATTTCTCTTGCTCATTTCAAACCATAATCTCCCAGCTGAATCATCAGCTTCATTCCCCCACCTCCCTTCCAGCGCCAATTCCCCACACCCACATTTCCTCTTTTCAAACTTATATAAAGAAATTCAAGTTCAAAATGGAATCGCTCAGAGCGGTTATTGCAAGCCTGGAAGAGGGGGATTTTATGGTGTCTCTGGACATCAAGGATGCTTACTTGCATGTCCCCATTTACCCACCTCACCAGGAGTACCTCAGGTTTGTGGTACAGGACTGTCATTACCAGTTCCAGACGTTGCCGTTTGGCCTGTCCATGGCACCGAGGATATTTACCAAGGTAATGGCCGAAATGATGATACTCCTTCGGAAGAAGGGAGTTATAGTTATCCCGTACTTGGACGATCTCCTCATAAAGGCGAGGTCCAGAGAGCAGTTGTTGATCAGCGTAGCACTCTCTCAGGAAGTGTTGCAACAGCAAGGCTGGATTCTGAATGTTCCAAAGTCGCAGCTGATTCCTACGACGCGTCTGCTTTTCCTGGGCATGATTCTGGACACAGAACAGAAGAAGGTGTTTCTCCCGGTGGAGAAGGCCCAGGAATTAGCATCTCTGGTCAGGGACCTCCTGAAACCAAAACAGGTATCGGTGCATCACTGCACGCGTGTCCTGGGAAAGATGGTGGCTTCATACGAAGCCATTCCCTTCGGCAGGTTCCATGCGAGGATCTTTCAGTGGGATCTGTTGGACAAGTGGTCCGGATCGCATCTTCAGATGCATCGGCTGATCACCCTGTCCCCAAGGGCCAGGGTGTCTCTTCTGTGGTGGCTGCAGAGTGCTCACCTTCTCGAGGGCCGCAGGTTCGGCATACAGGACTGGGTCCTGGTGACCACGGATGCAAGCCTCCGAGGATGGGGGGCAGTCACTCAGGGAAGAAACTTCCAAGGGCTGTGGTCAAGTCTGGAGACTTCTCTACACATAAATATAGAGCCCCTGCTTCGAAACCAACCAGTGCTGATTCAGTCAGACAACATCACGGCGGTCGCCCATGTAAACCGCCAGGGCGGCACAAGAAGCAGGATGGCAATGGCGGAAGCCACAAAGATTCTTCGTTGGGCGGAGAATCACGTGCAAACACTGTCAGCAGTGTTCATTCCGGGAGTGGACAACTGGGAAGCAGACTTCCTCAGCAGACACGACCTCCACCCGGGAGAGTGGGGACTTCATCAAGAAGTCTTCACACAGATTGCAAAGCGATGGGAACTGCCACAGGTGGACATGATGGCGTGTAGATATTGGCTGACTTACCCTTAGCCAATTCACATGCTCTGGTTAGGGCGACCAGTTCAGCAACCTGGGCTGAGTGAGGTGGGCCTAGCGGTTCCGCTTCTATGGTGTCTTGGTCATCTACGACTGCGTATCCAGTACACAAGTCTCCCGAGTCTGACTGTCTATGACAACTACCGTCCGTGTAGAACGTGAGTTCTGCATCTTCCAGTGGATTGTCACTGATGTCAGGCCTTGCGGTAAAATTTTGGGTCAAATATTCCATACAATCATGTGTATCTTCCTTTGTATTAAATCCTCCTTCCCCATCACTCTCACCTTCCACCCTTTGTGCCTGACCAGGCACACCTGGGAGATATGTTGCAGGATTTAATGCACTGCATCTCCTTATGGTGATGTTTACGGGGGCCATTAGTGCCAATTCCCATCTTGTAAACCGCGCTGATGAGACGTGTCTGGTTTGGGCAGAATTTAACAAGGCTGACACTGCATGTGGCGTATGGATTGTGAGGTTGTGGCCTAGCACGACATCTTCGCTTTTTGTCACTAGCAATGCTATCGCAGCAACGCTTCGCAAGCATGTGGGGAGGGATCGCGCTACCGTGTCTAGCTGAGCGCTGTAATATGCTACTGGCCTGCTGGCATCACCGTGTTTTTGGGTTAGTACGCCTGCCGCGCAACCAGCACTTTCTGTTCCGTATAGTTCAAAGGGTTTCCCATAGTCTGGCATACCTAGTGCTGGTGCCTGCGTTAGGCACTGTTTAAGTCTCTCAAATGCTGTCTCAGACTCGTCTGTATGCGAAATCCGATCAGGTTTGTTTGAGGAGACCATTTCCTGCAAAGGTAACGCTAAAATGGAAAACCCTGGGATCCAATTACGGCAATACCCACACATTCCTAAAAACGTTCTGATCTGTTGCTGGGTTTGAGGCAGTGTCCCAAATATTTTACCTTAGTTTGGCATAATTGCAACTTGTCTTTGGAAACCTTGTGTCCTGTGTCTGAAAGATGAAACAGGAGCTGTTTCGTATCCTTCAGGGATGCTTCCAGTGAATCTGAACACAGCAGTAAATCATCCACATACTGTATCAATACTGATCCACTCTCTGGTTGGAAAGACTGTAAACAATCATGCAAAGCCTGAGAAAATATACTTGGACTATCTATGAAATCTTGGGGTAATCGAGTCCACGTGTATTGGACTCCTCTGTATGTAAATGCGAACAAATATTGGCTGTCAGGGTGCAGAGGTACCGAAAAGAAAGCGGATCAGAGGTCAATAACAGTGAAAAATTTGGCAGTGGGAGGGATTTGCATTAGGATGACAGCTGGATCATCCTTGGCCGCTCCCGATACGTCCAGACCTGTTACAACAGGGTCCGTTTCTTTACCCCGATTTAGCGCGGCTGCGTTTGACGGGGTGGCTGTTGAGACCGCCCTCTTAAGAAGAGAGGGCATTCCAGATTCAGTTATACCAACCATGTTACGAGCTAGGAAGCCGGTTACGGCAGCTCATTATTACAGAATATGGCGTGCCTATATAGGTTGGTGTGAAGCTCGGAAATTTCCGACATCAGCTTTCAAGGTATGCCGCCTGTTGTTGTTTCTACAAACAGGGTTAGATGGAGGATTGCGTTTATCTACACTAAAGGTGCAGGTATCTGCTTTGTCAATTTACTTTCAAAGACGATTGGCTCTATTGCCGTCTATACGCACTTTTCTCCAAGGTGTACTCAGGGTACAGCCTCCATTCATTCCACCTACAGCGCCATGGGACTTGAATCTGGTTTTGGAGTTCTTACAGTCTTCATATTTTGAACCCTTACAACAAGTGGATATAAAGTTTCTCACTTGGAAAACAATTTTTCTCCTAGCCTTAGCTTCGGCAAGGCGTGTTTCGGATTTGGGTGCCTTGTCATGCAAGCCACCGTATTTGGTGTTTCATGACGACAGAGCGGAACTTCGTACGAATCCCGCCTTCTTACCAAAGGTAGTGTCATCTTTTCACATCAATCAACCAATAGTAGTTCCTGTGTTGACAGCACATTCTGGAACTCTGGATGTGGTACGTGCATTACGCGTTTATGTATCCCGAACGTCCTCAGTTCGTAAGACGGATACGTTATTTGTTCTCTATGATGCTGCCAAGATAGGTTGGCCAGCATCTAAACAAACTTTATCCAGATGGATAAAACTGACCATACGTCAGGCTTACCTTCATGCTAGGTTACAACCGCCTACGTCAGTAACCGCTCATTCCACACGTTCTGTGGGAACTTCATGGGCAGCTGGTCGTGGGGCTTCTGCGACGCAGCTTTGCCGGGCGGCTACATGGTCTTCAGTGCACACGTTTGTGCGCTTTTACAAGTTTGATACTTTTGCGGCATCAGCATCTAGCTTTGGCCGCCTAGTGTTACAAGTGCCAAACAGCTCTCCCGCCCACGGGGGAAGCTTTGGTACGTCCCAAGAGTACTCCAGTGACCCCTAGTGGATGATAAAGAAAATAGGATTTTGGTACTTACCAGGTAAATCTTTTTCTTTGAATCCATAGGGGGCACTGGACGCCCACCCAGAGCAGTTTTACCTACTTGTGGTTAGTTCTGAGGATCTTATGGTAACACACTTTCACCGACTGGTTCGTGCTGGTTAGGGTGTCAACTGTTTAGTTGTCAGTAACATTATGTGTTAACTTCGTTATTGTCAGTTATGTTATATGTAATACTCCATTGTCAACATCTCTATAGTTCCTGTTCGGCTCAGTAAAAAACACTGAGAAGTGCTCGGGGATATGGAGGGGTGGAGTGTTTCTAAATTTAAATATTCAGTGCTGTTCCTACGGAAGCCCGTCCATATCCCAAGAGTACTCCAGTGCCCCCTATGGATTCAAAGAAAAGGATTTACCTGGTAAGTACCAAAATCCTATTATATGCTGTATACCTCGCTCACTTTGTGTAAGTGAGGTACGATTATCTTACCTGAAAACATTGTTCACCAGTTATCACAAAACGTCCATGTATTTATATATACTTTTCCTTCACTTTTCTTGAGGATTTACCCATAAAAAATCATTTTGTTTTTTCCATACCTCTACTACGTATGATCTCACGGATCCTGGAAGAAAGATATCTCCCCCCAAAGGTCCAGAAACTCACCGAGAAATCATTCAGATAAGTATTTATCTTGCTCATTTCAAACCATAATCTCCCAGCTGAATCATCAGCTTCATTCCCCCACCTCCCTTCCAGCGCCAATTCCCCACACCCACATTTCCTCTTTTCAAACTTATATAAAGAAATTCAAGTTCAAAATGGAATCGCTCAGAGCGGTTATTGCAAGCCTGGAAGAGGGGGATTTTATGGTGTCTCTGGACATCAAGGATGCTTACTTGCATGTCCCCATTTACCCACCTCACCAGGAGTACCTCAGGTTTGTGGTACAGGACTGTCATTACCAGTTCCAGACGTTGCCGTTTGGCCTGTCCATGGCACCGAGGATATTTACCAAGGTAATGGCCGAAATGATGATACTCCTTCGGAAGAAGGGAGTTATAGTTATCCCGTACTTGGACGATCTCCTCATAAAGGCGAGGTCCAGAGAGCAGTTGTTGATCAGCGTAGCACTCTCTCAGGAAGTGTTGCAACAGCACGGCTGGATTCTGAATGTTCCAAAGTCGCAGCTGATTCCTACGACGCGTCTGCTTTTCCTGGGCATGATTCTGGACACAGAACAGAAGAAGGTGTTTCTCCCGGTGGAGAAGGCCCAGGAATTAGCATCTCTGGTCAGGGACCTCCTGAAACCAAAACAGGTATCGGTGCATCACTGCACGCGTGTCCTGGGAAAGATGGTGGCTTCATACGAAGCCATTCCCTTCGGCAGGTTCCATGCGAGGATCTTTCAGTGGGATCTGTTGGACAAGTGGTCCGGATCGCATCTTCAGATGCATCGGCTGATCACCCTGTCCCCAAGGGCCAGGGTGTCTCTTCTGTGGTGGCTGCAGAGTGCTCACCTTCTCGAGGGCCGCAGGTTCGGCATACAGGACTGGGTCCTGGTGACCACGGATGCAAGCCTCCGAGGATGGGGGGCAGTCACTCAGGGAAGAAACTTCCAAGGGCTGTGGTCAAGTCTGGAGACTTCTCTACACATAAATATAGAGCCCCTGCTTCGAAACCAACCAGTGCTGATTCAGTCAGACAACATCACGGCGGTCGCCCATGTAAACCGCCAGGGCGGCACAAGAAGCAGGATGGCAATGGCGGAAGCCACAAAGATTCTTCGTTGGGCGGAGAATCACGTGCAAACACTGTCAGCAGTGTTCATTCCGGGAGTGGACAACTGGGAAGCAGACTTCCTCAGCAGACACGACCTCCACCCGGGAGAGTGGGGACTTCATCAAGAAGTCTTCACACAGATTGCAAAGCGATGGGAACTGCCACAGGTGGACATGATGGCGTCCCGCCTCAACAAAAAGCTAAAAAGATATTGCGCCAGGTCAAGGGACCCTCAGGCGATAGCTGTGGACGCCCTAGTGACACCGTGGGTGTACCAGTCGGTATATGTGTTTCCTCCTCTTCCTCGCATACCCAAGGTACTGAGAATAGTAAGAAAGAGAGGAGTAAGAACAAAACTCATCGTTCCAGATTGGCCAAGAAGTACAAGAGATGATCACAGAGGACCCATGGCCTCTGCCTCTCAGACAGGACCTGTTGCAACAGGGGCCCTGTCTGTTCCAAGACTTACCGCAGCTGCGTTTGACGGCATGGCGGTTGAACACTGGATCCTAACGGAAAAAGGCATTCCGGATGAAGTCATCCCTACGCTGATAAATGCTAGGAAGGACGTGACAGCAAAACATTATCACCGTATATGGCGAAAATATGTTGCTTGCTGTGAGGCCAGGAAGGCCCCTACTGAGGAATTCCAGCTGGGTCGATTTCTGCACTTCCTACAGTCAGGGGTGACTATGGGCCTAAAATTGGGGTCCATAAAGGTCCAGATTTCGGCCCTATCCATTTTCTTTCAAAAAGAACTGGCTTCACTGCCGGAGGTTCAGATGTTTGTTAAGGGAGTGCTGCATATTCAGCCCCTTTTTGTGCCACCAGTGGCACCTTGGGATCTTAACGTTGTGTTGAATTTCCTGAAATCCCACTGGTTTGAGCCACTTAAGACCGTGGAGCTAAAGTATCTCACGTGGAAGGTGGTCATGCTGTTGGCCTTAGCGTCAGCTAGGCGTGTGTCAGAATTGGCGGCTTTGTCATGTAAAAGCCCATATCTGATCTTCCATATGGAGAGGACAGAATTGAGGATTCGTCCCCAATTTCTCCCAAAGGTGGTATCATCGTTTCATTTGAACCAACCTATTGTGGTGCCTGCGGCTACTCGGGACTTGGAGGACTCCAAGTTACTTCATGTAGTCAGGGCTTTGAAAATCTATGTAGCCAGGACGGCTGGAGTCAGGAAAATTGACTCGCTGTTTATCCTGCATGCACCCAACAAGCTGGGTGCTCCTGCTTCAAAGCAAACTTTAGCTCGCTGGATCTGTAGCACGATTCAGCTGGCTCATTCTGCGGCTGGATTGCCGCATCCAAAATCGGTAAAAGCCCATTCCACAAGGAAGGTGGGCTCTTCTTGGGCGATTGCCCGAGGGGTCTCGGCTTTACAGCTTTGCCGAGCGGCTACTTGGTCGGTTCAAACACCTTTGCAAAGTTCTACAAGTTTGATACCCTGGCTGAGGAGGACCTTGTGTTTGCTCATTCAGTGCTGCAGAGTCATCCGCACTCTCCCGCCCGTTTGGGAGCTTTGGTATAATCCCCATGGTCCTTACGGAGTACCCAGCATCCACTAGGACGTCAGAGAAAATAAAAATGTACTCACCGGTAATTCTATTTCTCATAGTCAGTAGTGGATGCTGGGCGCCCGTCCCAAGTGCGGACTTTCTGCAATACGTGTATATAGTTATTGCTTAATAAGGGTTATTGTTATGAGCCATCCGTTGAGTGAGGCTCAGTTGTTGTTCATAATGTTAACTGGGTATGGTTATCACAAGTTGTACAGTGTGATTGGTGTGGCTGGTATGAGTCTTACCCTGGATTCCAAAAATCCTTTCCTTGTAGTGTCAGCTCTTCCGGGCACAGTTTCCCTAACTGAGGTCTGGAGGAGGGGCATAGAGGGAGGAGCCAGTGCACACCAGATAGTACCTAATCTTTTCTTTAGAGTGCCCAGTCTCCTGCGGAGCCCGTCTATTCCCCATGGTCCTTACGGAGTTCCCAGCATCCACTACGGACTACGAGAAATAGAATTACTGGTGAGTAAATTCTTATTTTAATAAGATTCCTCATCCCTAATAGCCTCAATCATATGTTACACCCCTCATATGCATTATTTGGGCAAGACTACGCTTTCTAGGGTACAGAGTTGGGGTGAGAGGCACAGCTGTGGCTCCTTCCCAGTATGGAATATATTTGTATAAAAATACGGTATAGTACACCTTGCTAAGGCCACCCCTGGGGGTTCTGCCCCAGAAGCCTGATCAGTACAGTTTTGAGGATAGTATAGACTCCCCGGTAGAAGATACACACTCTGCAGCACAGGACACAGAGTCCTTAGACATGGCAATGTGGATATACACACTTACACACACTCACACAGGAAAATGTCAGAGTCAGACACAGTTTCCCCCAGAGTACCTTCAGAGAGTCACAGAGTATAAGGAGCCAGCCACACAGCGCCCCTGTAGGCAGTTATTATGATAAAAGCCCGGGGCTGACTAACTAACTATCCTTAATAGGGTACTCAGTACTATAATCACCCTCCCCCCCTCTTCCCTGTCTATAACACCCTGGTACCGCAGAGGTATGCTGGATTTATGTGGAGGGCAGCGTTCTGTTCCTATGATCTTCAGGGAGAAAATGGCGCTGGTGAGTGCTGGATCCGCTATGAGGAGAAGCTCCGCCCCCTGTAATGGCGCGTCTTCCCGCACTTAGAAATTATACTGGTCTGAGATATTTCTGCAGCAAACAGTGGATTAGACCTTGAAAGTTATTTTGACCAGTGTAGGGTATTGCGCTGGCCCAGGATGCCCCTCACTGTGCCTAACACCGTGTGTCCGCTGAGCCTTCCGGAGAACAGCCTGTCAGAGCTGCGCTCCCACCCTTGTGCCGCCATTCTCGCGGCGACCCGCTTCCCGGGGCACCGGCGTTATAATCACCACTCTTCTTTCTTCTGGCTCTGTTAGGGGGTGGCGGCCGTGCTGCGGGAGTGAGCGGTCGCCTCGTGGGCTTGTGATCAGCACCCTCAGGAGCTCAGTGTCCTGTCAGCGGAGTAGAGAACCATTAACTCTTCAGGAAGTTGGTTCCTATTTCCCCCCCCCCTAAGTCCCACGAAGCAGGGAGTCTGTTGCCAGCAGCCTTCCTGTAACCTAACTAACTCTAGAAAATAAACACCTAAGAAAACTCCTAGGAGTTCCCCTAGCTGTGACCGGCTCCTCTGGGCACATTTTCTAAACTGTCTGGTAGGAGGGGCATAGAGGGAGGAGCCAGCCCACACTATTAAACTCTTAAAGTGCCCATGGCTCCCAAAGGACCCGTCTATACCCCATGGTACTAAATGGAACCCCAGCATTCTCTAGGACATAAGAGAAACATAATATAAATACCTGTTTTCACTACTGCTTGCCAGTGTACACAGGCGGCTATAGTGGGTCTGCCCCAGGAGGGTCCCATATGCCACCCCTGCGTGTTTGCAGCACCATGAACCGGGGGACCCCCCTAGCGGGGCCGCGGTTTGTAATCACCACATTCCTCACCTTCAGGCTACTATTAGGGGTGTGCGGCGATTGTGACCGCTAAGGCGCAGTGCCTCCTGTACAACAGCGGGGAAGCAGCTCCGACACCTTGCAAGGCCGGTGACCGCACCCGCCCCCCTCCTAACTCCCACGGTTCAGGTATACTGTTACCCATCTCCGGTATACAGTATACAGAAAATAACAAAGATTGAAAAGAAACTAAAGAAAACTCTCTGGATCCCCAGAGTGGCATCCTCTCCTGAGGGCACATTTTCTAAACTGCCTGTGGGAGGGGCATAGAGGGGAGGAGCCAGCACACCCAGTGGAAGAGATTTAAAGTGCACCGGCTCCTTTGGATCCCATCTATACCCCATCGTACTAGATTACGCCAATATCCCTTATGGATGCTAGAGAAACAATAATAATAGTACACAACAGGCTGCTCCCCCTGTATAATAATAATAATAATAATAACAGGACACCACAGCCCGCTCCCTCTGTATAATAACAACAGGACACCACAGGCTGCTCCTCCTGTATAATAATAATAATAATAATAACAGGACACCACAGCCCGCTCCCTCTGTATAATAACAACAGGACACCACAGACTGCTCCTCCTGTATAATAATAATAACAGGACACCACAGGCCGCTCCATCTGAATAATAATAACATTACACTACAGGCCACTCCCCCTGTATAAAAATAACAACAGGACACCACAGGCTGCTCCTCCTGTATAATAATAATAATAATAATAATAATAACAACTGGACAGCACAGGCTGCTCCCCCTGTATAATAATAATAATAATAATAATAACAGGACACCACAGGCTGCTCCATCTGTATATTATGACAGCACAGGATGCTATCCCTGTATATTATGACAATACAGGCCGCTCCACCTGTATACTAGGACAGCACAGGATGATACCCCTGTATATTATGACAACACAGGCCGCTCCTCCTGTATACTATAACAGCACAGGATGCTACCGCTGTATTACGGTAACGGTGGGGTCTGCGTCACCTGTATTACGGTAACGGCGGGGTCTGCGCCACCTGTATTACAGTAATAGGACACTAGAGTGTCAGCCACCTGTACAGGGATAATGCAGCACCAGAGGCTGCTCCAGCTGCACTATAACAAGGCACCAGAGGCTGCTCCCCCTGTAGTACAGAACCTGACACCAGAGCTGCTCAGCCTATAGAATAATAATAATAATATAATTACCTGCTGCCAGACACAGCAATGGCTGCTCTCTGCTCCTGCTGCCTTGTGGGAATGATAGAAGGAAGGCGGAGCTCAGACCAGGGGAAAATGGCCGCCGCTCCTGACGTCACTACACGGCCAGGGAACCTATTGCTGCTGCCGGACTGGTCTACAGGAAAATGGCCGCCGGCCTCCTGCACTGAGGACATGTATGGTAATAGTCATTACAGAAGGCGGAGCTGAGGGCGGGGCGTGGGATGGGAGGGGCCAGACGCCAGGAAGCAGCCTGTGCCTATCATTCCCTACTTCCGGCCTGTGCGGTCCACCTTACTTCCGGTCACTGCATTCCGTTCCACACAAAGGAAGCCTCAGTGTCCGTAGAGATCAGGTAATGGCGTCTTACTATACAGGGCATACTTGCCTACCTGACCCTCTCCATGAGGGAGAAAATGCTCTGTCAGGTAGGCAAGTATGATACAGGGGGAGCAGCCTGTGGTGTCCTGTTGTTGTTATTATTATTATACAGGGGGAGCAGCCTGTGGTGCCCTGTTATTATTATTATTATTATTATTATTATTATTATACAGGTGGAGCGGCATGTGGTGCCCTGTTATTATTATTATTATTATTTTTATACAGGAGGAATAGCCTGTGATGTTCTGCTAATATTATTATACACGGGGAGCAGCCTGTGGTGTCCTGTTGTTGTTATTATTATTATACAGGAGGAGCGGCCTGTGGTGTCCTGTTATTATTGTTTTACAGGGGGAGCGGTCTGTGGTGTCCTGTTGTTGTTGTTATTATTATT
This sequence comes from Pseudophryne corroboree, assembly GCF_028390025.1. Lineage (NCBI taxonomy): Eukaryota > Metazoa > Chordata > Amphibia > Anura > Myobatrachidae > Pseudophryne > Pseudophryne corroboree. The sequence goes on along the minus strand of NW_026967534.1, from coordinate 1,015,025 downwards.
ATACAGCGGGAGCAGTCTGTGGTGTCCTGTGATTGTTTTACAGGGGGAGCAGCCTGTGCTGTACTGTTGTTGTTATTATTTTACAGGGATAGTGGCCTGTGGTGTACTGTTATTAATATTATACAGATGGAGCTGCCTGTGGTGTCCCGTTACTATTATTATTATACAGGGTGAGCTATCTGTTGTGTCCTGTTGTTGTTGTTGTTGTTGTTGTTGTTATTATTATATAGGAGGAACAGTCTGTGGTGTCCTGTTGTTGTTGTTGTTGTTATTGTTATTATTATACACGGGGAGCAGCCTGTGGTGTCCTGTTATTATACAGGGGGAGCATCCTGTGGTGTCCTGTTATTATTATTATTATTATTATTATTATACAGGTGGAGCAGCATGTGGTGCCCTGTTGTTATTATTATTATACAGGTGGAGCAGCATGTGGTGCCCTGTTGTTATTATTATTATAATACAGGGGGAGCCGCCTGTGGTGTCCTGGTATTATTTTTATACAGGAGGAATAGCCTGTGATGTTCTGCTAATATTATTATACACGGGGAGTAGCCTCTGGTGTCCGGTTGTTATTATTTTACAGGGGTAGCACCCTGTTGTGTTCTGTTACTATTGTTGTACAGGGGGAGCAGCCTGTGGTGTCCTGTTAATATTGTACAGGGGGAGCAGCCTGTGGTGTCCTGTTGTTATTATTATTATACAGGAGGAGCGGCCTGTGGTTTCCTGTTATTATTGTTTTACAAGGGGAGCGGTCTGTGGTGTCCTGTTATTATTATTATACAGGAGGAGCAGTCTGTGGTGTCCTGTTATTGTTTTACAGGGGGAGCAGCCTGTGCTGTACTGTTGTTATTATTTTACAGGGATAGTGGCCTGTGGTGTACTGTTATTAATATTATACAGATGGAGCTGCCTGTGGTGTCCCGTTACTATTATTATTATACAGGGTGAGCTATCTGTTGTGTCTTGTTGTTGTTGTTGTTATTATATAGGAGGAACAGTCTGTGGTGTCCTGTTGTTATTATTATTATTATACAGGGGGAGCGGCCTGCAGTGTCCTGTTGTTATTATTTTTATACAGGAGGAGCAACCTGTGGTGTTCTGTTGATATTATTATACACGGGGAGCAGCCTGTGGTGTCCTGTTATTATACACGGGGAGCAGCAGTGGTGTCCTGTTATTATTATTGTTATACAGAGGGAGCGGCCTGTAGTGTCCTGGTGTTATTATTATACAGGGTTAGCATCCTGTAATGTCATTTTATTATTACTATAAAGGAGAGTAGAATGGGGTGTCCTGTTATTATACACGGAGAGCAGCCAGTGGTGTCCTGTTATTATTATTATTATTATACAGAGGGAGCGGCCTGTAGTGTCCTGTTGTTGTTATTATTATACAGGGTTAGCATCCTGTAATGTAATTTCTCTGACGTCCTAAGTGGATGCTGGGGACTCCGTCAGGACCATGGGGATAGCGGCTCCGCAGGAGACAGGGCACAAAATTAAAAGTTTGACCACTAGGTGGTGTGCACTGGCTCCTCCCCCTATGACCCTCCTCCAAGCCTCAGTTAGGTTTTTGTGCCCGGCCGAGAAGGGTGCAATCTAGGTGGCTCTCCTAAAGAGCTGCTTAGAATAAAAGTTTGTTAGGTTTTTTATTTTCAGTGAGTCCTGCTGGCAACAGGCTCACTGCAACGCGGGACTAAGGGGAGAAGAAGCGAACTCACCTGCGTGCAGGATGGATTGGGCTTCTTAGGCTACTGGACACTAGCTCCAGAGGGACGATCACAGGTACAGCCTGGATGGGTCACCGGAGCCGCGCCGCCGGCCCCCTTACAGATGCTGAAGAGAGAAGAGGTCCAGAAATCGGCGGCTGAAGACTTCCCAGTCTTCTTAAGGTAGCGCACAGCACTGCAGCTGTGCGCCATTGCTCTCAGCACACTTCACACCAACAGTCACTGAGGGTGCTGGGGGGGGGGGGCACCCTGGGCAGCAATGAGATTACCTATACTGGCTAAAAATACATCACATATAGCCCCTGAGCTATATGGATGTATTTACCTCTGCCAGGATTACAGAAAAAAACGGGAGAAGAGCCCGCCGAAAAGGGGGCGGGGCCTATCTCCTCAGCACACAGCGACATTTTTCCCACACAGCTCCGCTGGTAGGAAGGCTCCCAAGCTCTCCCCTGCACTGCACTACAGAAACAGGGTAAAATCAGAGAGGGGGGGCACTTATTTGGCGATATTCATAATATTTAAGCTGCTATAAGGGGAACAAACTTATTTAAGGTTGCCCCTATATATTTATAGCGCTTGGGTGTGTGCTGGCAAACTCTCCCTCTGTCTCCCCAAAGGGCTAGTGGGGTCCTGTCTTCTATCAGAGCATTCCCTGTGTGTCTGCTGTGTGTCGGTACGTGTGTGTCGACATGTATGAGGACGATGTTGGTGTGGAGGCGGAGCAATTGCCTGTAGTGGTGATGTCACCCCCTAGGGAGTCGACACCGGAATGGATGACTTTGTTTATGGAATTACGTGATAGTGTCAGCACGCTGCAAAAGTCGGTTGACGACATGAGACGGCCGGCAAACCAATTAGTACCTGTCCAGGCGTCTCAGACACCGTCAGGGGCTTTAAAACGCCCATTACCTCAGTCGGTCGATACGGACACCGACACGGACACTGACTCCAGTGTCGACGGTGAAGAAACAAACGTATTTTCCAGTAGGGCCACACGTTACATGATCATGGCAATGAAGGAGGCTTTGCATATTTCTGGTACTGCAAGTACCACAAAAAGGGGTATTATGTGGGGTGTGAAAAAACTACCTGTAGTTTTTCCTGAATCAGATGAATTGAATGAAGTGTGTGATGAAGCGTGGGTTACCCAGATAGAAAACTGCTAATTTCAAAGAAGTTATTGGCATTATACCCTTTCCCGCCAGAGGTTAGGGCGCGTTGGGAAACACCCCCTAGGGTAGATAAGGCGCTCACACGCTTATCAAAACAAGTGGCGTTACCGTCTCCAGAAACGGCCGCCCTCAAAGACCCAGCTGATAGGAGGCTGGAAAATACCCTAAAAAGTATATACACACATACTGGTGTTCTACTGCGACCAGCTATCGCATCAGCATGGATGTGCAGTGCTGGGGTGGCTTGGTCGGAGTCACTGACTGAAAATATTGATACCCTGGATAGGGACAGTATTTTATTGACTATAGGATGCATTTCTTTATATGCGAGATGCACAGAGGGATATTTGCACTCTGGCATCAAGGGTAAGTGCGCTGTCCATCTCTGCCAGAAGAAGTTTATGGACGCGACAGTGGTCAGGTGATGCGGATTCCAAGCGGCATATGGAAGTATTGCCGTATAAAGGGGAGGAGTTATTTGGGGTCGGTCTATCGGACTTGGTGGCCACGGCAACAGCCGGAAAATCCACCTTTTTACCTCAGGTCACCTCCCAGCAGAAAAAGACACCGTCTTTTCAGCCGCAGTCCTTTCGTTCCCATAAGAACAAGCGGGCAAAAGGACATTCATATCTGCCCCGAGGCAAAGGAAAGGGTAAGAGACTGCAGCAAGCAGCTCCCTCCCAGGAGCAGAAGCCCTACCCCGCTTCTGCAAAGTCCTCAGCATGACGCTGGGGCCTTACAAGCGGACTCAGGTGCGGTGGGGGGTCGCCTCAAGAATTTCAGCGCGCAGTGGGCTCACTCGCAAGTGGACCCTTGGATCCTGCAGGTAGTATCTCAGGGTTACAGGTTGGAATTCGAGACGTCTCCCCCTCGCCGGTTCCTGAAGTCTGCTTTACCAACGTCTCCTTCCGACAGGGCGACGGTATTGGAAGCCATTCACAAGCTGTATTCTCAGCAGGTGATAGTCAAGGTACCCCTCCTACAACAAGGAAAGGGGTATTATTCCACGCTGTTTGTGGTACCGAAGCCGGACGGCTCGGTAAGACCTATTCTAAATCTGAAGTCTTTGAACATGTACATACAAAAGTTCAAGATGGAGTCACTCAGAGCAGTGATAGCGAATCTGGAAGAAGGGGACTTTATGGTGTCCTTGGACATCAAGGATGTTTACCTCCATGTCCCAATCTGCCCTTCACACCAAGGGTACCTCAGGTTCGTGGTACAAAACTGTCATTATCAGTTTCAGACGCTGCCGTTTGGATTGTCCACGGCACCCCGGGTCTTTACCAAGGTAATGGCCGAAATGATGATTCTTCTTCGAAGAAAAGGCGTATTAATTATCCCTTACTTGGACGATCTCCTGATAAGGGCAAGGTCCAGAGAACAGCTAGAGGTCAGTGTAGCACTAACCCAAGTAGTGCTGCAACAACACGGGTGGATTCTAAATTTTCCAAAATCCCAGCTGAGCCCGACGACACGTCTGCTGTTCCTAGGGATGATTCTGGACACTGTTCAGAAAAAGGTGTTTCTTCCGGAGGAGAAAGCCAGGGAGTTATCCGAACTTGTCAGGAACCTCCTAAAACCAGGAAAAGTGTCTGTGCATCAATGCACAAGAGTCCTGGGAAAAATGGTGGCTTCTTACGAAGCGATTCCATTCGGCAGATTCCACGCACAAATTTTTCAGTGGGATCTGCTGGAAAATGGTCCGGATCGCATCTGCAGATGCATCAGCGGATAACCTTATCGCCACGGACAAGGGTGTCTCTTCTGTGGTGGTTGCAGAGTGCTCATCTGTTAGAGGGCCGCAGATTCGGCATACAGGACTGGGTCCTGGTGACCACGGATGCCAGTCTGAGAGGCTGGGGAGCAGTCACACAGGGAAGAAACTTCCAGGGCGTGTGGTCAAGCCTGGAGACGTCTCTTCACATAAATATACTGGAGCTAAGAGCAATTTACAATGCTCTAAGCCTGGCAAAACCTCTGCTTCAGGGTCAGCCGGTGTTGATCCAGTCGGACAACATCACGGCAGTCGCCCACGTAAACAGACAGGGCGGCACAAGAAGCAGGGGGGCAATGGCAGAAGCTGCAAGGATTCTTCGCTGGGCGGAAAATCATGTGATAGCACTGTCAGCAGTGTTCATTCCGGGAGTGGACAACTGGGAAGCAGACTTCCTCAGCAGACACGACCTTCACCCGGGAGAGTGGGGACTTCATCCAGAAGTCTTCCACATGCTTGTGATCCGTTGGGAAAAACCAATGGTGGACATGATGGCGTCCCGCCTCAACAAAAAACTGGACAGGTATTGCGCCAGGTCAAGAGATCCTCAGGCAATAGCTGTGGACGCCCTGGTAACACCATGGGTGTACCAGTCAGTGTATGTGTTCCCTCCTCTGCCTCTCATACCCAAGGTACTGAGAATTATACAGCAAAGGGGAGTAAGAACGATACTCGTGGCTCCGGATTGGCCAAGAAGGACTTGGTACCCGGAACTTCAGGAGATGCTCACGGAAGATCCGTGGCCCCTACCTCTAAGAAGGGACCTGCTTCAGCAGGGACCTTGTCTATTCCAAGACTTACCGCGGCTGCGTTTGACGGCATGGCGGTTGAACGCCGGATCCTGAAGGAAAAAGGCATTCCGGAAGAAGTCATCCCTACCCTGATTAAAGCCAGGAAGGAAGTGACCGCACAGCATTATCACCGCATTTGGAGAAAATATGTTGCGTGGTGTGATGCCAGGAGGGCCCCGACGGAGGAATTTCAACTGGGTCGATTCCTACATTTCCTGCAAACAGGATTGTCTATGGGCCTCAAATTGGGGTCCATTAAGGTTCAAATTTCGGCCCTGTCGATTTTCTTCCAGAAAGAATTGGCTTCAGTTCCTGAAGTCCAAACTTTTGTCAAAGGAGTACTACATATACAGCCCCCGGTTGTGCCTCCAGTGGCACCGTGGGATCTCAATGTAGTTTTGGAATTCCTCAAATCCCATTGGTTTGAGCCACTCAAATCGGTGGATTTAAAATATCTTACATGGAAAGTGACCATGCTACTGGCCCTGGCTTCGGCCAGGAGAGTGTCAGAGTTGGCGGCTTTATCGTACAAAAGCCCATATCTGATTTTCCATTCGGACAGGGCAGAACTGCGGACGCGTCCTCCGTTTCTCCCTAAGGTGGTATCAGCGTTTCACCTGAACCAACCTATTGTGGTGCCTGCGGCTTCTAGCGACTTGGAGGACTCAAAGTTGTTGGACGTTGTCAGAGCCTTAAAAATATATATTTCAAGGACGGCTGGAGTCAGAAAGTCTGACTCGCTGTTTATACTGTATGCACCCAACAAGCTGGGTGCTCCTGCGTCTAAGCAGACGATTGCTCGTTGGATTTGTAGCACAATTCAACTTGCGCATTCTGTGGCAGGCCTGCCACAGCCAAAATCTGTAAATGCCCACTCCACAAGGAAGGTGGGCTCATCTTGGGCGGCTGCCCGAGGGGTCTCGGCATTACAACTCTGCCGAGCAGCTACGTGGTCAGGGGAGAACACGTTTGTAAAATTCTACAAATTTGATACCCTGGCTAAGGAGGACCTGGAGTTCTCTCATTCGGTGCTGCAGAGTCATCCGCACTCTCCCGCCCGTTTGGGAGCTTTGGTATAATCCCCATGGTCCTGACGGAGTCCCCAGCATCCACTTAGGACGTCAGAGAAAATAAGAATTTACTTACCAATAATTCTATTTCTCGTAGTCCGTAGTGGATGCTGGGCGCCCGTCCCAAGTGCGGATGGTCTGCAATACTTGTACATAGTTATGGTTACAAAAATCGGGTTATTATTGTTGGAAGCCATCTTTTCAGAGGCTCCTCTGTTATCATGCTGTTAACTGGGTACAGATCACAAGTTGTACAGTGTGATTGGTGTGGCTGGTATGAGTCTTACCCGGGATTCAAAATCCTTCCTTATTGTGTACGCTCGTCCGGGCACAGTATCCTAACTGAGGCTTGGAGGAGGGTCATAGGGGGAAGAGCCAGTGCACACCACCTATTGGTCAAACTTTTAATTTTGTGCCCTGTCTCCTGCGGAGCCGCTATCCCCATGGTCCTGACGGAGTCCCCAGCATCCACTACGGACTACGAGAAATAGAATTATCGGTAAGTAAATTCTTATTTTTATTATTACTATAAAGGAGAGCAGAATGGGGTGTCCTGTTATTATACACGGAGAGCAGCCAGTGGTGTCCTGTTATTATTATTATACAGAGGGAGCGGCCTGTAGTGTCCTGTTGTTATTATTATACAGGGGGAGCATCCTGTAATGTCATTTTATTATTACTGTAAAGGAGAGCAGAATGGGGTGTCCTGTTGTTGTTATTAGTGCTGTACAGGGGGGGGGGGGGGGGGCATTTTTTTTTTGTACAGTTATTATTATACAGGGACAGCAGCTTGTGGAGTCCTGGTATTATTATTATTACTATTGTTAATTTTATTATGTAATTGTTGGGATTGAAAATATTGCTAAAATTCTAGATTATATTAAAGCAGAGACCATAATATCCCTGGCATGTGTAACAGATGATAATTGGAGCAGTATGAAGCAAATGTATATCATACTCCTGGGAATGTCACTGTGACATCGCTTATCTCTATAGTAATAATACAGGGACATGACTAGGAAGGTGAAGGGATCTGGGAGTGTCACAGTGACATCACTTATATCCATTGTAATAATACAGGGACATGACTGGGGAGGTGAGGGGATCTGGGAGTGTCACAGTGACATCACTAATATCTACAGTAATAATACAGGGACATGACTGGGGAGGTGAGTGGATCTGTGGGTGTCACAGTGACGTCACTTATATCTATAGTAATAATACAGGGACATGACTGGAGAGGTGAGGGATCTCGGAGCATTTACATTGATATTGATGTCTTCTCCATTTTTCAGGTTAACAAAGTAGTGAAGAAGACATCCGGTGAGTGTGAGACACCCAGCAGCCATCGCATTGTGTGTAGGACTGAGCAGGACCCAGAGCCCCATCACGGTGCCTCCACCTCAGTCACTGATACATGAGGTACAATAACCAGAAGATCCTGGAACTCTCCAACAAGATCATTCAGCTGCTGACTGGAGAGGTGACTGCTGGGAATGGGGCATTAAACAGTAATACCAGGGGACGTGTCTGGGTGATGACTGGAGAGGTGACTGCTGGGAATGGGACATTATACAGTAACACCAGGGGACGTGTCTGGGTGATGACTGGAGAGGTGACTGCTCGGAATGGGACATTATACAGTAATACCAGGGGACGTGTCTGGGTGATGACTGGAGAGGTGAATGCTGGGAATGGGTAATTATACAGTAACACCAGGGAATGTGTCTAGGTGATTGGAGAGGTGACTGCTGGGAATGGGTCATTATACAGTAACACCAGGGAATGTGTCTGGGTGATGACTGGAAAGGTGACTGCCGGGAATGGGACATTATACAGGTGCACCAGGGGACGTGTCTGGGTGATGACTGGAGAGGTGACTGCTCGGAATGGGACATTATACAGTAATGCCAGGGGACGTGTCTGGGTGATGACTGGAGAGGTGACTGCTGGGAATGGGACATTATACAGTAACACCAGGGGACGTGTCTGGGTGATGACTGGAGAGGTGACTGCTGGGAATGGGACATTATACAGTAACACCAGGGGACGTGTCTGGGTGATGACTGGAGAGGTGACTGCTCGGAATGGGACATTATACAGTAACACCAGGGGGACGTGTCTGGGTGATGACTGGAGAGGTGACTGCTGGGAATGGGGCATTATACAGTAACACCAGGGGACGTGTCTGGGTGATGACTAGAGAGGTGACTGCTGGGAATGGGACATTATACAGTAACACCAGGGGACGTGTCTCGGTGATGACTGGAGAGGTGAATGCTGGGAATGGGTCATTATACAGTAACACCAGGGAATGTGTCTGGGTGATGACTGGAGAGGTGACTGCTGGGAATGGGTCATTATACAGTAACACCAGGGAATGTGTCTGGGTGATGACTGGAAAGGTGACTGCCGGGAATGGGACATTATACAGGTGCACCAGGGGACGTGTCTGGGTGATGACTGGAGAGGTGACTGCCGGGAATGGGACATTATACAGGTGCACCAGGGGACGTGTCTGGGTGATGACTGGAGAGGTGACTGCTGGGAATGGGACATTATACAGTAACACCAGGGAACGTGTCTGGGTGATGACTGGAGAGGTGACTGCTGGGAATGGGTCATTATACAGTAACACCAAAGAATGTGTCTGGGTGATGACTGGAAAGGTGACTGCCAGGAATGGGTCATTATACAGTAACACCAGGGAATGTGTCTGGGTGATGACTGGAGAGGAGACTGCTGGGAATGGGGCTTTATACAGTAACACCAGGGGACGTGTCTGGGTGATGACTGGAGAGGTGACTGCTGGGAATAGGGCATTATACAGTAACACCAGGGGATGTGTCTGGGTGATGACTGGAGAGGTGACTGCTGGGAATAGGACATTATACAGTAACACCAGGGGATGTGTTTGGATGATGACTGGAGAGGAGACTGCTGGGAATGGGACATTATACAGTAACACCAGGGGATGTGTCTGGGTGATGACTGTATCATTGTGTGTGTCAGGTTCCTATAAGGTGTCAGGATGTCACTGTCTATGTCTCCATGCAGGAGGGGGAGTATATAGAGGAACACAGGGGTCTGTACAAGGACGTGATGATGGAGAATCACCGGCCCCTCACATCACTGGGTAAGAGAAGACTGTCATGTATTGTACAGGGGAGAGCAGGTATGGGGGCCCCCTATATACACACATCATCTGATAATCACATATATACACTGTACTCAGTCACTGTGTGTCTCCTACAGATGGGCCCAGTAACAGAGATACCCCAGAGAGATGTCCCCGTCCTCTGTATTCCCAGGATTGTACAGAGGAGAATCACAGGACCCCACAGGAGGATCAGGTAGGTGGGATTTAGGGTCTCCCCAATATACCAAAGTGACTGTCACTATATGATCTGTAGAGAAGCTGTGTGTTTTATACACTGATATTACACTATCAGAAATCAGACATTATTAATGTATATTGTTTTGTTGGCTATTTAGGATGACTGTCTGACTGATATAAAGGCAGAAGATACAGAGGGAGAAGAAGAGACGTATGTGACTGATATAAAGGCAGAAGATATAGAGGGAGAAGAAGAGACATATGTGACTGATATAAAGGCAGAAGATATAGAGGGAGAAGAAGAGACGTATGTGAGGGGTGATCAGCAGTGTAAGGAGGAGGAAATCCCTACAGATATCAGCACAGGTGAGTAATAAACGCTTATTACAGAAGTCACATATTCTCATTGCTCAGTCATTACAGCAATCTCTTATCCTACACCCTCCTCTGTCATAGTAACATAGTATCTGATGTTGAAAAAAGACAATTGTCCATCGAGTTTAACCTATTTGTGGTGTCCTATGCATGATGATTTGACTAAAATTTCTGACTGATGCTGCTGTCAGCCGTTGCATTTTATCCCTTTTTATAGTAACTATAATGTATGACTATGCACCATACCCCTGGATATCCTTATCCAGTAGGAATTTATCTAACCCATTCTTAAAGGTGTTGATAGATTCCGCCATTACAACTCCCTCGGGCAGGGAATTCCAAACACGTATTGTCCTTACCGTGAAAAAGCCTTTACGCCGTATTGTGCGGAATCTCCTCTCCTCTAACCTGAGCGAGTGTCCACGAGTCCTCTGTGTTGATCTAACCAAAAACAGGTCCCGTGCAAGCTCTGTGTATTGTCCCCTTATATATTTGTAGATGTTGATCATATCCCCTCTTAGTCTCCGCTTTTCCAATGTAAACATGCCTTTCCTTGTATTCCATCGTCTCCATGCCCTTAATTAGTTTGGTCGCCAGTCAGTACAGACTAATGATGGAAATGTATCTGCCCAGTGGTGTAGTCTAGGACCATCAGCCCTGTTCTCAGTTGGGTGTTTATAACACAAGGGGTGATATTCAATTGTAATATCGCGCCCGATCTCACGTCTACAGTGACAGGAGTTTGCGGGGCAATATTCAACTGTCCCCCATTCTTCGGCATATCGTGCCCATAGCAGTCTGGATTAGCTTTGTAAAGCTACTTAACCCAACTAACGTCATGGGCGCGATCACGAAAAGTTTTGCGAATTTCAGCTCGCCTCCCCCGGGGGTGGTGATCTGAAATGCTAATATTGCGTCCGTCGGCAGCAACATTTGTATCGGGTGTTTTCTGTTAAAGGCGTTTTCTTCATTAGGGTCCATAGTGATCCACAGTCCTTACATCGGGGTGTAGGTGGTAGGAGTCGACCGGGCATCACACAGTTAAGCTTTTATTTCCCAGGATGCTCCGGACCTCCTCCCCATGTACCCCGCCCCTGGCCAGTGGGCAGTTTTAGTGTTGGTGCTGGCAGAAACCGGAGCACCGGTCACACAGCGGAGAGGAATGAATGAGCAGCGCTGGGAGTCTCTCTGAGCGCTGCCGCCGCTGCTCCAACAATCCCCCGCTGGTGCCGCAACGTCAGTGAGGCTAAGAGACTGATGATTCTGGCGTGGTTACTTCCTGATCGCCGCGCTAGTACAGCATCCAGGACCCAGGACTACAGCCGGAGGACAGGTAAGGCATTCTCCGGCACGTGGGACCCACAATACATGCAGTCCGTGCTTCTGCAGGCTCTGATGTGATCCCTGGCTGCTGCTACGGGTTACACTAGACCACCAGGGCATGCATATAATACATATATAGGATAATGGAGGCCAGGGTGCCTGGTGGGTGATGTCAGCCACGGTAGGGTGTCCTCTCCCAGAGCCAGATTCCACAGCTGGGATTCCCTCTCGGCTGCCCCTCCCCCACATGCTTCCCTTATAAGAGTCTCTGAGGGACATTCCAATGGGAATGAGTGTGATGCCAGGCTCTGGGAATGCTGGGTTCTGTCTCCAGAAGTGGCCAGGTTATACATGCACTAGTCCTACCTACCACTGTGGTGTGAGGAGATGACGTCAGTGCCCATTGTAATTGTTATGTACTTGTATTGTGTGTGACTGGTGCTAGCTCTGCTGTGTGACTGCATTGTATCTATCCCTCAGTGATCGCGCTGAGCCCCAAAAAAAGTGGGTCCCAGGGACCCCTCACTTTTAAAAATTGGGGTCCTACCGGTCCTTTTCTGGGTCCCATCGGAATTAAGGTTTTTATTCATCTTAATCTTGTTTGGACACTACAAAAGTGTTGGGCTGTGTAACATGCAGGACACCCTGCACCAGAGCTGTGTAACTAGACATTTTGGTGCCCTTTGACAGAAGGTGAATTGGAGCTCCACCTCCCAGACTCAAAACTACAGGCGGTGCGCGCCAAAGGCGCGCTGCAAAAATTTAGGGGCATGGCTTCATGGGGAAGGGGCGTGGCCACATAATAGTGGCAATCCATATTACACCGCACAGTAGTGTCGCTTATACACATTGCACCAGGTAGAGCATGTTATACACACTGTGCCAGGTAGAGCATATAATACATATTGCACCAGGTAGAGCACGTTATACACATTGCAGCAGGTAGAGCACGTTACACACATTGCGCCAGGTAGAGCACGTTATACATATTGCACCAGGTAGAGCACGTTATACACATTGCACCAGGTAGAGCACGTTATACACATCGTGCCAGGTAGAGCACATTATACACATTGCAGCAGGTAGAGCACGTTATACACATTGCAGCAGGTAGAGCACGTTACACACATTGCAGCAGGTAGAGCACGTTATACACATTGCAGCAGGTAGAGCAGGTTATACACATTGCACCAGGTAGAGCACGTTATACATATTGCACCAGGTAGAGCACGTTATACACATTGCACCAGGTAGAGCACGTTATACACATTGCAGCAGGTAGAGCACGTTATACACATTGCAGCAGGTAGAGTGCGTTATACACATTGCAGCAGGCAGAGCACGTTATACACATTGCAGCAGGTAGAGCACGTTATACACATTGCAGCAGGTAGAGCACGTTATACACATTGCAGCAGGTAGAGCACATTACACACATTGCAGCAGGTAGAGCACATTACACACATTGCAGCAGGTAGAGCACGTTATACACATTGCAGCAGGTAGAGCACGTTATACACATTGCACCAGGTAGAGCACGTTATACACATTGCACCAGGTAGAGCACGTTATACACATTGCAGCAGGTACAGCACATTATACACATTGCAGCAGGTAGAGCACGTTATACACATTGCAGCAGGTAGAGCACGTTACACACATTGCAGCAGGTAGAGTGCGTTATACACATTGCAGCAGGTAGAGCACGTTATACACATTGCAGCAGGTAGAGCACGTTATACATATTGCAGCAGGTACAGCACATTATACACATTGCAGCAGGTAGAGCACGTTATACACATTGCAGCAGGTAGAGCACGTTATACACATTGCAGCAGGTAGAGCACGTTATACACATTGCAGCAGGTAGAGCACGTTATACAGATTGCACCAGGTAGAGCACGTTATACACATTGCAGCAGGTAGAGCACGTTACACACATTGCAGCAGGTAGAGTGCGTTATACACATTGCAGCAGGTAGAGCACGTTATACACATTGCAGCAGGTAGAGCACGTTATACACATTGCAGCAGGTAGAGCACGTTATACACATTGCACCAGGTAGAGCACGTTATACACATTGCAGCAGGTAGAGTGCGTTATACACATTGCAGCAGGTAGAGCACTTTATACACATTGCACCAGGTAGAGCACGTTATACACATTGCAGCAGGTAGAGCACGTTATACAGATTGCACCAGGTAGAGCACGTTATACACATTGCAGCAGGCAGAGCAGGTTATACACATTGCAGCAGGTAGAGCACGTTATACACATTGCAGCAGGTAGAGCACGTTATACACATTGCAGCAGGTAGAGCACGTTATACACATTGCACCAGGTAGAGCACGTTACACACATTGCAGCAGGTAGAGCACGTTGTACACATTGCAGCAGGTAGAGCACGTTATACACATTACACCAGGTAGAGCACGTTATACACATTGCACCAGGTAGAGCACGTTATACACATTGCGCCAGGTAGAGCACATTATACACATTGCACCAGGTAGAGTACATTATACACATTGCAGCCGGTTAGAGCACGTTATACACATTGCAGCAGGTAGAGCACGTTATACACATTGCAGCAGGTAGAGCACGTTATACACATTGCAGCAGGTAGAGCAGGTTATACACATTGCAGCAGGTAGAGCACGTTATACACATTGCAGCAGGTAGAGCACGTTATACACATTGCAGCAGGTAGAGCACGTTATACACATTGCAGCAGGTAGAGCACGTTATACACATTGCAGCAGGTAGAGCACGTTATACACATTGCAGCAGGTAGAGCACGTTATACACATTGCACCAGGTAGAGCACGTTATACACATTGCAGCAGGTAGAGCACGTTATACACATTGCAGCAGGTAGAGCACGTTATACACATTGCAGCAGGTAGAGCGGGTTATACACATTGCAGCAGGTAGAGCACGTTATACACATTGCACCAGGTAGTGCACGTTATACACATTGCAGCAGGTAGAGCGTGTTATACACATTGCAGCATGTAGAGCACGTTATACACATTGCACCAGGTAGAGCACGTTATACACATTGCAGCAGGTAGAGCATGTTATACACATTGCAGCAGGTGGAGCACGTTATACACATTGCATCAGGTAGAGCACGTTATACACATTGCAGCAGGTAGAGCACGTTATACACATTGCAGCAGGTAGAGCACTTTATACACATTGCAGCAGGTAGAGCACGTTATACACATTGCAGCAGGTAGAGCACGTTATACACATTGCAGCAGGTAGAGCACGTTATACACATTGCAGCAGGTAGAGCACGTTATACACATTGCAGCAGGTAGAGCAGGTTATACACATTGCAGCAGGTAGAGCGCGTTATACACATTGCAGCAGGTAGAGCGCGTTATACACATTGCAGCAGGGAGAGCGTGTTATACACATTGCAGCAGGTAGAGCACGTTATACACATTGCACCAGGTAGAGCACGTTGTACACATTGCAGCAGGTAGAGCACGTTATACACATTACACCAGGTAGAGCACGTTATACACATTGCACCAGGTAGAGCACGTTACACACATTGCAGCAGGTAGAGCACGTTATACACATTGCAGCAGGTAGAGCACGTTACACACATTGCAGCAGGTAGAGCGCGTTATACACATTGCAGCAGGTAGAGCACGTTATACACATTGCACCAGGTAGAGCACGTTATACACATTGCAGCAGGTAGAGCACGTTATACACATTGCACCAGGTAGAGCACGTTATACACATTGCAGCAGGTAGAGCACGTTACACACATTGCAGCAGGTGGAGCACGTTATACACATTGCAGCAGGTAGAGCACGTTATACACATTGCAGCAGGTAGAGCACGTTATACACATTGCAGCAGGTAGAACACGTTATACACATTGCAGCAGGTAGAGCACGTTATACACATTGCAGCAGGTAGAGCAGGTTATACACATTGCAGCAGGTAGAGCACGTTATACACATTGCACCAGGTAGTGCACGTTATACACATTGCAGCAGGTAGAGCGTGTTATACACATTGCAGCAGGTAGAAAACGTTATACACATTGCAGCAGGTAGAGCACGTTATACACATTGCGCCAGGCAGAGCGCGGTATACACATTGCGCCAGGTAGAGTGCGTTATACACATTGCAGCAGGTAGAGCCCGTTATACACATTGCAGCAGGTAGAGTACGTTATACACATTGCAGCTGGGAGAGCACGTTATACACATTGCGCCAGGCAGAGCATGTTATACACATTGCTCCAGGTAGAGCACGTTATACACATTGCAGCAGGTAGAGCGCATTATACACATTGCAACCACCACCTCAGATCCCCCCAGACACAGTGATCGCGGGTGTCAGCGGGGGAAGGGGGTGCCCACAGTCATCGCAGGTGTCCGTAGAGGGGGTGCCATGTGTTACACTGCATGGAGCTAGAAATTGTCCCTCTTGAACAGACTTCTGTGGCTCTGTTGTGGAACTACATGTCACACAACACCCTGAGGCGTGTAATTCTAGAATATCTAGAAAACCACAGAGCAGTGATAGAACAGAGATCACTGAGGTTGGAGTTGGTATCTTTACATTGTACATCTCACTAGGGGTGTACTACATAGTGGCTGCACTACTGTAATCGTAGGCGTGCGCAGACGCTGACATACGGGTGCCGCTCCGCCAGGTAACTGACTACGTCCTCCACCCCTTCCACTGGGACATAAGACTGCTCACCTGGGCCGCCCAGGACAGGGGAGGTGAGAGTAAACTATAATGCCGCGGAGGGGGAGAAGTCCGGAGCTGCACCTGTATGTCGGCGTCTGCGCACGCTTATGACTAATGTTTCTGGATGCCAGATGGCAATTAAAGTGTGAGCTTTGGGGGTGATATTGGATCTGACGCATCAGGAAAACTATCCACACAGACTCCCCACCCCCTGACATAGCGCTGAGCATCCAGACAGGGACGGATCAAGCCCTCAGCGGGCCCATTGCATCAAAGACAGGAGAGCCCCCCCGCCGACTATCAGTCCGTCCCCCCTCCCAGTCCCCCCGCTGCATATCTCCCGCAATGACAGGCAATGGGAGCCGTGCTGCAGAAGGGGGAGAAGATTAGACACCAGGCTGCCGAGGCATCCAGGGGGTAGGAGTTCGGCTGTGCATGCGGCTTCCTCCCCCTCCTCTCGGGCAGCACGGCCGGGGACTGAGTCCAGCGTCTGCCGCCAGCAGCATCTCTCCTGGCAGCAGCGAAGGCTGGAGATTGCTTGACCGTGCTGCCCGAGAGGAGGGGGGAGGAAGCCGCATGCACAGTCGCACTCCTACCCCGGCAGCGCGGATCCCTCCTGCCCCGGAGTTGCAGAGCTCTGGCGCCCCCCCCCCCCTTCAAGCCACCGGAACGCCGCCCCCCCCCCCCCCCCCCCCCCCTTCCACCCGCAGGAAAACTATGTACACAGCCCCCCCCCGGAGCACTGAGCATCTGGACTCCTCCCAGTCAGTGACACGGACCACACAGACTCCTGCCGCTGAGTAAGCTCCCTGCTGCGGGAGGACTTGGTCCCCGCCACCGCCACACAAAGTTCTGCCGGCGCTCCCTTTAACAGTCAGCGCACACACTCACCCCTGCTGCCACGCCAGGACATAACCAGAGAGCATCTGATTGGCTGTAGCAGAGCGCGTCCTCAGGGACCCGCCCACTTTTAAAATGTGAGTCCCTGATCATCAAAACAGGGTAAAATACACGCTATAGCGCGTTTTTGCGAACACTGATATTCCCTTAAATGTGAGTGCAGGTGTTCTGGGCTGTGTGACTGCATTGTATATATCCCTTACATGTGAGTGCAGGTGTTCCGGGCTGTGTGACTGCATTGTATCTATCCCTTACATGTGAGTGCAGGTGTTCCGGGCTGTGTGACTGCATTGTATCTATCCCTTACATGTGAGTGCAGGTGTTCCGGGCTGTGTGACTGCATTGTATCTATCCCTTACATGTGAGTACAGGTGTTCCGGCTGTGTGACTGCATTGTATCTGTCCCTTACATGTGAGTGCAGGTGTTCCGGGCTGTGTGACTGCATTGTATCTATCCCTTACATGTGAGTGCAGGTGTTCCGGGCTGTGTGACTGCATTGTATCTGTCCCTTACATGTGAGTACAGGTGTTCCGGGCTGTGTGACTGCATTGTATCTGTTTCTTACATGTGAGTGCAGGTGTTCCGGGCTGTGTGACTGTATTGTATCTGTCCCTTACATGTGAGTACAGGTGTGTGACTGCATTGTATCTATCCCTTACATGTGAGTGCAGGTGTTCCGGGCTGTGTGACTGCATTGTATCTATCCCTTACATGTGAGTACAGTTTTCCGGGCTGTGTGACTGCATTGTATCTATCCCTTACATGTGAGTGCAGGTGTTCCGGGCTGTGTGACTGCATTGTATCTTTCCCTTACATGTGAGTACAGGTGTGTGACTGCATTGTATCTATCCCTTACATGTGAGTGCAGGTGTTCCGGGCTGTATGACTGCATTGTATCTATCCCTTACATGTGACTGCAGGTGTTCCGGGCTGTGTGACTGCATTGTATCTATCCCTTACATGTGAGTGCAGGTGTTCCGGGCTGTGTGACTGCATTGTATCTGTCCCTTACATGTGACTGCAGGTGTTCCGGGCTGTGTGACTGCATTGTATCTGTCCCTTACATGTGAGTGCAGGTGTTCCGGGCTGTGTGACTGCATTGTATCTGTCCCTTACATGTGAGTGCGGGTGTTCCGGGCTGTGTGACTGCATTGTATCTATCCCTTACATGTGAGTACGGGTGTTCCGGGCTGTGTGACTGCATTGTATCTATCCCTTACATGTGAGTGCGGGTGTTCCGGGCTGTGTGACTGCATTGTATCTATCCCTTACATGTGAGTGCGGGTGTTCCGGGCTGTGTGACTGCATTGTATCTGTCCCTTACATGTGAGTGCAGGTGTTCCGGGCTGTGTGACTGCATTGTATCTGTCCCTTACATGTGAGTGCAGGTGTTCCGGGCTGTGTGACTGCATTGTATCTATCTCTTACATGTGAGTGCAGGTGTTCCGGGCTGTGTGACTGCATTGTATCTATCCCTTACATGTGAGTGCAGGTGTTCCGGGCTGTGTGACTGCATTGTATCTATCCCTTACATGTGAGTGCAGGTGTTCCGGGCTGTGTGACTGCATTGTAGCTATCCCTTACATGTGAGTGCAGGTGTTCCGAGCTGTGTGACTGCATTGTATCTATCCCTTACATGTGAGTGCAGGTGTTCCGGGCTGTGTGACTGCATTGCATCTATCCCTTACATGTGAGTACAGGTGTTCCGGGCTGTGTGACTGCATTGTATCTATCTCTTACATGTGAGTGCAGGTGTTCCGGGCTGTGTGACTGCATTGTATCTATCCCTTACATGTGAGTGCAGGTGTTCCGGGCTGTGTGACTGCATTGTATCTATCCCTTACATGTGAGTGCAGGTGTTCCGGGCTGTGTGACTGCATTGCATCTATCCCTTACATGTGAGTACAGGTGTTCCGGGCTGTGTGACTGCATTGTATCTGTCCCTTACATGTGAGTGCAGGTGTGTGACTGCATTGTATCTATCCCTTACATGTGAGTACAGGTGTTCCGGGCTGTGTGACTGCATTGTATCTATCCCTTACATGTGAGTGCAGGTGTTCCGGGCTGTGTGACTGCATTGTATCTATCCCTTACATGTGAGTGCAGGTGTTCCGGCTGTGTGACTGCATTGTATCTGTCCCTTACATGTGACTGCAGGTGTTCCGGGCTGTGTGACTGCATTGTATCTATCCCTTACATGTGAGTACAGGTGTTCCGGGCTGTGTGACTGCATTGTATCTATCTCTTACATGTGAGTACAGGTGTTCCGGGCTGTGTGACTGCATTGTATCTGTCCCTTACATGTGAGTGCAGGTGTTCCGGGCCGTGTGACTGCATTGTATCTATCCCTTACATGTGAGTGCAGGTGTTCCGGGCTGTGTGACTGCATTGTATCTATCCCTTACATGTGAGTGCAGGTGTTCCGGGCTGTGTGACTGCATTGTATCTATCCCTTACATGTGAGTGCAGGTGTTCCGGGCTGTGTGACTGCATTGTAGCTATCCCTTACATGTGAGTGCAGGTGTTCCGAGCTGTGTGACTGCATTGTATCTATCCCTTACATGTGAGTGCAGGTGTTCCGGGCTGTGTGACTGCATTGCATCTATCCCTTACATGTGAGTACAGGTGTTCCGGGCTGTGTGACTGCATTGTATCTATCTCTTACATGTGAGTACAGGTGTTCCGGGCTGTGTGACTGCATTGTATCTATCCCTTACATGTGAGTGCAGGTGTTCCGGGCTGTGTGACTGCATTGCATCTATCCCTTACATGTGAGTACAGGTGTTGCGGGCTGTGTGACTGCATTGTATCTGTCTCTTACATGTGAGTGCAGGTGTTCCGGGCTGTGTGACTGCATTGTATCTGTCCCTTACATGTGAGTGCAGGTGTTCCGGGCTGTGTGACTGCATTGTATCTATCTCTTACATGTGAGTGCAGGTGTTCCGGGCTGTGTGACTGCATTGTATCTATCCCTTACATGTGAGTGCAGGTGTTCCGGGCTGTGTGACTGCATTGCATCTATCCCTTACATGTGAGTACAGGTGTTCCGGGCTGTGTGACTGCATTGTATCTATCCCTTACATGTGAGTACAGGTGTTCCGGGCTGTGTGACTGCATTGTATCTGTCCCTTACATGTGAGTGCAGGTGTGTGACTGCATTGTATCTATCCCTTACATGTGAGTACAGGTGTTCCGGGCTGTGTGACTGCATTGTATCTATCCCTTACATGTGAGTGCAGGTGTTCCGGGCTGTGTGACTGCATTGTATCTATCCCTTACATGTGAGTGCAGGTGTTCCGGCTGTGTGACTGCATTGTATCTGTCCCTTACATGTGACTGCAGGTGTTCCGGGCTGTGTGACTGCATTGTATCTATCCCTTACATGTGAGTACAGGTGTTCCGGGCTGTGTGACTGCATTGTATCTATCTCTTACATGTGAGTACAGGTGTTCCGGGCTGTGTGACTGCATTGTATCTGTCCCTTACATGTGAGTGCAGGTGTTCCGGGCCGTGTGACTGCATTGTATCTATCCCTTACATGTGAGTGCAGGTGTTCCGGGCTGTGTGACTGCATTGTAGCTATCCCTTACATGTGAGTGCAGGTGTTCCGGGCAGTGTGACTGCATTGTATCTATCCCTTACATGTGAGTGCAGGTGTTCCGGGCTGTGTGACTGCATTGTATCTATCCCTTACATGTGAGTGCAGGTGTTCCGGGCTGTGTGACTGCATTGCATCTATCCCTTACATGTGAGTGCAGGTGTTCCGGGCTGTGTGACTGCATTGCATCTATCCCTTACATGTGAGTACAGGTGTTCCGGGCTGTGTGACTGCATTGTATCTATCTCTTACATGTGAGTGCAGGTGTTCCGGGCTGTGTGACTGCATTGCATCTATCCCTTACATGTGAGTGCAGGTGTTCCGGGCTGTGTGACTGCATTGTATCTATCTCTTACATGTGAGTGCAGGTGTTCCGAGCTGTGTGACTGCATTGCATCTATCCCTTACATGTGAGTGCAGGTGTTCCGGGCTGTGTGACTGCATTGCATCTATCCCTTACATGTGAGTACAGGTGTTCCGGGCTGTGTGACTGCATTGTATCTATCTCTTACATGTGAGTGCAGGTGTTCCGGGCTGTGTGACTGCATTGTATCTATCCCTTACATGTGAGTGCAGGTGTTCCGGGCTGTGTGACTGCATTGTATCTATCCCTTACATGTGAGTGCAGGTGTTCCGGGCTGTGTGACTGCATTGTATCTGTCTCTTACATGTGAGTGCAGGTGTTCCGGGCTGTGTGACTGCATTGTATCTGTCCCTTACATGTGAGTGCAGGTGTTCCGGGCTGTGTGACTGCATTGTATCTATCTCTTACATGTGAGTGCAGGTGTTCCGGGCTGTGTGACTGCATTGTATCTATCCCTTACATGTGAGTGCAGGTGTTCCGGGCTGTGTGACTGCATTGTATCTATCCCTTACATGTGAGTGCAGGTGTTCCGGGCTGTGTGACTGCATTGCATCTATCCCTTACATGTGAGTACAGGTGTTCCGGGCTGTGTGACTGCATTGTATCTATCCCTTACATGTGAGTACAGGTGTTCCGGGCTGTGTGACTGCATTGTATCTATCCCTTACATGTGAGTGCAGGTGTTCCGGGCTGTGTGATTGCATTGTATCTATCCCTTACATGTGAGTACAGGTGTTCCGGGCTGTGTGACTGCATTGTATCTATCCCTTACATGTGAGTGCAGGTGTTCCGGGCTGTGTGACTGCATTGTATCTATCCCTTACATGTGAGTGCAGGTGTTCCGGCTGTGTGACTGCATTGTATCTGTCCCTTACATGTGACTGCAGGTGTTCCGGGCTGTGTGACTGCATTGTATCTATCCCTTACATGTGAGTGCAGGTGTTCCGGGCTGTGTGACTGCATTGTATCTATCTCTTACATGTGAGTACAGGTGTTCCGGGCTGTGTGACGGCATTGTATCTGTCCCTTACATGTGAGTGCAGGTGTTCCGGGCCGTGTGACTGCATTGTATCTATCCCTTACATGTGAGTGCAGGTGTTCCGGGCCGTGTGACTGCATTGTATCTATCCCTTACATGTGAGTGCAGGTGTTCCAGGCTGTGTGACTGCATTGTATCTATCCCTTACATGTGAGTGCAGGTGTTCCGGGCTGTGTGACTGCATTGTATCTATCCCTTACATGTTAGTGCAGGTGTTCCGGGCTGTGTGACTGCATTGTATCTATCCCTTACATGTGAGTGCAGGTGTTCTGGGCTGTGTGACTGCATTGTATCTATCTCTTACATGTGAGTACAGGTGTTCCGGGCTGTGTGACTGCATTGTATCTATCCCTTACATGTGAGTGCGGGTGTTCCGGGCTGTGTGACTGCATTGTATCTATCCCTTACATGTGAGTGCAGGTGTTCCGGGCTGTGTGACTGCATTGTATCTATCCCTTACATGTGAGTACAGGTGTTCCGGGCTGTGTGACTGCATTGTATCTATCCCTTACATGTGAGTGCAGGTGTTCCGGGCTGTGTGACTGCATTGTATCTATCCCTTACATGTGAGTACAGGTGTTCCGGGCTGTGTGACTGCATTGTATCTATCCCTTACATGTGAGTACAGGTGTTCCGGGCTGTGTGACTGCATTGTATCTATCCCTTACATGTGAGTGCAGGTGTTCCGGGCTGTGTGACTGCATTGTATCTGTCCCTTACATGTGAGTGCAGGTGTTCTGGGCTGTGTGACTACATTGTATCTATCCCTTACATGTGAGTGCAGGTGTTCTGGGCTGTGTGACTACATTGTATCTATCCCTTACATGTGAGTACGGGTGTTCCGGGCTGTGGTACTTCACAATGACTTTGTGATTTGTGGAGGCCGTCACATCTGCAGTTGCTAGAGCTGGACATTGTGTGTGCTTAGCTTCTGGTCTTCCAAAGTGTAAGAAATAGGATATAGCACCTGTGCTGGTTCCATGTAAGGCCTGTGCGGCAGCATTATCTTCACAGGACCTTTTGCAGGAACATTTGTGATAAATGCTGTGTGCCAAACCTACAACGGCTGCTCCAACCAGGCCCTGTGCAGGAACCACCCTGGGTGGCTTCTTTTGCACAGGTGGAGCGATTGGTGCCTCCTGCTTTGCTGCCTAATGTGGGGTTTCTGCAGCAATTGCCCCATGCATTGCATTCCCCGGGGTATTCTCCGTGGATGAACTTATTGACCTACTCAGACCACACGTCGGCCACCTCTCAGCAGTTGCTGCAGCAGACCGTCCTCAGATGAGTATGGCACATAAGCGCTCTCTGTTATCCTTACAGTCTAGACAGTGGTCAGACTCTGGAGTCCTCAGAGGAAGAGTTGGACACCTCTCTCTCTGTTTTCCTTACAGTCTACACAGTGGTCAGACTCTGGAGTCCTCAGAGGAAGAGTTGGACACCTCTCTCTCTCTCTTCTCTCTCTCTCTCTCTCTGTTATCCTTACGTCTACACAGTGGTCAGACTCTGGAGTCCTCAGAGGAAGAGTTGGACACCTCTCTCTCTGTTTTCCTTACAGTCTACACAGTGGTCAGACTCTGGAGTCCTCAGAGGAAGAGTTGGACACCTCTCTCTCTCTCTCTCTCTCTCTCTCTCTCTCTCTCTCTCTCTCTCTCTCTCTGTTATCCTTACAGTCTACACAGTGGTCAGACTCTGGAGTCCTCAGAGGAAGAGTTGGACACCTCTCTCTCTGTTTTCCTTACAGTCTACACAGTGGAAAAAGGTTAATTTGGTGCCGCACAGGACTAAATTCAATCTTTTTTTTTATACGGGCTCTTTAACAAATTTGTCCCTTGTGACCAACAGTGCATTTACATAAGAGATGCCTGTAAATGGTATTCAAGGATTTATTATTGTTGGTGGTGCACCCAGAGTCTGATCTCAGACTAAAATTAGCAGTTCACCTGCCACAAAGATACCAGGATACATCCATCACAATTGGCATCAGACAATGAACCTATATTTCTTATCTATTCAGAAAAATTGTTGTCATATCAAATGCCATTGTGACCTACATTAGAAATCTTTTTCTAATATGTAGAAAATAATCATTTATATTTTCATCTAAGGTGTCACTGTCACCTCAAACTGTTACACCAATTAAGAGTGCTTCATTCTTATCTGTAATTTTTTCACTCTCGGATTCCGACGATAAAAGGAGAGAGAGGTCCAGATTCATTCTCTTTGTGTCCTCCTCTCCTAGGATTATATATATATATATATATATATGTGTGTCTGTCCATGTGTTACTCTCTTATCCTAAATCTAATTAAAAGTTAAGTTTTATTTAAGCGTGCCCCAACACAGAGTCTTTCTTTTTTCTTCAAACATTACAGTCTACACAGTGGTCAGACTCTGGAGTCCTCAGAGGAAGAGTTGGACACCTCTCTCTCTCTCTCTGTTATCCTTACAGTCTACACAGTGGTCAGACTCTGGAGTCCTCAGAGGAAGAGTTGGACACCTCTCTCTCTCTCTCTCTGTTACCCTTACAGTCTACACAGTGGTCAGACTCTGGAGTCCTCAGAGGAAGAGTTGGACACCTCTCTCTCTCTCTCTCTCTCTCTCTCTCTCTCTCTCTCTCTCTCTCTCTGTGTTATCCTTACAGTCTACACAGTGGCCAGACTCTGGAGTCCTCAGAGGAAGAGTTGGACACCTCTCTCTTTCTCTTTCTCTCTCTCTCTCTCTCTCTCTCTGTTATCCTTACAGTCTACACAGTGGCCAGACTCTGGAGTCCTCAGAGGAAGAGTTGGACACCTCTCTCTTTCTCTTTCTCTCTCTCTCTCTCTCTCTCTGTTATCCTTACAGTCTACACAGTGGTTAGACTCTGGAGTCCTCAGAGGAAGAGTTGGACACCTCTCTCTCTCTGGCTCTTTGTCGGGTGAGGAGGATCATCTTTAAGCGTCAGAAGGTGGTTAAGGCTGAGTTCCCTCACTGAGTATCATGCTGAACTCCTTCAGGAAGCTTGGAATGCTCCTAGTAAGAAGGTCCTGGTGCCTAAGAGCATCTCGTTACCCTTTACCACAAGGAGAGTGTGCTAAATGGGAAATTCCCCCTCGTGTGGATGTTCACGTGGCACGCCTGGTGCACTCCTCCACATTAATTGTGCTGATGCACTAGAGGACAGTCTGAAGTTAGATGGTTCCATAGACCAGCTGTCTCTTATTGCTAACCTCAAGAAATCAGCCCGATATATAGAAGAGGCATCCTGGGATACGAGTCTGTTGGCTTCCAGGGCCTCGACTACTTCAGTGGTAGCTCGCTGTGTACTCTGGCTACACTCCTGGATGGCGGATTCAGAGTCTAAAAGGGCGTTGGAAGTTCTGCCTTTCGCTGGAAACATTCTGTTTGGTGCAGAATTGGATAATATTGTGTCTACACTGTCAGCTTCTAAATCTGCTTTTTTGCCGTCAGCATCTAACCCGAAGGCTGGGATGTCTTTCTTTTGGAATTTTCGGTTTCAAGGCAAAGTGAAAGGGCAGGCTTTTCCATGGTAGGTTGTCTCCAGCAAGGCAGCTAAGTCGCAGACTAAGTAAACCTGGATGGCCAGATTCCCCGAACCCCAAGCAGAGGGGTAAGCCCTCCACCTGACGAGGCGGGCCTACTCCTGTGGGACCCCAGGGTGGCAGGCATACTTCTGCGATTCGCAGTCTCATAGCTCCAGTCAACTATAGACGCCTGGGTGCGAGAAGTGGCCTCACGGGTATCCCCTCTCATTTGTGAGACCGCCACCCCAGCAGTTTTTTTGCACGACTCCTCCATTGGATCAAGGCGCAGCCATGGCGCTCCAAGGAGCTGTTAATTTTTTACTGAACGTAGGGGTTATTATCCCTGTTTCTCAAGAACAACAGAGGAAGGGTTTTCACTACCCCCATTTCCTGATTCAGTAACCCAATGGGACCTATCGGCCTATCCTCAATCTGAAATCTCTTAACAAGTTTTTACGGGTGCCCAGATTCTGTATTTAAACAATACGGTCTATTGCTCTGATGTCAGAGCCAGGGGACTTTATGGTATCCCTGGATACTCAGGATGCCTACCTACATGTTCCTATAGAACCTACTCATCAGAGATTCCTCCGCTTTGCTGTTCTGCCACAGTATTACCAGTTTCAGGCACTACCCTTTGGGCTGGCTACGGCTCCATGGGTATTTACCAAGCTGATGGCGGTGATTGGTGCTCAGCTGCGTCGTCAAGGGATCAGTGTGCTCCCATATTTGGACGACTTGTTGCTCCTGGCACAATCTGAGGAAGTTTTGCACTGCTATCTTCAAATAACCATTGCCTTTCTACAGACCCACGGGTGGCTGATCAATTGGCAAAAGCCCTTCCTTGTCCCTTCACAACAGATGTTGCATCTAGGGGCTCTCCTGGATTTGTGGGAACAGAGGCTCTTCCTGCCAGTGGACAAAGTTACCAAACTGCAGTCAATGGTCCACAACTTACTGCACAATCTCCGGGTGTCCATACATTCCGCAATGCAGGTTCTGGGGTCCTTGGTCTCCACCTTCGATATGGTGGAGTATGCTCAGTTTCACTCCAGGCCCCTACAACATATGATCCTTTCCAGGTGGAACAGGCAGTATCGTTGGATCAGGGCTGAGAAGATGGTACTATCTCTGGAGGTACATCTGTCTCTCACCTGGTGGCTAGAGATGTCACACTTGGACAAAGGATGTCCTTTTATGGATTCTGGATTGGGTGGTCCTCACGTCTTTCTGGGTCGGTGGTCTCCAGACGAAAGTTGCTTGCCAATCAATGTCCTAGAACTTCGGGCAGTCTACAGAGCTTTCGTTCAGGCTCAGGATCTCCTCCAAGGCAGGCCTGTTCAGATTTAGTCCGACAATGCCACTGCAGTTGCCTATCTAAACCACCAAGGGGGCACTCACAGCCATCTGGCTATGGCAGTGGTGGAGCGCATGCTCCAGTGGGCCGAAACTCGCCTTCCGGCCATCTCGGCTGTGTTTCTGCCAGGAATCCTCAACTGGGGAGCAGACTTCCTCAGTCGGCAGGATGTCCACAGCGGCGAATGGTCTCTGCACCCTGAAGTGTTCCAGAACCTGGTAAACAGATGGGGTCTGCCGGATGTAGACCTGATGGACTCGCATCACAATCACAAGGTCCAAATCTATAGATCCAGGACCAAAGATCCGCAGGCAGCTTTCGTGGACATTTTAGCAGTACGGTGGACCTTCCTTCAGAGATACCTGTTTTCTCCAGTATCGCTGTTACCCAGATTTCTTTGCAAGTTTAAACAGGAAGGAGGCCCCATTATACTGATTACTCTGTATGGCCCAGGCACCATTGGTTCGCCGATCTCCAAAATCTGTCCATAGACATGCCATTCCTACTGCCACAGCGAGCAGACTTGTTGTCTCGGGGTCCCTGTCTGCATTGGAACCTGGCTCCACTGTCTTTGACGGCTTTGCTCTCGAGTCATCAGTTTTTAGAGCGAATGGGTTCTCGGATGCAGTGATATAGAAAATCTGTGTCTTCAACCCACATCTATTACCAGATTTGGCACGCTGATTTTCAGTGGTGTGCGCCTAGGCGCTATGACCCTCCTACCTTTTTAGGGTCTCCAGGGTACTGGCCTTTCTACAAGCAGGGTTAGACCTTGGTCTTTGCCTAGCATTCCTGAAAGTACACGTTTCTGCACGATCAGTGTGGTTTCAATGACAGATCGCTCCACTACAAGATGGGCGTACCTTTTTCAAGGAATACTCCATATCCAGCCTCCCTTTGTACATCCAGTGGCTCCTGGGATATATCCCTAGTCCTGCAAGCTCTTAAGACTTCCCCATTTGAGCCTTTAGAGTCAGTGGACCTTAAGTGGCTGGCTGTAAAGGTGTTATTTCTCCTGGCTATTACCTCTGCAAGAAGAGTGTCTGATTTAGGAGTGCTTTCCTGTCCTCCTTCGTTTCTGACCTTCCATCAAGATAGGGCAGTTCTCCGGACCAAGGTGGGTCACCTTCCTAAGATGGTGTCCAAGTTTCATCTAAATACAGAGATATTGGTTCCAGCCTTTTAGTCCTGTTATTGGTGAGGCCTTATTGGATGCGGTTCGTGCACTAAGGATTTATGTGGAAAGTACCAGAGTGATCAGGAAAACGGATTCTCTATCTGTCCTGTATGGATTCTATAAGCAAGGCTGGCCAGCTAGTAAACAAACGCTGTCCAGGTGGCTTTGCATGACTATTGCAGAGGCTTACATTCGAGCTGATCTTCCTGTTCCGGTCTCTGCTCATTCGATACATTCAGCAGGTCCCTCATGGGTGGCTCTCTGAGGTGCTACTGCTGAACAACTCTGCAAGGCAGCTACGTTGTCTTCTATTAACACGTTCCTGAGGTTTTTATGCCTTTTGATACCTTTACCTCTCGGGAAGCTTCCTTAGGACGTTGGATTCTCCTGTCTACTCAGGAGCGTCCCCACCCTTAGGGGAAACTGCTTTAGGACATCCCCTATGTAAGGACTGTGGATCACTATGGATCCCGATGAAGAAAATAAGAGTTATGTTAGACTTATCATGGTGAACTCTTTTTCTTTAAGGTCCATAGGATCCAGAGGGTGCCCACCAAGACACACCTGTCTTGGGGAAATACTTTTCTCTTACGTCCTAGAGGATGCTGGGGTCCACATTAGTACCATGGGGGTATAGATGGGTCCACTAGGAGCCATGGGCATTTTAAGAAATTAATAGTGTGGGCTGGCTCCTCCCTCTATGCCCCTCCTACCGGACTCAGTTTAGAAAATGTGCCTTGAGGAGCCGGTCACGCTTTGGAGAGCTCCTGAAGAGTTTTCCATTTTTTTAATTTAATGTTTGTTATTCTCAGTCAGGTCTGTTTAGGCAGCAGACTGACTTCTTCGTGGCACTTAGGGGGGAGAACGGCCCAAATTCCTAGAGAGTTAATGGTCCCGTTTCTCAGCTGTCAGGACACTGAGCTCCTGAGGGAGCCATTTGCAAGCCACACCACGGCACAGCGTACCCTCCCGCAGCATTCCGCCACCCCTAACAGAGCCTGAAGACAGAAGAGTGGTGATTACAGCGCGGGCGTCCCGGTTAGTGGGTCGCCGGTAGGAATGGCGGCACAAGGCTAGGAGCGCAGCTCTTCATGCAGGCTGTGCTCCAGGGAGGCTCAGAAGGACGCACGCTGCAGCGGGTCCCACTGAGAGGGCCGCACTGAGACGCCTATAATATCCACACTGGCCACACTGTGCTAACAGGGATTTTAATCACTTGGTTAGACATTTAGTTCCTTAGGCCAGTATAAAAAATGCGGGAAGCTGTCGCCATTACAGGGGGCGGGGCTTCACCCAGAGCGGATCCTACAGCTCTCCAGCACCATTTTACCTCTGCAGCTCATACAGGAAGCATTCACAGGGAAGCGCTGCTCCTCCACAAGGACTCCAGGTCCCCTCAGCGGTACCAGGGGGTCTCAGTGAAAGGGGGGGGGTGTAAATTTATAAAACTCTACTAAAGTGCTTGTTATTGCGACCCAGCTCAGTTTAACTTTGCTAAAGGGGCGCTGTGTGGCTGGCTCTGATTTCTGAGGACCCTGCCTACATATACTGTGTTTCACCTGGTGTGTGTGTGTGTGTGTGTGTGTGTGTGTGTCCCTTTCACAATCATGTCCATGGACTGTGTCTCTTGTACTGCAGAATGTCTCTAATCCCCTGGGGACTCACTACCCTGCACCCAAGATTGTGCTCCCTCTCAAGCTAGTGGGGCTGAACCCCCGTGGTTGGCTTCCATTAAAGGGATGATTTCTAATATTTGCACTAAGCTATCTCATAATGAAAGGGAGACACAATTCTTAAGGCAGTCTATGGATGACCTGATCAACAAAGATTCAGCTCCCATACCTGTGTCTCAATCCCTCGCCATTTGCCCACAAAAGCGTACTCTGGCCCAAGTCATGCAGGGTGACACTGATCCGGATCCGGATGATATGGATGCCAGTGGAGGGGTGTGCTGTCCTGGCACAGGGTATCCAGGCCCTCATAGAGGCGGTTAGAACTGTCTTACATATTCCTGTCAGGGCAGAGGAAGTAATTGAGGAATCTTACTTTAATACAAAAAAGAAATCCTCAGCTACTTTTCCGGCTTCAAATTAGTCAAATGTCCTCTTTGAAGAAGCTTGGGTGAACCCTGACCAAAAATTTCAGATCCCAAAAAGGTTAATTTCTTCCTTCCCCTTTACTTTGGAGGATAGAAAAAAATGGGAAAACCCACCAATAGTGGACGCATCTGTGCCCAGGTTGTTGTGAAAGATAGTCTTACAGGTTCCCGGGGCGGTGTCCTTAAAGGACGCGGCTGACTGTAAGAGTGAGACCACTCTCAAATCTATATACTTGTCGGCTGGGGTAGCCCAGAGACCCAATATTGCTTGTGCATGGATCACTAGGGCAATTGCAAGATGGTCTGATAATCTAATTGAAGATATAGATTCACTAACCAGGGATGACATTAACTCCTACAGCACATCCAAGATGCTGCCAACTTTATGGTGGAGGCCATAAAAGAAATTGGTTTACTCAATGCATGCACCACTGCCATGGTAGTGTCAGCACGCAGGGGCTTGTGGCTACACTAGTGGACTGCGGATGCGGATTCCAGAAAAGGCGTGGAGAGCCTACCATTCACGGGCGAAGCTCTGCTTGGAGATGAACTAGATACTTGGATATCTAAGGCCACTGCGGGTAAGTCTACATACCTTCCTTCTGCAGCGACCCTCTGCTCTGACTTTGCAGTCCTTTCGGATGGCTAAATTTAAAAACAAGTTCAAGGATTCTTTTACAGCCTTCAGAGGCGGTAAAGGTAAACCCAGAATAGCCGTAGCTGCAGGTTCTCAGGAACAGACCTCTGGTTCTGCTTCCTCAAAGCCTTCAGCATCACAGTGGACCACACTGCCTAGAAGACAGGCAGGTGGGAGCCCGGATACGTTATTTCAGTCACATCTGGGCAACGTCATGCCTAGATACCTAGGTGAAATATCTTATCGCACAGGGATAAATACTGGAATTTCAAGAACTCTCACCTCCCAGATTCTTCAAATCCGGTTTACCAGCTTCTCCAGAAGCAACCTTGACCTTACAGGCAGCAATTCAACAACTGGTACAGGCTCAGGCCATTGTTCCAGTTCCACCTCACCTACAAAATAAGGGTTATGATTCCAAACTGTTTGTAGTGCCGAAACCAGACGGTTTGGTATGACCTATTTTAAACCTCAAGTCTCTGAACCCATATTTAAAGGTGTTTAAATTGAAGATGGAGTCTGTAAGAGTGGTGATCTCAGGTCTGGAGGATGGGGATTTCCGGATGTCTCTGGACATCAAGGATGCGTACCTTCATGTCCCGACTTGGCCGCCTCATCAGGCTTATCTCAGGTTTGCGTTACAGGAATGCCACTACCAGTTCCAGGCACTGCCATTTGGACTCTCCACGGCGCCACGGGTGTTAACCAAGGTAATAGCAGAGTTGATGTTGCTCCTCCGCTTGCGGGGAGTGAACATAATACCGTACCTTGATGACCTACTAATCAAAGCACCATCCAGGGAGAAGTTGTTACACAGCATTGCCCTCTCAACGATGTTACTCCAGGATCACGGGTGGATTCTAAGCCTGCCTAAATCTCACCTGGAACCAACACGGAGGCTTTCGTTCCTCGGAATGATACTGGATACGGATGCGCGGAGTGTATTCCTCCCAATGGAAAAGGCATTGGTGATCCAGTTGATGGTACGGGACGTTCTAAAGCCGACCCGAATTTTGGTGCACCTGTGCATTCGCCTCTTGGGGAAAATGGTGGCCTCTTACTGATCTCTGCAATATGGAATGTTTCATGCAAGGCCCTTCCAGCTGGATCTGTTGGACAAATGGTCCGGATCGCATCTCCACATGCACCAGAGGATACATCTGTCGCCAAGAGCCAGGATTTCTCTTCTGTGGTGTCTTCAGACTTCTCACCTAACTGAAGGCCGACGGTTCGGGATTCAAAATTGGATTCTGCTACCCACAGACGCAAGCCTCAGTTGGGGAGTAGTTACCAAAGGGGAACAGTTCCAAGGAAAATGGTCAAGTCAAGAATCTATTCTTCCGATCAACATTCTGGAACTCAGAGCCATATACAACGCCCTTCTACAGGCATCCCATCTTCTTCAAGATCAGGCCATACAAGTTCAGTCGGACAATGTGACGGCAGTAGTGTACATAACCCGACAAGGCGGAACGAAAAGCAGAGCTGCAATTTTGGAGGTAAAAAGGATTCTCCTCTGGGCATAAAGACATGCGGTGGCGTTGTTGGCAATCTTCATTCCGGGAGTGGACAACTGGGAAGCGAACTCCCTCGGCAGACACGGCGTCCATCCAGGAGAGTGGGACCTTCACCCGCAGGTGTTTGAGTCCCTGGCACGTCGGGACTTCCCCAAATCGACATGAGGGCCTCTCGTCTCAACAAGAAGCTCAAGCCATATTGTTCCAGGTCGAGAGACCCGCAAGCAGTGGAGGCGGAATCTCTGGTGACTCCGTGGGTCTACCAGATGGTCTACGTGTTTTCACCACTTCTGTTAATCCCAAGGATTCTCAAAAGAATAAAAAGGGAAAAGGTTCAAGCATTTCTCATTGCTCTGGACTGGCCAAGAAGGGCCTGATACGCGGATCTACTGGAGTTGCTCCTGGAGGACCTGTGGCCTCTTCCTCTTCGAGAGGATCTTCTGCAACAGGGGCCGTTCGTCTATCAAGACTTACCGCGGCTAAATTTGACAGCATGGAGGTTGAGCGTCAAATTCTAGCCCAGAAAGGGATTCTGGATAAGGTTATTCCAACCTTGATCCAAGTGTATTTGGAAGAAATAAGGATCTTGGTGTGAGAACAGGAAAATTCCTGCGACGGAATTTAAGCTGGGACAGTTTCTCCTTTTTCTGCAGGCAGGAGTGGATGTGAGCCTCCGTTTGGGCTCCTTGAAAGTCCAGATTTCGGCCTTGTCCATTTTCTTTCAGAAGCAATTGGCGTCTCTTCCTGAGATTCAGACTTTTTTGAAGGGTGTTCTGCACATCCAACCGCCCTTTGTGCCTCCTATGACACCTTCGGATCTCAAAGTGGTGTTGCAGTTCCTCCAATCGGATTGGTTTGAGCCTTTACAGGCAGTGGACGTTAAGTTTCATACGTGGCAAACAGTTACACTGTTGGCCCTGGCTTCGGCCAGGCGCGTGTCGGAACTGGCGGCATTGCCTCACAAGAGCCCCTACTTGATTTTACATGAGGATCGCACTGAGCTCAGAACTCATCAGCAGTTCTTTCCTAAGGTGGTGTCTGCATTTCACATCAACCAACCTATTGTGATTTCGGTGATTACCAACACTTCTGCTTCTTCAAAGTCCTTAGATGTTGTGAGGGCTTTGAAAATTTATGTGAAGCGGACGGCTGGTCACAGACTGACTCGCTGTTTGTTTTCGCAGTTTGTTTTCCATGATCCCAATAAAATTGGGTGCCCTGCTTCTAAGCAGTCTATTGCTAGCTGGATCAGGCTTACTATCCAGCATGCTTATTCTATGGCAGGCTTGCCGGTTCCGAAATCGGTTCAGGTCCACTCTACTCGGTTGGTGGGTTCTTCCTGGGCAGCTGCCCGGGGTGTCTCGGCTTTACAGCTTTGACGAGCGGCTACTTGGTCAGGGTCGCACACGTTTGCTAAGTTCTACAAGTTCGATACTTTGACCGCTGAGGACCTTCAGTTTGATCAATCAGTTCTTCAGGAAACCTCAGCACTCTCCCACCCGTTTTGGGAGCTTTCGTGCATCCCCATGGTACTAAATGGACCCCAGTATCCTCTAGGATGTAAGAGAGAATAGGATTTTAATTACCTACCGGTAAATCCTTTTCTCGAAGTGCGTAGAGGATACTGGGCGCCCGCCCAGTGCTTCATTTTTCTGCACTGTTACTTAGTTAAGTATTATTCTTGGTGCAGCCATTGCTGTACCTTTTCAAGTTTGGTTAGCATGGCTTTCCTCTTGGTTGTGTGTGCTAGTTCGAATCTCACTACTGTTCAGTTAAATCCTTCTCTTGAAGTATGTCCGTCTCCTCGGGCACAGTTTCTAGACTGAGTCTGATAGAGGGAGGAGCCAGCCCACACTATTAATTTCTTAAAGTGCCCATGGCTCCTAGTGGACCCGTCTATACCCTATGGAACTAATGTGGACCCAAGTATCCTCTACGGACTACGAGAAAAGGATTTACCGCTAGGTAATTAAAATCCTATTTTTTTCCCCCCCTTTGTGATTTTTTTCTACTCTGCAAGATAGTATGTCTTGTATGTTCAAGTCTTCCTTTTCTCCTGAAATTCTGCTCCTGCCTTTTGGCTTGTTAACAAAACTGGCTTCCCTAGGCCAGAGGCGGGGTATATGAGGAGGAGGACTGGTGCATCATGGGAGCTACAAGCTTAACTGTGTGGTGCCCAGTCAACTCCTACCACCTACACCCCAATGCGAGGACTGTGGATCCTGTAGACCTCAGAAAAAGATGTCTTTATATATATATATTTCTCTTACGTCCTAGAGGATGCTGGGGACACCGTAAGGACCATGGGGATAGACGGGCTCCGCAGGAGACATGGGCACTAAGAAAGAACTTTAGGTATGGGTGTGCACTGGCTCCTCCCTCTATGCCCCTCCTCCAGCCTCAGTTTATTACTGTGCCCAGAGGAGACTGGGTGCATTACAGGGAGCTCTCCTGGGTTTTCCTGAAAAATAAAGTATTTGTTAGGTTTTTTATTTTCAGGGAGCCTGCTGGCGACAGACTCCCTGCAGCGAGGGACTGAGGGGAGAGAAGCAGACCTACTTTAATGTTAGGCTCTGTTTCTTAGGCTACTGGACACCATTAGCTCCAGAGGGAACGGAACGCAGGTCTCACTCCGCAGTTCGTCCCAGAGCCGCGCCGCCGTCCTCCTTGCAGAGCCGGAAGATTGAAGTCGGGTGAGTATGTGAAGAAAGAAGACTTCAAAGGCGTCAGAAGACTTCAGATCTTCACTGAGGTAACGCACAGCGGTAGCGCTGTGCGCCATTGCTCCCACACAGCACACACACACGGCAGTCACTGTAAGGGTGCAGGGCGCAGGGGGGGCGCCCTGGGCAGCAATATGGACCTCCAAAGGTGGCAATAACCTTATATACAGGCTGGGCACTGTATATAAGAGAGATCCCCCGCCATGTTTTGAATTTTTAAGCGAGACCGAAGCCCACCGCTGAGGGGGCGGAGCTTGTTCCTCAGCACTCACCAGCGCCATTTTCTCCACAGCACATCACTGAGAGGAAGCTCCCCGGACTCTCCCCTGCTTAATCACGGTGAAAGAGGGTTTTAAAGAAGGGGGGGCACATAATTTGGCGCAAAATAGATATTACAGCGCTATCTGGGTAAACATATAGTGTGTTTTTTCCTGGGTCATTAGCGCTGGGTGTGTGCTGGCATACTCTCTGTCTCTCCAAAGGGCCTTGTGGGGGAACTGTCCTCAGATAAGAGGATTCCCTGAGTGTGTGGTGTGTCGGTACGCATGTGTCGGCATGTCTGAGGTAGTAGGCTCTCCTAGGGAGGAGGTGAAGCAAATGAGTGTGGTGTCTCCGTCGACAACGCTGACACCAGACTGGATGGATATGTGGAATGTTTTAAGTGCTAATGTGAATTTATTGCACAAAAGGTTGGACAAAGCTGAAGCCAGGGAACATGCAGGGAGTCAACCCCTGCCTGCCTCTATGTCGCAGGGACCTTCGGGGTCTCAAAAGCACCCACTATCCCAAATAGTAGACACTAATACCAACACGGATTGTGACTCCAGGGTCGACTACAATGATGCAAAGTTCTTCGACTTTTCAGCCACATCTGGGTTCACTCACAGGTGGATCCCTGGGCAATAGAGATTGTTTCCCAGGGTTACAAGCTGGAGTTCGAAGAGGCGCCTCCTCGCCGGTTTTTCAAATCGGCCCTACCAGCTTCTCCCCCAGAAAGGGAAATAGTCTTAAATGCAATTAAAAAATTGTGTCTTGAGCAGGTGGTGGTCAAGGTTCCCCTGCTTCAACAAGGGAGGGGGTATTACTCAACCCTATTTGTAGTCCCGAAACCGGACAGTTCGGTCAGACCCATTTTAAATTTAAAATCCCTGAACCTATACTTGAAAAGGTTCAAGTTCAAGATGGAATCGCTCAGAGCGGTCATCGCCAGCCTAGAAGGGGGGATTTTATGGTATCCCTGGACATAAAGGATGCATACCTTCATGTTCCCATATATCCATCTCATCAGGCATACCTTAGATTTGCGGTACAAGATTGTCATTACCAATTTCAGACGTTGCCTTTCAGGCTTTCCACGGCCCCGAGGATTTTCACCAAGGTAATGGCGGAAATGATGGTGCTCCTGCGCAAGCAGGGTGTCACAATTATCCCGCACTTGGACGATCTCCTCATAAAAGTGAGATAATGAGAGTAGTTGTTGAACAGCGTGTCACTTTCACTGAAAGTGTTACAGCAACACGGCTGGATTCTCAATATCCCGAAGTCACAGTTGGTTCCTACGACTCGTTTGACCTTCTTAGGCATGATTCTGGATACGGACCAGAAAAGGGTTTATCTTCCGATAGAGAAGGCCTAGGAACTCATGACTCTGGTCAGGGACCTATTGAAGCCAAAACACGTGTCAGTGCATCACTGCACTCGAGTCCTGGGAAAGATGGTGGCATCTTGCGAGGCCATTCCTTTCAGCAGGTTCCATGCGAGGACCTTCCAATGGGACCTACTGGACAAGTGGTCCGGGTCACATCTACAGATTCATCAGTTGATCACCCTGTCCCCCAGGGCCAGGGTATCTCTCCTGTGGTGGCTGCAGAGTGCTCACCTTCTAGAGGGTCGCAGATTCGGCATTCAGGACTGGGTTCTGGTGACCATGGACGCGAGCCTCCGAGGTTGGGGAGCAGTCACACAGGGAAGAAACTTCCAAGGTCTTTGGTCAAGTCAAGAAACTGGTCTTCACATCAACGTCCTGGAACTGAGGTCCATTTACAATGCCCTTCGTCAAGCGGAGACTTTGCTTCGCGACCTACCGGTTCTGATCCAGTCAGACAACATCACCACAGTAGCTCATGTAAACCACCAAGGCGGCACAAGGAGCAAAGTGGCAATGGCGGAAAACACCAGGATTCTTCGCTGGGCGGAAAATCATGTAGGCGCACTGTCAGCAGTGTTCATTCCGGGAGTGGACAACTGGGAAGCAGACTTCCTCAGCAGACACGATCTACATACAGGAGAGTGGGGACTTCATCAGGAAGTCTTTGCACAGATTGCAAGTCAGTGGGGCCTGCCCCAGATAGACATGATGGCGTCCCGCCTAAACAAAAAACTACAGAGGTACATACCCTCAGGCGGGGGCAGTGGACGCCCTAGTGACACCGTGGGTGTTCCAGTCGGTCTATGTGTTTCCTCCTTTCTCTGACGTCCTAAGTGGATGCTGGGGACTCCGTAAGGACCATGGGGAATAGCGGCCCTGAAGGAGGCTGGGCACATCTAAAGCAAGCTTTAGGACTACCTGGTGTGCACTGGCTCCTCCCCCTATGACCCTCCTCCAAGCCTCTGTTAGTTCTCTGTGCCCGAACGAGAAGGGTGCATACTAGGGGCTCTCCTGAGCTCTTAGTGAAAGTTTTAGTTAGGTTTATTATTTTCAGTGAGACCTGCTAGCAACAGGCTCACTGCATCGAGGGACTTAGGGGAGAAGAAGCGAACTCACCTGCGTGCAGGATGGATTGGGCTTCTTAGGCTACTGGACATTAGCTCCAGAGGGACGATCACAGGTACAGCCTGGATGGGTCACCGGAGCCGCGCCGCCGGCCCCCTTGCAGATGCTGAAGAGAGAAGAGGTCCAGAAATCGGCGGCAGAAGACATCCCAGTCTTCATAAAGGTAGCGCACAGCACCGCAGCTGTGCGCCATTGCTCTCAGCACACTTCACACTTCGGTCACTGAGGGTGCAGGGCGCTGGGGGGGGGGCGCCCTGGGATGCAATGAAAATACCTAAAATGGCTAAAAATACATCACATATAGCCCCTGGGCTATATGGATGTATTTAACCCCTGCCAGACATTCCATAAAAAAGCGGGAGAACGGCCGCCGAAAAAGGGGCGGAGCCTATCTCCTCAGCACACAAGCGCCATTTTCCCTCACAACTCAGTTGGAGGGAAAGCTCCCTGGATCTCCCCTACAGTCTGACACTACAGATAGGGTTAAATAAAGAGAGGGGGGCACTAATTAGGCGCAGTATTGTGTATACAGCAGCTATAAGGGGAAAAACACTTATATAAGGTTATCCCTGTATATATATATAGCGCTCTGGTGTGTGCTGGCATACTCTCCCTCTGTCTCCCCAAAGGGCTAGTGGGGTCCTGTCCTCTATCAGAGCATTCCCTGTGTGTGTGCTGTGTGTCGGTACCTTGTGTCGACATGTATGAGGAGAAAAATGATGTGGAGACGGAGCAGATTGTATGAAATGGTGATGTCACCCCCTAGGGGGTCGACACCTGAGTGGATGAACTGTTGAAAATTACGTGACAGTGTCAGCTCTGTATTAAGACAGTTGATGACATGAGACAGCCGGCTACTCAGCTTGTGCCTGTCCAGACGTCTCATGGGCTGTCAGGGGCTCTAAAGCACCCGTTACCTCAGACGGCAGATACAGACGCCGACACGGATACTGACTCCTGTGTCGACGGTGAAGAGACAAACGTGATTTCCAGTAGGGCCACACGTTACATGATTGAGGCAATGAAAAATGTTTACACATTTCTGATAATACGAGTACCACCAAAAAGGGGTATTATGTTCGGTGAGGAAAAACTACCTGTAGTTTTCCTGAATCTGTGAAATTAAATGAGGTGTGTGATGATGCGTGGGTTTCCCCCGATAACAATTGATAATTTCTAAAAAGTTATTGGCAGTATATCCTTTCCCGCCAGAGGTTAGGGTGCGTTGGGAGACACCCCCTAGGGGGGATAAGGCGCTCACACGCTTGTAAGAACAAGGGCTCTACCCTCTCCTGAGATGGCTGCCCTTAAGGATCCTGCTGATAGAAAGCAGGAGGGTAGCCTGGAAGGTATTTACACACATACTGGTGTTATACTGCGACCAGCAATCGCCTCAGCCTGGATGTACAGTGCTGGGTGGGCATGGTCGGATTCCCTGACAATATATTTTTGCCTATAGAGCATTTAAAAGATGCATTTCTATATATGCGTGATGCACAGCGGAGTATTTGCCGACTGGCATCAGGTATAAGTGTGTTGTCCATTTCTGCCAGTAGAGGGTTATGGACACGACACTGGTCAGGTGATGCGGATTCCAAAAGGCATTTGGAAGTATTGCCTTATAAAGGAGAGGAGTCATTTGGGGTCGGTCCTTCAGACCTGGTGGTCACGGCAACAGCTGGGAAATCCACGTTTGTACCCCAGGTCGCCTCTCAAAATAAGGATACGCCATATTAGCAGGCGCAGTTCTGCGTTGGCAAGCGGGCAAAGGGTTCCTCATTTCTGCCCCGTGACAGAAGGAGAGGAAAAGGCTGCAGAAATCAGCCAGTTTCCAGGAACAGTAGCCCTCTCCCGCCTGTGCAAAGCCCTCAGTATGACGCTAGGGCTTTACATGCTTAGGCACGGTGGGGACCGTCTCATTGTATTTCAGCGCGCAGTGGGCTCACTCGCAAGTAGACCCCTGGATCCTTCCGGTGATATCTCAGGGGTACAAATTGGAATTCCCCCTCGCCGTTTCCTAAAGTCGGCTTTACCGACGTCTCCCTCTGACAGGGAGGCAGTTTGGAAGCCATTCACAAGCTGTATTCCCAGCAGGTGATAATCAAGGTACCCCTCCTGCAACAGGGAACGGGGTATTATTCCACACTGTTGTGGTACCGAAGCCAGACGGCTCGGTGAGATCGATTCTAAATCTAAAAATCTTTGAACACTTACATACAGAGGTTCAAATTCAAGATTGAGTCACTCAGAGCAGTGATTGCGAACCTGGAAGAATGTCAAAATTTACCCTTCTCACCAAGGGTACCTCAGGTTTATGGTACAGAACTGTCACTATCAGTTCAGACGCTGCCGTATGGATGGTCCACGGCACCCCGGGTCTTTACCAAGGTAATGGCCGAAATGATGATATTCCTTCAAAGG
This sequence comes from Pseudophryne corroboree, assembly GCF_028390025.1. Classification (NCBI taxonomy): domain Eukaryota; kingdom Metazoa; phylum Chordata; class Amphibia; order Anura; family Myobatrachidae; genus Pseudophryne; species Pseudophryne corroboree. The sequence continues at coordinate 974,587 of NW_026967534.1, read as the reverse complement.
AAGGGAATTTTAGTTATCCCTTAGTTATCCCTTACTTGGACGATTCCCTGATAAGGGTAAGATCCAGGGAACAGTTGGAGGTCGGTGTAGCACTATCTCAGGTAGTGTTGCGGCAGCACGATTGGATTCTCAATATTCCAAAATCGCAGCTGGTTCCGACGACTTGTCTTCTGTTCCTAGGGATGATCCTGGACACAGTCCAGAAAAAGGTTTTTCTCCCGGAGGAGAAAGCCAGGGAGTTATCTGAGCTAGTCAGGAACCTCCTAAAACCGAGCCAAGTCTCAGTGCATCAATGCACAAGGGTTCTGGGAAAAATGGTGGCTTCCTACGAAGCAATCCCATTCGGCAGATTCCACGCAAGAACTTTCCAGTGGGACCTGCGGGACAAATGGTCCGGATCGCATCTTCAGATGCATCAGCGGATAACCCTGTCACCAAGGACAGGGGTATCCCTCCTGTGGTGGTTGCAGAGTGCTCATCTTCTAGAGGGCCGCAGATTCGGCATTCAGGACTGGGTCCTGGTGACCACGGATGCCAGCCTGAGAGGCTGGGGAGCAGTCACACAGGGAAGGAATATCCAGGGCTTTTGGTCAAGCCTGGAGACATCACTTCACATAAATATCCTGAAGCTAAGGGCCATTTACAATGCTCTAAGCTTAGCAAGACCTCTGCTTCAAGGTCAGGCAGTGTTGATCCAGTCGGACAACATCACGGCAGTCACCCACATAAACAGACAGGGTGGCACAAGAAGCAGGAGGGCAATGGCAGAAGCTGCAAGGATTCTTCGCGGGGCGAAAAATCGTGTGATAGCACTGTCAGCAGTATTCATTCCGGGAGTGGACAACTGGGAAGCAGATTTCCTCAGCACGGCCTCCACCCGGGAGAGTGGGGACTTCACCCAGAAGTCTTCCACATGATTATAAACCGTTGGGAAAAACTTGACAGGTATTGCGCCAGGTCAAGGGACCCTCAGGCAATAGCTGTAGACGCTCTGGTAACACCGTGGGTGTACCAGTCAGTGTATGTGTTCCTTCCTCTGCCTCTCATACCCAAGGTACTGAGATTGATAAGATGGAGAGGAGTAAGCACTATATTCGTGGCTCCGGATTGGCCAAGAAGGACTTGGTAACCGGAACTTCAAGAGATGCTCACGGAGGATCCGTGGCCTCTACCTCTAAGAAGGGACCTGCTCCAGCAAGGACCCTGTCTGTTCCAAGACTTACCGCGGCTGCGTTTGACGGCATGCTGGTTGAACGCCGGATCCTGAAGGAAAAAAGGCATTCCGGATGTAGTCATCCCTATCCTGATCATAGCCAGGAAGGATGTAACCGCAACACATTATCACCGCATTTGGCGAAAATATGTTGCGTGGTGCGAGGCCGGTAAGGCCCGACGGAGGAAATTCAACTGGGTCGATTCCTACATTTCCTGCAAACAGGAGTGTCTATGGGCCTGAAATTGGGGTCCATTAAGGTTCAAATTTCGGCTCTGTCAATTTTCTTCCAAAAAGAACTAGCTTCAGTCCCTGAAGTTCAGACATTTGTAAAAGGGGTACTGCATATACAGCCTCCTTTTGTGCCTCCAGTGACACTTTGAGATCTCAACGTAGTTTTTGGGTTCCAAAAGTCTCATTGGTTTGACCCACTTAAATCTGTGGAGTTAAAATATCTCACATGGAAAGTGCTCATGCTGTTGGCCCTGGCCTGGGCCAGGCGCGTGTCAGAATTGGCAGCTTTATCCTGTAAAAGCCCTTATCTGATTTTCCATTCGGACAGGGCGGAATTGAGGACTCGTCCTCAGTTTCTCCCTAAGGTGGTTTTCAGAATTCACCTGAACCAACCTATTGTGGTGCCTGCGGCTACTAGGGACTTGGAGGACTCCAAGTGGCTAGACGTTGTCAGGGCCCTGAAAATATATGTTTCCAGGATGGCTGGAGTCAGGAAATCTGACTCGCTGTTTATCCTGTATGCACCCAACAAGCTGGGTGCACCTGCTTCTAAGCAGACTATTGCTCGTTGGATTTGTAGTACAATTCAGCTTGCACATTCTGTGGCAGGCTTGCCACAGCCAAAAATATGTAAATGCCCACTCCACAAGGAAGGTGGGCTCATCTTGGGCGGCTGCCCGAGGGGTCTCGGCTTTACAACTTTGCCGAGCAGCTACTTGGTCAGGAGAAAATACGTTTGTAAATTCTACAAAATTGATACCCTGGCTGAGGAGGACCTGGAGTTCTCTCATTTGGTGCTGCAGAGTCATCCGCACTCTCCCGCCCGTTTGGGAGCTTTGGTATAATCCCCATGGTCCTTACGGAGTCCCCAGCATCCACTTAGGACGTTAGAGAAAATAAGAATTTACTTACCGATAATTCTATTTCTCGTAGTCCGTAGTGGATGCTGGGCGCCCATCCCAAGTGCGGATTGTCTGCAATACTGGTACATAGTTATTGTTACCAAAAAATTCGGGTTTTTGCTGTAGTGAGCCATCTTTTCTAGAGGCTCCTCTGTTATCATGCTGTTAACTGGGTTCAGATCACAAGTTGTACAGTGTGATTGGTGTGGCTGGTATGAGTCTTACCCGGGATTCAAAATCCTTCCTTATTGTGTACGCTCGTCCGGGCACAGTATCCTAACTGAGGCTTGGAGGAGGGTCATAGGGGGAGGAGCCAGTGCACACCAGGTAGTCCTAAAGCTTTCTTTAGATGTGCCCAGCCTCCTGCGGAGCCACTATTCCCCATGGTCCTTACGGAGTCCCCAGCATCCACTACGGACTACGAGAAATAGAATTATCGGTAAGTAAATTCTTATTTTTTCCCCCATCTGAGGAGTTAAATGAAGTGTGTGAAGAAGCGTGGGCTTCCCCCGATAAAAAATTGGTAATTTCTAAAAAGTTACTAATGGCGTTCCCTTTCCCGCCAGAGGGTAGGGCACGTTGGGAAAAACCTCCTAGGGTGGATAAAGCGCTCACATGCTTGTCAAAGAAGGTGGCACTACCGTCTCCGGATACGGCCGCCCTAAAGGAGCCTGCAGATAAGAAGCAGGAGGCGATCCTGAAGTCTGTATATACACACTCAGGCATTATATTGAGACCAGCTATTGCTTCAGCATGGATGTGCAGTGCTGCCGCTGCGTGGTCAGATTCCCTGTCAGAAAATATTGACACACTAGACAGGGACACTATATTGCTAACCATAGAGCATATAAAAGACTCAGTCTTATATATGAGAGATGCACAGAGGGAGATCTGCTGGCTGGCATCTAAAATAAGTGCATTGTCCATTTCTGCTAGGAGAGGCTTATGGACTCGGCAGTGGACAGGGGATTCAAAAAGGCACATGGAAGTTTTGCCTTATAAGGGTGAGGAGTTATTCGGGGATGGTCTCTCAGACCTAGTTTCCACAGCAACAGCTGGGAAATCAGCATTTTTACCCCATGTTCCCCCACAGCCTAAGAAAGCGCCATATTATCAGGTTCAGTCCTTTCGACCCCAGAAAAACAGGCAGGGAAAAGGCGGGTCCTTTCTGCCCAGAGGCAGAGGTAAGGGAAAAAGGCTGCAACAAACAGCAGGTTCCCAGGAACAAAAGTCCTCCCACGCTTCTTCCAAGTCCGCCGCATGACGGTGGGGCTCCACAGGCGGAGCCAGGTACTGTGGGGGGCCGCCTCAAAAATTTCAGCGATCAGTGGGCTCGCTCACAGGTGGATCCCTGGATCCTTCAAGTAGTATCTCAGGGGTACAAGCTGGAATTCGAGGCGTCTCCCCCCCCCCCGCCGTTTCCTCAAATCTGCCTTGCCGATAACTCCCTCAGGCAGGGGGAGGCTGTGCTAGCGGCAATTCACAAGCTATATTCCCAGCAGGTGATAGTCAAGGTGCCCCTACTTCAACAAGGACGGGGTTACTATTCCACACTGTTTGTGGTACCGAAACCGGACGGTTCGGTGAGACCAATTTTAAATTTGAAATCCTTGAACACATACATAAAAAATTCAAGTTCAAGATGGAATCGCTCAGGGCGGTTATTGCAAGCCTGGACGAGGGGGATTACATGGTATCTCTGGACATCAAGGATGCTTACCTGCATGTTCCCATTTACCATCCTCACCAGGAGTACCTCAGATTTGTGGTACAGGATTGCCATTACCAATTCCAGACGCTACCGTTTGGACTCTCCACAGCACCGAGGGTGTTTACCAAGGTAATGGCAGAAATGATGATACTCCTTCGAAAAAAGGGAGTTTTAAGTATCCCGTACTTGGACGATCTCCTTATAAAGGCGAGGTCCAAGGAACAGTTGTTGGTCGGGGTAGCACTATCTCGGGAAGTGCTACAACAGCACAGATGGATTCTAAACATCCCAAAGTCACAGCTGGTTCCTACCACACGCCTACTGTTCCTGGGGATGGTTCTGGACACAGAACAGAAAAAAAGTGCTTCTCCCAAGGGAGAAGGCCAAGGAGCTGTCATCTCTAGTCAGAGACCTCCTGAAACCAAAACAGGTATTGGTGCATCACTGCACACGAGTCCTGGGAAAAATGGTAGCTTCCTACGAAGCAATTCCATTCGGCAGGTTTTCATGCAAGAACTTTTCAGTGGGACCTCTTGGACAAGTGGTCAGGATCGCATCTTCAGATGCATCGGCTGATAACCCTGTTTCCAAGGACCAGGGTATCTGTTGTGGTGGCTGCAGACGGCTCATCTTCTAGAGGGCCGCAGATTCGGCATACAGGACTGGGTCCTGGTGACCACGGATGCCAGCCTTCGAGGCTGGGGGGCAGTCACACAGGGAAGAAATTTCCAAGGACTTTGGTCAAGTCAGGAGTCGTCCCTACACATAAAGGAACTGAGGGCCATTTACAATGCCCTAAGTCAGGCAAGGCCCCTGCTTCAAAACCAGCCGGTTCTGATCCAATCAGACAACATCACGGCAGTCGCCCATGTAAACCGACAGGGCGGCACAAGAAGCAGGATGGCGATGGCAGAAGCCACAAGGATTCTCCGATGGGCGGAAAATCACGTCTTAGCACTGTCAGCAGTGTTCATTCCGGGAGTGGACAACTGGGAAGCAGACTTCCTCAGCAGACACGACCTACACCCGGGAGAGTGGGGACTTCATCCAGAAGTCTTCCAACTAATGGTAAACCGTTGGGAAAGGCCACAGGTGGACATGATGGCATCCCGCCTAAACAAAAAACTAGAGAGATATTGCGCCAGGTCAAGGGACCCTCAGGCGATAGCTGTGGACGCTCTAGTGACACCGTGGGTGTACCAGTCGGTTTATGTGTTCCCTCCTCTGCATCTCATAACAAAGGTACTGAGAATAATAAGAAGACGAGAAGTAAGAACGATACTCGTGGTTCCAGATTGGCCAAGAAGAGCTTGGTACCCAGAACTTCAAGAAATTATATCAGAGGACCCATGGCCTCTACCGCTCAGACAGGATCTGCTACAGCAGGGGCCCTGTCTGTTCCAATACTTACCGCGGCTGCGTTTGACGGCATGGCGGTTGACTACCGGATCCTAAAGGAAAAGGGCATTCCGGAGGAAGTCATTCCTACGCTGATAAAAGCCAGGAAAGAAGTAACCGCAAACCATTATCACCGTATTTGGCGAAAATATGTTGCGTGGTGTGAGGCCAGGAAGGCCCCAACAGAGGAATTTCAGCTGGGTCGTTTTCTGCACTTCCTACAGTCATGAGTGACTATGGGCCTAAAATTGGGTTCCATTAAGGTCCAGATTTCGGCTCTGTCGATTTTCTTCCAGAAAGAACTGGCTTCACTGCCTGAAGTTCAGACATTTGTAAAAGGAGTGTGCCTCCAGTGGCACCTTGGGATCTCAACGTGGTGTTGAGTTTCTTAAAATCACATTGGTTCGAACCACTTAAAACCGGGGATCTGAATTATCTCACGTGGAAAGTGGTCATTTTATTGGCCTTGGCTTTGGCCAGGCGTGTATCAGAATTGGCGGCTTTGTCTTGTAAAAGCCCTTATCTGATTTTCCCTATGGATAGGGCAGAATTGAGGACTCGTCCTCAGTTTCTCCCTAAGGTGGTATCAGCTTTTCATTTGAACCAACCTATTGTAGTGCCTGCAGCTACTAGGGACTTGGAGGATTCCAAGTTACTGGACATGGTCAGGGCCTTGAAAATGTATGTTTCCAGGACGGCTGGAGTCAGGAAAACTGACTCGCTGTTTATCCTGTATGCACCCAACAAGCTGGGTGCTCCTGCTTCTAAGCAGACTATTGCCCACTGGATTTGTAGCACAATTCAGCTTGCACATTCTGTGGCGGGACTGCCGCATCCTAAATCAGTAAAAGCCCACTCCACGAGGAAAGTGGGCTCATCTTGGGCGGCTGCCCGAGGGGTCTCAGCTTTGCAACTTTGCCGAGCTGCTACTTGGTCAGGGGCAAACACGTTTGCTAAATTCTACAAATTTGATACCCTGGCTGAGGAGGACCTTGAGTTCTCTCATTCGGTGCTGCAGAGTCATCCGCACTCTCCCGCCCGTTTGGGAGCTTTGGTATAATCCCCATGGTCCTTTCGGAGTTTCCAGCATCCACTAGGACGTCAGAGAAAATAAGATTTTACTCACCGGTAAATCTATTTCTCGTAGTCCGTATTGGATGCTGGGCGCCCATCCCAAGTTAAGGATTGTCTGCAATACTTGTATATAGTTATTGCCTAACTAAAGGGTTATTGTTATGAGCCATCTGTTGAGAGGCTCAGTTATGTTTCATACTGTTAACTGGGTATAGTATCACGAGTTATACGGTGTGATTGGTGTGGCTGGTATGAGTCTTACCCGGGATTCAAAATCCTTCCTTTTTGTGTCAGCTCTTCCGAGCACAGTATCCTAACTGAGGCTTGGAGGAGGGTCATAGTGGGAGGAGCCAGTGCACACCAGGTAGTCTAAAAGCTTTCTTTTAGTTGTGCCCAGTCTCCTGCGGAGCCGCTATTCCCCTTGGTCCTTTCGGAGTTCCCAGCATCCACTACGGACTACGAGAAATAGATTTACCGGTGAGTAAAATCTTATTATTACAGAAAAGAGTCACATTTTCTCCTTGCTCAGTCACTACAGCAATCTCTTATCCTACACCCTTCTCTGTTGGTACAAACTAATGAGGAATATATATTTTTCCACTGAGGGAGTCAGGAGCCTTCAGCCCCTATTATACTCCTGCTCACCCCTAACATTCAGAATCCTGCACATTCCCTGCTGATTACCTGTACTCTGGCACTTGGATGACGACCTTCTCTCTCTAAGTAGTCGGGTCTGTCTGGCATTAGGGGCATAGAGAGAAGTGAGGGTGACATATTTATAATGAATTTTCCCAACTAGAATCCAATATCTACCATTGCAATCCACCCACTTGCTTTCCAGGTGAAAGGGGCGGGATCTATTAGAAAGGATGGCTACACCACAGGAGATAGAGCATGCTGGGTAGTTATTGGTAAACTGAGGGGGAGACTGCAATGGAACATGTGATTCCTGAATGGCTTCTGGTCAGCGAAATATGTTATTGCAAGACGTCTCTTACGGGGAGAATTAAGACCTTTTATATTAAGACTTAAAAACGTCACCGTGATAGAGAGAGATCAGATCATGGTATGAACATCTAGGATCATCTGTGTAAAGTCTAATAGAGTCTGTAGGACGTGTGCATACTTCAAACTATCAACATAAGAAATAAAATAGGGAACAAATATGGGAGACAAACAGAAATAGCGTCCATAAAGGAGCTAGAGATTCCGTCACTAGGGTACCGTGACAGAAAGGTGGAAAAAGGTGGCGGTCGGGCCTAAAAGGGAAACCCACCGACTACCCCAAGTAGCCATACGAGAGTGCAAAATCTAATCATAGTAACAACTGTACAAAGAAATCTCAAATCTCAATATAACCAATGTATCCAAAGGAGGTAAAGTCCAAGAACATAGCCTGATATCCAATTTAGGTTCTACCAACAGTTATAAGGGCAACAGGATGTTACATGAATCAGTCATGCTTTACCTGAACACCCAAACATTCTAGAAAGGTATTATGAAACGTAACAGTGAAAAGAATTTCAGACCATATACCATATAGCAATTATATAGCACAGGAAATAAAGATAAAAGATAAATTTTATACCCATAACAAGAGCAAATAAAAATAGATCCATGCCCGGTAACTTAGTCCCAGTTGGCACATGTTACAGTAGGAAACAAACTCTGAGTGTCTGCAGCAGTCTTACTCCTTTAGCATATTACTTCGAGATGGAAGACAACTCCTCCGGGATTGGCTTAGGTAAAGTGTCATGAAGGACTGTCAACAGGAATGTCCCACTTTTTCAGAATAGCAGGGCCATCCTCGGGTGAAGGTATCACTGTGAAGGCGCTATTTCGCATTACAATAACCTTAGTAGGAAAGCTCCATTTGTATTGCAAATTTCCTTGGGTGAAATAGACGCCTTTTGGCCAGCGTCATAGGAGAAATATGTAGAAATAGCGCAGATTATTCAGGCACTCAGCTGTGGATGAGGAAGACAAAGCGGCTAGTAGAATGCCTTCTTTAATGTGAAAAAGTGGACCCTGAGCAGAGTGTCCCTCGGTGCTTGGATAGGTTCCTGTTTGGACTTTGTGCATCTACGGATCCTATCAATAAGAAGGTCCACTGCAGGAGCCTTCGGTGGAAGTTTCTGAAAAGAGGACCGTGGCATAATCATAAAGCTCAGCATTTGTAACAGAATCTGTAATGCCCATTATTCTGATATTATTTATCCGAGACCAGTCTTCTAAATCAATGACTTTATCACGAATAGAAACTGGGTCTTCCTGAAGAGTGTCATGTGCTGAAATCAGATCTTTGTGAGATGCAACAATCTTTTTCATCTTAGTCTGTACGAGTGCCAATCTCACTGATATCGGACCTTAAAGCTTGAATATTAGAGTTAAGTTCTAAGGTTATTTCAGTCCTTAAATGTAGATAACATAGAATGTATAGAGTGTAGAGTAACAGGACCATCTAGAGTGTCTTAAGACGTCTTCAGCCATTACAGCTGGGCTGTGCAATGGACAAGAAGATGCAGATGATGTTGTAGCAGTCTTAAAAGGACCACCTGAATTCGAGGTACCAAAGAGATGGACAGGTGGAGCCGATTTGGTACCTTTTTAACCTTTTTTGGAGGCATGGTGAGCTATCAGGTAGGGTAGATAAGAAGCCACTTAGTGAGGAGAGATCCAGAAAACACATCTGGATGGACTCAGCCAACGACCCTCTTAGTTGTTATTTTATATACTATCAAGTGTGGTACATCCCTGCAAAGGAAGATCCAATCTCTTTCTCATCAGACTCTGCTGTCTTCCCTGCACTCTCACTCAGATGTTCACTGCTGCCAGTAGCACACGTATGAGAAGCAGAAGTATGGCGGCAGCTGTATAGATTCTGATATGTAATTCTCTGTATCATACTTACCGTACACACATCATCCTTATTACTAGTGAGAGAATAGAGGTAAGACACTGATGATGGGGGTGTAACAGTGTATTATAACCTAGCAGATGATGATTACAGGGTATTATATGGTGTATTGCATGCAAAGTACCTTGGGGCAGATGTATTAACCTGGAGAAGGCATAAGGAAGTGATAAACCAGTGATATGTGCAATGTGATAAAGGCACCAGCCAATCAGCTCCAATATGCAAATTAACAGTTAGGACCTGATTGGCTGGTGCCTTTATCACCTTGCACATATCACTGGTTTATCACTTCCTTATTCCTCCAGGTTAATACATCTGCCCCCTTGTTCCACACCTACTCTGCTGTAGCAATACACCTCATATAAGGGTGAGTAACACATGTAGAGGCTTACCAGCGTATGAGCACACATATAAAGGAATGCTTCCTTACCAATGCTTCCAGGAGTAACGTTAGGAGACATTTCTCTGATCCATCAGCTCATATGACTGATGTTATTGTTCATCTAGAATCTCCAATTCATACGATATGTTCCCCATATATTGTTTTACATTGGTGCTGACATAGGACTTGGCGAGTGACTACATCTCCATTTATACTTCATGGATAGTTACCAGTACGAGAGAGAGATATATCTAAGTCTTATTATAATATTACATTTGTTATTGTGAGTGTTCTCAGGAGGGTGGACACAATGATAGTCTGAGACACAATATTGTAAAGCCTTCATTAAAAATGATGTTTTATGATACACACACATTTACAATTAATGGGCCCTACACACTAAAAGATTATCTGTCCAATCTGGCTGATTGGAAAGAAAATCTGAAAATGTATGGGAGCAAATGGCAATTCACTATTTGCTCTCAAACATTGGAAAACAGACAAAAATGGACTTTAAGACAATTTGGTTAAGTTTGTTTCATTAAACCAATTTATCTGAACTGTTTTTGTCCATTTTCTTGATTTTGGTAGCACATTGTTGATTGTCATTTGCTCCCAGCCATTGCCAGATTTTCTTTCCAATCAGCCAGATTGGACAGATAATCTTTTAGTGTGTAGGGCCTTTAAGTGTCCCAGAGAGTCGTCTTCTCCTATTGTTTACAAGATTAATATTGTTACAGAAAATGTCACATTTCCATAATGTATTTTATTTCCAGCAGATGGACACACAAGCAGGATCTCAGAAGGACATCTAATGTTATCCCCGGATTGTGACATAAAAGATAATGACAGTAGACAGGATTCTCCAGGAGCCAACCCCATTACCCCAATTATACATCCAGCTTTGTCAGCTGATCCCTCTGATCCTGGGAAATGTTCTCCTGATCACTCTGATATTGGTGCATCTGTTACAGCTCTGAGAGTAGATACAGTGTTTCCCTGTTCTATAGATGCCAAAAGTTTTACACAGAACACAAAGCATATTAACCCACACACAGGTAAGGCAGGTGAGAGGCCATTTCCATGTTCTGAGTGTGGGAAATGTTTTGCAAAGAAATCACTTCTTGTAATACATAAGAGAGTACATACAGGTGAGAAACCATATTCCTGTTTTGAGTGTGGGAAATGTTTTACATACAAAACAACTCTTGATGCACATAAGAGATGTCACACAGGTACATCACCATTTCCATGTTCTGAGTGTGGGAAATGTTTTGCACGGAAATCACAACTTGTTATACATCAGAGACATCACACGGGTGAGAATCTATTTCCTTGCTCTGAGTGTGGGAAATGTTTTACACGGAAATCAGATCTTATAAAACATGAGAGAAGTCACACAGGTGAGAAGCCATTTCCATGTTCTGAGTGTGGGAAATGTTTTGCACACAAATCAGATCTTGTTATACATCAGAGAAGTCACACAGGAGAGAAGCCATTTTCTTGCTCTGAATGTGGGAAAAGTTTTACCCAGAATTCTCAACTTGTTAGACATCAGAGAATTCACACAGGTGAGAAGCCATTTCCATGTTCAGAGTGTGGGAAATGTTTTGCACACAAATCAGGTCTTGTTACACATCAGAAAAGTCACACAGGTGAGAAGCCATTTCCATGTTCTGAGTGTGGGAAATATTTTGCACACAAATCAGGTCTTGTTACACATCAGAGAAGTCACACAGGTGAGAAGCCATTTCCGTGTTCTGAGTGTGGGAAATATTTTGCACACAAATCAGATCTTGTTATACATCAGAGAAGTCACACAGGTGAGAGGCCATTTTATTGCTCTGAGTGTGGGAAATGTTTTACCCAGAAATCACAACTTATTACACATCAGAGAGGTCACACAGGTGAGAATCCATTTTATTGCTCTGAGTGTGGGAAATGTTTTACCCAGAAATCACAACTTATTACACATCAGAGAAGTCACACAGGTGAGAAGCCATTTTCTTGCTCTGAGTGTGGGAAATGTTTTACCCAGAAATCACAACTTATTACACATCAGAGAACTCACACAGGTGAGAAACCGTTTCCATTTTCTGAGTGTGGAAAATGTTCTGCACACAAATCAGATCTTATTAAACATCAGGGAAGTCACACTGGTGAGAAGCCATTTTCTTGCTCTGAGTGTGGGAAATTTTGTTTAAGTAAATCACACCTTGTTATACATGAGAGAAGTCACACAGGTGAAAAGCCATTTTCTTGCTGTGAGTGTGGGAAATGTTTTACACAAAAATCACACCTTGTTATACATGAGAGAAGTCACACAGGTGAAAAGCCATTTTCTTGCTCTGAGTGTGGGAAATGTTTTACACAAAAATCACACCTTGTTATACATGAGAGAAGTCACACAGGTGAAAAGCCATTTTCTTGCACTGAGTGCGGGAAATGTTTTACACAGAAATCACAACTATTTACACATCAGCGATGTCACACAGGTGAGAAGCCATTTCCATGTTCTAAGTGTGGGAAATGTTTTTCACACAAATCAGGTCTTGTTACACATCAGAGAACTCACACTGGTGAGAAACCATTTCTATACTCTGAGAAATAAATCACTCTTGTTGCACATAATAGTCATCAGGTGAGTTAACATTTTATTCTAGAGTATACTGATCATTGCCATGGAATGTTTTTGAAGGTTCTTATGCTATCTCCCATGCTTTTTGCAATATACATGCTACCGCAGGGTGAAACAAAGAGATGTCATGTCCTTGTCTACCACTGCTATGCAGATGACCTGTCTTTTGCTCCGGGTACTAAGAACCCAGTACCTATCCTAAATGGTTGTCTAGCTGAGCTCCAGGTGTGGGTGATGCCAGTTGGCTGTGACTCAGTCCTGGTGAAACAGGTCCTTATGATAGAAGCTCACCAACAAAGGGCAGGGCTACAGCTCAGCTTTGCAAACCAACCAGACTTGCGCTTGGGGGTTCAGAGTTACAAAATGCTGATCCTGTGCGTAATCTTGGTGTCCTGGATGGTGAAGTGACACTTAGACATCGGTATCTGCCACAATCAGATCCTCATCTGAGGAACATAGCCAGACTGCAGCACTTTTTTTCCCTCAGAAGATCTACCTACAGTCATACATGCACTTGTATCATCACGCATGGACTACTGCAATGTCCTCTACCTGGGTCTCCCAGCAATAGAATTAAACTGCTTACAGCTTGTACAGAATGCAGCAGCCAGGCTGTTACCTAACCAGTTGTTCCTGCCACATAACACCCATTCTCTGCTCCCTGGCAGTAGTGGGGGGAGATGGGGCGGGTGGCAGTAGTGAGGGAGATGGGGCGGGTGGCAGTAGGGGGGAGACAGGGCAGATGGAAATAGTGGGGTGACAGGATGGGTGGCAGTAGTAAAAGGACACAGGGCAGTGGCAGTAGTTGGTAGAGATGGGGCTTGTGGCAGTATTGGGGGGAGATGGGGTGTGTGACAGTAGTGGAGGGAGACAGTGCGGGTGGCAGTAGTGGGGAAGGCGTGGTGAGTGGCAGTAGTGGAGGAGGATAGGGCTTTGGCAGTAGTGGGGGGAGATGGGGCAGGTGTCAGTAGTGGGGGGATACAGAGAGTGTGGCAGTAGTGGTGGGGAGACAGTGTGGGTGGTAGTAATGGGGGGAGGTGGGGTGGGTGGCAGTAGTTGATGAAGACGGGCTTTGGAAGTACTGGGAGGAGATGTGGCAGGTGGCAGTAGTGGGGGGGATACGGGGCGGGTGGCAGTAGTAGAGGAAGACAGGGTGGATGGCAGTAGGGGGGGAGACAGGGTGGGTGGCAGTAGTGGGGGAGACAGGGTGGTGGCAGTAGTGGGGGGGAGACAGGGCGGATAGCAGTAAGGGGGGAGACAGGGCGGGTGGAAGTAGTGGGGGGAGACAGGGCTGATGGCAGTAGGGGGGGAGACAGGGTGGGTGGCAGTAATGGGGGAGACAGGGTGGTGGAAGTAGTGGGGTGGAGACAGGGTGGGTGTCAGTACTGGGAGGAGACAGGGTGGTGGCAGTAGTGGGGGGAGATGGTGTATGGCCGCAGTGCAGTACCAGGGGCTGCTGGAGGCAGTAAAGAGGTGTATGGGTCCCACACAGAACCGGTTGATAATTAGACTTAATGATGATTATGCTTCCTTATTTCTAATTAATCCCTTGTATCTGTTACTGTTATTTGCTGTGTCAGTCTTTATGTGTGTTCTGTGTAATAATCCTGAAAGTAGTGCTGCTACCGATCTCATATCATTTGTAGTAACTTGGAAAAGATGAGATATGAGGTGCACTCTGGAAGCTTATAGTGGGTTAATCAGAGATGAACGCAGATGTGACATCACGCAGCCCCCCCGGAAAATGGTCCCGGATGCCCGCATTCACCCCTCAGGGATGTGACCGCAATGTGTGTGTCTGCGCTGCCGCTGCCAGCAAACTGCTGCGGGCCGCTATTGCGGCTGGGTCTGAATGACCCCCATAGGCTGTGCATAGAGTAAAGTATTTTTTAAGTTTAAACTATAGACACAAATCTGTGTTAAAGATTAAATAAAGTAGTTTAAAAGTAACAGATTTCCAGTGTGATTCTGCCTATGCTTCCCCCCCCGGGACCTGCCAATGTCCGCTTATTACCACAGTTGAGACCTGCCATCGTCTCCACACTGCTACTCCCGCATCACCTGACCTCCTGAGTGCTACAGGATACGGCTTGTTTCCATCATACCTGCGGTGCTGCAGACATCTGAGACCTGCCATCGTCTCCACACTTGCGGTGTTACGGACATCTGAGACCTGCCATCGTCTCCACACCGCTGCTCCCGCATTGTCTGGCCTCCTGACTGCTACAGGACACGGCGTCTGTTCATTACCAACATCTGCGGTGAGCTTCTAGTGTTATGTGTGGGGGTTAGTGAAGCAGTACGTTGGCTTGGAGATATCAATATCTATCTCACTAAGGGTGGCGTCTAATTTCTCTTTAAAACATACTCTTTCCAGTACAACCTATACAGAGGCATTTTAATCCATGGTGGACTTTGATCTCTAAACAGAGTTTGAAGTGAGACGTCTCTTCATTTATACTCTGTATTAGACATGGGACATTCTTATTAATTACTAGGGATGGTCAGTCGATCTTATGCTCCTTAATCAGCTATTTTCTTGTTCATTGATTGTATGTATCATTTTTTAAACATTTTAATAAATTGTATTGATTCATTCAGCACCTTGCGCTCTCTTATATAGTTATTATAATTATATCATAAAATATACTGTGTTTTTAGGTGTTGCAGACACCTTATATGGGAGCTGCAGTTTATGTACTAATTTATTAGTGTGAACACATTTATTGTTCTTAATTTATTATAGCGCCTGTATTGATTTTGCTTTAATAGTAACATCAATTAGTTGTTATATTGTTGTTTTCTGTATATACTCAGGCAGCTTTAGCATGGCATCACGGAGAGATATTAGCGATAGGAATACAAGACATAATTTAATTTTCAGCATTTTCAAATTACGCTGCACAGTAGCGCCACTACACCAGGTAGACTAGTAGCGCCACTACACCAGCATCCCCCTTTTATACATTACAGCAGACAGCGTCCCCCTTTTTACACATTACAGCAGACAGTCCCCCTTTTTACACATTGCAGCAGCCAGCCCCCTTTTTACACATTACGGCAGCCAGGCCCCCTTTTTACACATTGCGGAAGCCAGTCCCCCTTTTTACACATTGCGGAAGCCAGTCCCCCTTTTTACACATTGCGGCAGCCAGGCCCCCTTTTTACACATTGCGGCAGCCAGGCCCCCTTTTTACACATTGCGGCAGCCAGTCCCCCTTTTTACACATTGCGGCAGCCAGGCCCCCTTTTTACACATTGCGGCAGCCAGGCCCCCTTTTTACACATTGTGGCAGCCAGGCCCCCTTTTTACACATTGCAGCAGCCAGGCCCCCTCTTTACACATTGCAGCAGCCAGGACCCCTTTTTACACATTATGGCAGATGGTGTCCCCCAGAGAGAGAAAGAGACAGAGAGGGATATACTTACCTTCTCTCCGCTGACAGGCTCCTCGTGATGGCATTTCCCTCTCTGTGCATGCATCGGACAAGGAGGAGGAGGGAGGGGGACTGGAGCCGCAGCAGCGCTATGTCATTGGTAGTAAGCGCCGCTGCAGCATCCCCCTCTCCTTCCGTATAGGCTGCCTGGCGCTGCTGTGGATGCTGGGATGGAGGAACTGCATCCCAGCATCCACAGCAGCGCCGGGCAGCCTATACGGAAGGAGAGGGGGATGCTGCAGCGGCGCTTACTACCAATGAAATAGCGCTGCTGCGGCTCCAGTCCCCCTCCCTCCTCCTCCTTCTCAGCTGCCTCCGGCACTTCTCTCTCCTCCAGCACGGTGCACACAGCAGAGGCGGCATGTAATGAGTCAATTTGACTCCTTATATGCCGCTGGCCGTGCGCCCACTTGGCACACACGTAGTTACGGCCCTGGTGGTGATAGTGAGTGTTTTCCTGAGGTGGGTGTACATATTCTGTGATGTTTTTGATCAGTTGTTGGGGGGGTAAGACACATGCATTAGAGGGTGAGTGGGTGTGTGTGTGTACGGTAGAAGTGGTAGCAGTGTGTGCTAATAGTGAGTGTTTGCCTGAGGTGGGTGTACATATTGTGTTTTTTGTGGTGCGTTGTTGGGGGGGTAGGTTAAGTTACATGTTTGTGCAGTACAGGGGTTTGGGGGCAGTAGACAGCGGAGGCTGGTAGAGCTGGTATGAGGGTGATGGGTGCAGGAGTGGCGCGTCTTGGCTGGTGGTGTAGTCAGGATGGGTAAGGTGTTGTGTGTGTGAGGAGGTGGAGGAGAAGGGTGAAGAGTGTGGTGTGTGTAAGGTAGAAGTGGTAGCAGTGTGTGCTGATAGTGTCTGCCTGCGGTATCTGTACACATTGTGTGAGGTGTGTGGTCTGTGGTTGTGGAGGTAGCAGGGGAGAGGGGGTAGGGTAAGTTACATATTTGCAGCGGCCAATGTGTGTGGCTGGAGGTAGGTGATGGGGAGGGGGGGTTGTGTGTGCAGGCTGTGGGGGTGTGGGGTGCGGGTGGGTGCCGTGCAGCGGCCGATGTGTGTGGCTGGTGGTAGGTGCTGGGGAGGGGGGGTTGTGTGCGCAGGCTGTGGGGGTGCGGGTGGGTGCCGTGCAGCGGCCGATGTGTGTGGCTGGAGGTAGGAGCTGGGGAGGGGGGTTGCGGAGGGCGGCTGTGGAGCGGGTGTCTTGCGGCTTTCGTCCGGCGTATGATGTGTGTGGCTGGAGGCAGGTACTGGGGATGGAGGTTGCGAAGGCAGCCAGGGTTGGTGCGGGTTAAAAGAAAAAGAAATACCCGAAGGTATTGCTATTCCCAGGCGCTAGATGGGTGGTTCACCACAGCAGCTAAACAAGAAATGGGGTTGGTCAGACCCCCAAACGGTATAAGCAAACAAAGAAGTACAGCGCCTAATGGTCACAAATGCAAACTTGGTCACATGAAAACATTTATCATTTTATTAAAACATAATTTGAGTATATGAAAAAGTAATTGGATAAAGTGCACATAAGTGGCAACTGCCACATGAAATCATATATAAATCAGAAATGGTGTTTTTCCCGTATTGTAAATCCTTATAGGAGGTTAATATTGCATGGAACCTGTTCCTATAAAAGTCCCCTTTGGTTTGAGGGCCCAGTGTCCTATCTGTGAGTTATAGTTACCACCAGCATCCCTTGAGGTAACTAGGCGAATCTGCGTCCGCAAACGGCTGTTCCTCAGAGGGTGGTAGCTGTAGATCCTCCACGGTATGATAGGAAAGTCTTTTAAGAGTCCAAATGTTGGAAAACCACAGCGGGGGCTTGGTCCAGGTTCAATCCTTCCAGTGGCTGGGAAAAACACTGTCAGGCAGGTCCCACCAACGCGTTTCATTGCATACATGCAACTTTTTCAAGGTGCTAACAGTCCTGCCAGTAATGGTTTATATACTCTACCAACATGGTTGCTCATTAGCATGTGTAATTGGTTGTGACCACCTGGTGCATTATGTGACCAAAATAATGACAGACATAGGAGTTGGAACAATAGTATAAACATATACACAAATCACTATAATAAAAAGCATTTTTAATAAAATATAAGAAATAAAAACCTAAATCTTACTGAAATCTGATCACATGACCACTATCATTATTTGAAAAAGGGAATCAGGAAAAACTGGATTATTAATCCATATCTAAAGGGTTGCTCACATAGCTGTTGAACTAGAAGTCTATTCCACATATTTGGAGAGATCACAATATAGTGAAAGACATCCCCTCACTGCGGATTCTAATAGTATTAAGTAAACTATATCCAATGGGGAGTCCAAATACATAGAGAGGGTGAAGCGGACGGGACGCCGTTCTCACCGCATCATCCCTCCACGTCAGCATGCACTCCTGTGTATCTCAATTACCATAGTGATGCTTGCGCGTCATCCTGGGCGCGTCATCCTGTCACCAGGCGCCACGTCATCTGCTCACGTCTCCATAGTCAGTGACGCGAATGGGGCGTTACTCCCATCGTGTCATCCATCTGTATCCATCATGTTGAGGGGTTGTCATGGTGACGCTACCACGTCACTACACTACACCCGTGCACCAGACCGATACAAAACGGCCCCAGTGCTGGAAATAATGAAACATAAAGATATAGCAACGTGGCACCAGTATCCAGGTGGCACATTGACTCCCCATTTTCGGAGGGTTACTCCACAATTGTAGCAAATATAAGTTGCCATGGTGACATCTATTATCCGATGTCTCCTAGGCAACTGATTATCATCTCAAAAAAACAGATTTAAACACGTCCTTTATAATCAAATAGATCTCTTTTTTCTGTAAGACAGCCGTAAATTTAGCAAATTAATCTCCATGAAACCACCAATCATTTAGACATAACAATAAGCGAATATTTATGGATTATAATGTATAATAGGTCAACACATATAATATAGTAGAATGATACGGTAGCCTGATAGTAATACTTTATAAGAGAGGTACATTCAATTAATAGACCAATCACCAATATTCACAGAGACCATACGTATATCTCAAACTGTTAGATACTTTTCCCATATGGACCACCCACCTAAATTTATGCGAATTTATATATATACAGATAATACTCATTCAATTTGGACAGACCCAGGTTGTCTAAAACAATAATACGTACTAATTAATATATATATATACAGCCCATACGGAGAAAGGGGTGGAGGGAAGGCAACCAAGAGGGAAGGTTCAGAATCACAATACTGGATTGAGTTCGACCATCTCATTCAATCCAGATGGATAGACAGTATCTAGTCTATACATCCAGTAAAGTTCTTGTTTGCACAGGTTTTTGTATCGATCCCCACCTCTCTTAGTCACTGTAACATGTTCAATTGCTATCAAACCCAGAGAGCTAGGGTCACCACCATGTTTGTCTCTAAAGTGTCTAGAGACACTATGCGTGGGAAATTTATTTATAATATTTCGACGATGCTCCATAAATCGAACTTTAATACTACTAGTAGTACGTCCCACGTATTTTTGATTGCAACCACATGTAAGAAGGTAAATTATATAGCTTGTGTCACAGTTCATAAAACTGGCTAATGTATACTTTTCTTCTCTATCAATAGAAATAGTTAAAGTTCTTCTGGGAATATGCTTACATGTGGTGCATCTTGTAGCCCCACAGCGATAAAAACCCTTTGGTCTGGAAGGTAGCCATATATCTTGTGTGGCATCCCCCTGTATGGTTGTGGGTGTTTCTTTTAAATAACTGGGGGCAAGAATGTTTTTAATCGAACGGTTTTTCTTGAAAATAAACTTGGGTTTAGAAGGTATATTTCCCCTAAGTATGGGATCTTGATTTAATATATCAAAGTTCTTACAAATAATTTTCTTCATTTGCAGTGGGAGCGAGTTGGCAGGTTGTCGGGGAAGAGGCTTCGGTGCGGTGAGTTGCGGGTGTCATTAAGGGTGCGGGTGGCTGTGTGTTGCGGGAAAACCAAGAGTGTGTGTATGGGGAGGTGTTGTGGTACCGTGCACGGTAGGGCGTCCGTCCAGTGATGGTGCCCTCTGATGATGGTGGCTGGATTGTGTGGCTGTCCACCTGGGAACTGGTCAGAAGCAGGTGACTCCGCCCAGGCGTGTGACTCCACCCAGCGTTACAGCCAGGCACAGTCACAGACTTGGTCTAATATATAGGAGATTACAGCTGAATCTGTATACAGTTTATATACAATCAGAAATATTGTGGCTACATTTTATCTGATTATTATTGGCATAACTGTTTTTATTGTGTTGAACTCTAATAAATATTAGAAATATTTTTATTTATATACCATCAGCGCTCTTTTATGTCTCTATTGAAACTTAAACAATCTATATCATCTAAGGCATCCAGTTGCCGCATAGGAGCTGCTATCTAATAATCAATATATTTGGTGCTCATTTAATACATGTAACATTGCATTAGCGCCTGATTTAGCTAGGTAATTATAGCTTGCATTTTGTCACCTCACTGGCGTGACAGGCTCAGCTGTCAGTCATGCATCTCCACTGCTCCCACTCTCTCCGTACTCATACATACATGCCTTTCTGGGAGTGTCTCATCCTGGCTGTCAGTGAGACAGTGTCTCTGGCACAGCTGTGTAATCATGATGTGAGTGTGTGTGCTGAGTAGTGAGTACTGCTAGCAGCAAGTCTCACAGCTTAACTGCAGTGAAGCAGTGTGGTGGGGGTAAGGGGGCTGCTACACCAATGAGTCAAGGAATGGAGTAGTTGGATGGGACTCACACAGCAGGTGGTGAAAAGCTTAAAAAGGAGGAGTGGTTGGAAGGGGAAGGAACTGGTAGGTTTAGAAGGGATTAGTGAGGGTAAGGACTCTCAAGGGAAATTGGAGTGGGATCCCACAGGTACCAAACTGGGTAAAGAGCAGCTCTTAGGAAGGAAATAGGTAAGCCAGTCCCTGTGGTTGACCAATCTTTACCTCATGCGGGGAGGCCTTTTGGACTCTTCAGGTCCTGGGGAGTCTGTGGATTCTTCTTGCCCACTACCTGGTGGTTCTGTGGTCATCTCAGGCCACAAACCTCCCAGATGCCAGGCCTCCAGATAAACATGAAATGGTCATGGAGGTGGTCCTGGGCTCTGTGCAGGAGGAAAGTTGTGACCCTTCTGAAAACTCCCTATCCAATTAGCCGCAAAAAGTTATTAGTGCTAATTCTGCGCACAAATATCTGCGCACTGAGCAGTTGTGCGGTGTTAGGAGGAACAAGTTTAAAAAGGCTTTTTAGATGTTTCCTACTGTATTGTTTTAATGATCTTTAGTTTCCTAGTGTAATGTCTTACTGACTTATAGTTTCTAACTGTATTGTCTTACTGACCTATAGTCTACTGTATTGTCTTACTGACCTATAGTTTCTTACTGTATTGTTTTATTGTTTTACTGACCTATAGGTTCCTACTGTATTGTCTTACTGACCTATAGTTTCTTACTGTATTGTCTTATTGTCTTACTGACCTATAGTTTCTTACTGTATTGTCTTACTGACCTATAGTTTCCTTTTGTATTGTCTTCCTGACCTATAGTTTCTTACTGTATTGTCTTACTGACCTATAGTCTACTGTATTGTCTTACTGACCTATAGTTTCTTACTGTATTGTCTTATTGTCTTACTGACCTATAGTTTCTTACTGTATTGTCTTACTGACCTAGTTTCCTACTGTATTGTCTTACTGACCTATAGTAACCTACTGTATTGTCTTACTGACCTATAGTTTCCTTTTGTATTGTCTTACTGACCTACAGTTTCCTACTGTATTCTCTTAATGACCTATAGTTTCCTACTGTATTGTCTTACTGACCTATAGTTTCCTTTTGTATTGTCTTCCTGACCTATAGTTTCTTACTGTATTGACTTACTGACCTATTGTTTCTTACTGTATTGTCTTACTGACCTATAGTTTCCTACTGTATTGTCTTACTGACCTATACTTTCCTACTGTATTATCTTAATGACCTATAGTTTCTTCTGTATTGTTTAACTGACCTATAGTTTCTTACTGTATGGTCTTACTGACGTATAGTGGCTTCTGTATTGTTTTACTGACCTAGTTTCCAACTGAAATGTCTTACTGACCTATGGTTTTTTACTGTATTGTCTTACTGACCTAAAGTTTTCTACTGTATTATTGTCTGACGTATAGTGGCTTCTGTATTGTTTTACTGACCTAGTTTCCTTCTGTAATGTCTTACTGACCTATAGTTTCTTCTGTATTGTTTTACTGACCTATAGTTTCCTACTGTATTCTTACTGACCTATAGTTTCCTTCTGTATTGTCTTGCTGACCTATAGTTTCTTCTGTATTGTCTTACTGACCTATAGTTTCCTACTGTATTGTCTTACTGACCTATAGTTTCCTACTGTATTGTCTTACTGACCTAAAGTTTCTTCTGTATTGTCTTACTGACCTAGTTTCATACTGTATTGTCTTACTGACCTATAGTTTCCTACTGTATTGTCTTACTGACCTATAGTTTCCTTCTGTATTGTCTTGCTGACCTATAGTTTCTTCTGTATTGTTTTACTGACCTTTAGTTTCCTACTGTATTGTCTTACTGACCTATAGTTTCCTACTGTATTGTCTTACTGACCTATAGTTTCCTACTGTATTGTCTTACTGACCTATAGTTTCCTACTGTATTGTCTTACTGACCTATAGTTTCTTCTGTATTGTTTTACTGACCTATAGTTTCCTTCTGTATTGTCTTACAGACCTATAGTTTCTTAAGTATGGTCTTACTGACTTATAGTTTCTTACTGTATTGTCTTACTGACCTATAGTTTCTTCTGTATTGTTTTACTGACCTATAGTTTCCTTCTGTATTGTCTTACAGACCTATAGTTTCCTATATACATAGTTTTCCTGTCTATGTATAGTAGGTGAGATTCTGGTCTTGGAGGACAGGATTATTTTCCGGTGCATGCGCAGATGGGATCCGGACCACTTGTCCAATAGGTCCCACTGAAACACTCTGGCATGGAATCTGCCAAATTGAATGGCCTCGTAGGCCGCCACCATCTTCCGCAGCAATCGAGTGCATTGATGGATTGATACTCTCGCTGGTTTCAGAATGTTTGACCAAACTCTGAATTTCCAGAGCCTTCTCTTCTGTAATTCCGTGTCCAGAATCATTCCCAAAACAGACAGCCGTTTCGTTGGATTTAACTGTGACTTCGGCAAGTTCAGGAGCCAACCATGTTGCTGCAGAACTGTCAGGGAGAGCGCAATGCCCTGCTCCAGCTTGTCTTTGGATCTCGCCTTTATCAGGAGATCGTCCAAGTAAGGGATAATTGTGACTCCTTGTTTGCGAAGGAGAACCATCATTTCCGCCATTACCTTGGTGAAAATCCTCGGAGCCGTGGACAGACCAAACGGCAACGTCTGAAATTGGTAATGACAATCCTGAATAGCAAACCTCAGGTAAGCCTGATGTGGAAGATATATGGGGATGTGTAAGTAGGCATCCTTTATGTCGACCAACACCATGAAATCCCCTTCCTCCAGACTGGAGATGACTGCTCGGAGAGATTCCATCTTGAATTTGAATTTTCTTAGGTAAAGATTGAGGGACTTTAGGTTCAGAATTGGTCTGACCGAGCCATCCGATTTCAGGACCACAAACAGGCTTGAATAAAAGCCTTCTCTCTGTTGTGACGGGTGAACCCTGATAATGACTTGATTTAGACACAACTTTTGTATTGCATCGCATACAACCTTCCTGTCTGGAAGAGAAGCTGGTAAGACCGATTTGAAAAATCGGTGAGGGGGAACGTCTTGAAACTCCAGTTTGTAACCCTGGGACACACTCTCTAAAATCCATGGGTCCAGGGCCGAACAAGCCCAGAATTGACTGAAGAGCTTGAGATGTTCCCCCACCAGTGCGGACTCCCACAGAGGAGCCCCAGCGTCATGCGGTGGATTTGGCAGAAGCCGGGGAGGACTTCTGCTCCTGGGAACCTGCCACGGCCGGAGATCTTTTACCTTTTCCTTTTCCCCTATTAGTAAGGAATAACCTTGGCCTTTTTTGTATTTATTTGTCCGAAAGGACTGCATCTGAAAGTTTTGAGCTTTCTTTTGTTGTGGAGGAACACAAGGCAAAATGACGACTTACCCGCGGTAGCAGTAGATACCAAATCAGTGAGACCCTCACCAAACAACACACTACCTTTATATGGGAGAGACTCCATAGCTTTCTTAGAGTCAGCATCAGCATTCCATTGATGAATCCACAAGGACCTCCTAGCTGAAATCGCCATGGCATTGGCTTTTGATCCCAAAATGCCAATATCTCTCGCCGCTTCTTTTAGGTAGGCCGCAGCGTCCCTGATATAACTCAGAGTTAACAGGATGCTATCCTTATCTAGGGTATCTATATCAGATGACAAGTTCTCTGCCCACTTTTCGATAGCACTACTCACCCATGCAGATGCGATGGTTGGTCTGAGCAGTGTACCTGTGGTGACGTAAATGGATTTTAACGTATTTTCCTGTCTACGATCCGCAGGATCCTTAAGGGCTGCCGTGTCAGGAGACGGTAAAGCCACTTTTTTAGACAACCGTGATAGGGCCTTGTCCACAATGGGGTATGACTCCCACTTTTCTCTATCCCCAGAGGGGAACGGATACGCCACCTGAATCCTTTTGGGAATCAGAAACTTTTTGTCAGGATTTTCCCACAGTTTTTCAAATAGAGTATTCAGTTCATGAGAGGGAGTAAACGTTACCTCAGGTTTCTTTCCCTTAACCATACAGACCCTAGTATCCGGAACCGCAGGGTCTTCAGTGATATGTAACACATCTTTTATTGCCACAATCATGTACTGAATGTTCTTTGCCAATTTTGGGTCTAATCTGGCATCACTATAGTCGACACTGGAGTCAGTGTCCGTGTCGGTATCTGTGTCTGCCAACTGAGCAAACAAACGTTTATGTGACCCCGAGGGGGTCTGGA
The DNA here is from genome assembly GCF_028390025.1 of Pseudophryne corroboree. NCBI lineage: Eukaryota > Metazoa > Chordata > Amphibia > Anura > Myobatrachidae > Pseudophryne > Pseudophryne corroboree. The sequence continues at coordinate 949,678 of NW_026967534.1, read as the reverse complement.
CCTGTGATTTCTTCCATGCCTGGTTCTGAGAATCAGATCTATATAATCTCTTATTAGTAAGAGCCACATTAGCATTCAATTAGTCACTCCCACAGCCGTTTCTGTCCCTAACAGTCTCCTCCTGGGAAGAGCACTCCGCCTCAGACATGCCGACACACGCGTACCGACACCCACAGACACACTGGGCAAACAGGGGACAGACCCACAGTAAAGCCTGTCAGAGAAACACAGAGGGAGTTTGCCAGCTCACAATCCAGCGCCCAATCCCGGTTCTGAAACGTTAATATAAGGCTACAGACCTGTAGTGCTTTTATTATACTTTTTGCACCAAATCACCTGTGCCCCCCCCCTCCCCCCCATTTTGCACCCTGTTATTTGTACAGAAGTGTTGAGGAAGGACCAGCGTCTCTGCAGCTCAGTGAAGAGAAAATGGCGCTGAGGAGAGCTGTGAGGGCTAAGCCCCGCCCCCTTAATGGCGCGCTTCAGCCGCGCTATTTTTTTAATATAATCACACTGGCGGGGGTTAGGATTTTGTGTCTAAGCACTTAATTTCCACTTTGCCAGCCTTAATGAGGAGTTTTATGCTACCCCCCCCCCCCCCCGCGCCCTGCACCCTGTAGTGCCGCTGTGTGTGGGAGCATGGCGCGCAGCGCGATCGCTGTGCGGTACCTGAGAAGCCGTCACTGAAGTCTTCTTTTCTTCTTCTACTCACCTGTCTTCTGACTTCTGTCTCTGCGAGGGGGGTGACGGGCTCTGGGAGTGAACCCCTAGGCGTACCTAGTGTTCCAAACCCTCAGGAGCTAATGGTGTCCTGTAGCCAAGAAGCAGAGCCTTTAAACTCACTGGAAGTAGGTTTGCCTTCTCTCCCCTAAGTCCCACGATGCAGGGAGCCTGTTGCCAGCAGCCTCCCTGAAAATAAAAAACCTAACATAAAGTCTTTTCAGAGAAACTCTGTAGAGCTCCTCCAAGTGCATCCAGTCTGCCTGGGCACAATTCTAAAACTGAAGTCTGGAGGAGGGGCATAGAGGGAGGAGCCAGTTCACACCCCTTTGAAAGTCTTAAAGTGCCCATGTCTCCTGCGGATCCCGTCTATACTCCATGGTTCTTGAAGTGTCCCCAGCATCCTCTAGGACGTATGAGAAACAGAGATTGGAGCCAACCCACACACAGCACTATTAGAGTATAGGGAGACCCTAAACCCACGCTGACTGTGTCCCTTAATAGGTGACACAGTCTATACACAGCCTCCCCTCCCTTCTACACCCCCCGGTACCGTACAGATAGCTGGAGTCGCTCTGGAGGGACCTGTGCATCCACTGGCAGTGAGCTGCAGGCAGGAAAATGGCGGTGAACACTGCTGGGTCCGCTCTGAGGAGAAGCTCCGCCCCCTCAATGGCGAGGTCTTCCCGCTCTTTGAAGATTATACTGGCCGGAGGATTTTGTGCTGGCCGGGATCCACAGACACAGATAGGCTTGTTTTGGTCATTGAAGGGTCCGGAGCTGGCTCAGGGCGCCCCTCACAGCGCCGCAGCGCAGTACCGCTGAGCCTTCCAGGAGCGCGGTTAATACCGCGTTCCTACCCTTTAGCCGCCCTCTTCACACTGACCCCACACTTGTAAGGGGGGGACAGTGACTCACTCGCCACACTTCAGCTCCCTGAGGGGGTGACTGCTGGCTGCCAGGATGAGCATTCCCCTGTGGCGGGGCGCGATCTGACCCCTCTGGAGCTCAATGTCCAGACAGCGGAGGCAGTGGATCAAGACCCCGCAGGGCGGACACTGCTACCCCCCCCCCCCCAGTCCCTCGATGCAGGGAGGCTGTCGCTAGCAGCCTCCCTGTAAAATAACAAAAACTCTAAAAAAAAACTTTTCTAAGAGAACTCCCCTAGCTGAGACCGGCTCCTCCGGGCACATTTTCTAAACTGAGTCTGGTAGGAGGGGCATAGAGGGAGGAGCCAGCCCACACTATTAAACTCTTAAAGTGCCAATGGCTCCTGGTGGACCCGTCTATACCCCATGGTACTAATATGGACCCCAGCATCCTCTAGGACGTTAGAGAAAAGTGTTTATTACTCACCTGTGCTGATATCTGTAGGGATTTCCTCCTCCTTACACTGCTGATCACCCCTCACATACATCTCTTCTTCTCCCTCTATATCTTCTGCCTTTATATCAGTCACATACGTCTCTTCTTCTCCCTCTATATCTTCTGCCTTTATATCAGTCACATAGATTTCTTCTTCTCCCTCTGTATCTTCTACCTTTATATCAGTCACATACGTCTCTTCTTCTCCCTCTATATCTTCTGCCTTTATGTCAGTCACATACGTCTCTTCTTCTCCCTCTGTATCTTCTGCCTTTATATCAGTCACATACGTCTCTTCTTCTCCCTCTATATCTTCTGCCTTTATATCAGTCAAATACATCTCTTCTTCTCCCTCTGTATCTTCTGCCTTTATATCAGTCACATACATCTCTTCTTCTCCCTCTATATCTTCTACCTTCATATCAGTCACATACGTCTCTTCTTCTCCCTCTATATCTTCTGCCTTTATATCAGTCACATACGTCTCTTCTTCTCCCTCTGTATCTTCTGCCTTTATATCAGTCACATACATCTCTTCTTCTCCCTCTATATCTTCTGCCTTTATATCAGTCACATACATCTCTTCTTCTTCCTCTGTATCTTCTGCCTTTATATCAGTCACATACGTCTCTTCTTCTTCCTCTATATCTTCTGCCTTTATACGAGAAAGATGTTCGACCTAAATAACCCAAAAAATAGGATTTTAATACCTACCGGTAAATCCTTTTCTCTTAGTCCGTAGAGGATGCTGGGGACGCTTCAAGAACCATGGGGTATAGACAGGATCCGCAGGAGACATGGGGGTATATTTACTAAGATGGTAGTTTTATTTAAGATGGGATGTTGCCCATAGCAACCAATCAGATTCCAGGTATTATCTTCTAGAGGGTGCTAGATAAATGAGAAGTAGAATCTGATTGGTTGCTATGGGCAACATCCCATCTTAAATAGTACTCCCATCTTAGTAAATTTCGCCCATGGGCACTTTAAGACTTTGAATGGGTGTGAACTGGCTCCTCCCTCTATGCCCCTCCTCCAGACTCCAGTTTAAGTAACTGTGCCCAGGGAGATGGACATTTCGAGGAAAGAATTTATTGTTAACCACGGTGAGCATCTTACCAGCTCCCACCTCCAGTATGCCGCAGAACGTGGCATTCAATAGAACACCAGCCGACGGCATGAAGAATATGCAGCAATACGCTGACATAAAGCGTAACACAACCTGTGTGTAAACACAACCAATAACAGCATAACGCATGCCATGGCATGAAAATCGGACTAAGAGAAAAGGATTTACCGGTAGGTATTAAAATCCTATTTTCTCATAAGTCCCAGAGGATGCTAGGGACGCTTCAAGAACCATGGGGTTTATACCAAAGCTCTAGAACGGGCGGGAAAGTGCGGATGACTCTGCAGCACCGACTGACCCAACAAGAGGTCCTCATCAGCCAGGGTATCAAACTTGTAAACTTCGCAAAGGTGTTTGAACCCGACCAAGTAGCTGCTCGGCAAAACCGTATTGCCGAGACCCCTCGGGCAGCCGCCCAGGATGCGCCCACCTTTCTGGTAGAATGGGTCTTCACCGATTTCGATAACGGCAATTCAGCCGGAGAATGAAAAGATAGTAGTTTAGATGGTAATACCCTACATATAGTGTTAGGCTCTACAGATGACCCAGCCCTAAAAATATTGGAGGAACTAGAAAAAGATAGCCGACAGGAGTCTCCCCAAAAACTGTTTGAAATCGACAAAAGTTCATGTAGAGCAAAATCAGATTTTTTTCCTATAAGTTTCAAGAGTAGCCAAGTAGAAACCTTCTACAAAGCTACTCTTGAAGACTTTACATCCATTTGTCTCACAAAAAATAAGCCCAAAAATAACTTAACAAAATGGGAAAAGCAAGCTATAAAAAAACTAACAGAGGATAACTCGATAGTTATCAGAGCAGCGGATAAAGGCGGAGGCCTAGTTATACTGAACAAAATCGATTACATAAATGAAGCTCATAGACAATTACTGGATAATCATTTTTACCAAGTCTCACCCGGTGATCCCACTTCCTCCTACCTAAGTGAATTACATCATTTACTTACAGATGCATTAGAGGATGGTGTCATATCCAAGGAGGAGTTCAGATTTTTATTTCCAGCATTTCCAACTATCCCTATTTTCTACCACTTACCCAGCATTCACAAGTCCCTCACTGCACCCCCCGGACGTCCCATCATTTCGGGTGTTAATTCTTTAACTTCCTATCTTTCAGCATATGTTGATAGATATCTGCAACCTCGTGTCTCTAGGTTGAGGTCCCATGTTCGTGATACTATGCATTTTTTACAATTAATTAAAGATATATCTTGGAAGCCTTCTTACCTCTTGGCCACACTTGATGTTGTAGGCCTGTACACCAATATCCCCCCTGGACTTGGTGTTCAGGCCATCAAGAAAGTCTTAGATCGCGATGGGGACCTCACCGAGAGACACAGGAAATTTTTGCTAGATTCTATCTCTTTTATTCTTTCACACAATTATTTTCTTTTTTCCGACACTTTTTATCGTCAGATTATGGGCACGGCCATGGGGACTAGGTTCGCGCCAAGCTATGCCAACCTCTATGTGGGTGAATTGGAGGAGGAGCTCCTCTGGGGGGTGGGGCCTGGCGCGGGCCTGGTCCTCTATGGCCGATACATAGTCGATCTATTTATTATTTGGGATGGGGATCTCTCTTCTTTCACCAATTTTGTAGATTTTCTCAACACTAACACTTATAATTTAGTTTTCACTTCTTCCTTCAGCACTTCTAAACTCGACTTCTTGGATTTGACCATTGAAATTGTTAACGGTCAGATTCAGACCTCCAATTTTGTTAAGGAAGTGGGTAGTAACGCCTATTTGAACTATAGGAGTGCACATCATGTGGCATGGAAGAATAATATACCCAAAGGGCAATTGTTACGCCTTCGTAGAAATTGTTCTACTATAGAGTCCTTTATTGAACAAGCAGATATTCTAATGAAGACTTTCCAATATAAAGATTATCCCCAATATTTGTTAGATCAAGCTATGAGAGAAGTACTGGATCTGGATAGAGAATCTCTATTAGTTTTGAAGGATAAAAACAAACTTAAAGGAAGGAATAAGGAATGGGCTTTTATCTCAAAATGTAATTCCAGATCCAATGAGATTAGATCCGCAGTTAAACGTAATTTTCATATGCTGCGGTTTTGTGTGACATTTTACCATTGAAACCTGACTTTGTTTTTAGAAAAAATAAATCTCTAAAAACCATATTGGCACCAAGCCAATTAAGATCCAATGAAGATACAAAGGATAAGGGTTCTACATGGTTAAAAAACAAAATAAAGGGTTTTTATAAGTGTGGAGCAACAAGATGCACAACATGCATCCATACATGTGATAAAACTACTATTATCCACTTACCCATAGAAGGGAAAAACATTTCGATTAAAAGTTTTATCAATTGTAACACCATGTGGGTTGTGTATCTTCTGCAATGTGACTGCCAGTTAAAATACGTAGGCAGAACGACCAGGATGTTAAAAACGAGATTCATGGAACATAGAAGAAACATCATTAATGGGGTCACTAAACATAGCATCTCCAGACATTTTGCTCTTCATCACAATAAGGATCCATCCACCTTAAGAATCACAGGATTAGAATACATCCCCAAAACAACTAGCGGGGTGACAGGTTTACTAGACTATGTAGACAGGAAAACTTTTGGACCTTTCAGCTAAATACACTTTTTCCCAGTGGTCTAAATGAAGCACTTGAGCTAAATGCAGTCCTCTAACTTTGTCCCATCTTTGAAGGTTAGTATGTATATACTACCTATTAATTTATCCCGATATATCTATTCATGCATATATCCATTTTGATATGTTCCTATATATTTATATCTGTGTATAGATCTACAAGTCCTTTCCAATATAGCCTTCTTCCAGTATAGACGAAGCTAATAACTTAGAGTGCAATAACACCTATTCTTCTAAATTGATACTAATCTATTCATTTAATTATCCTCTTACACATGTTAATAAAAGGTTCTTCTGAATATAAATATACACATATTTGTGAATATAGTGAATATAAAATTTGGATATTAAAAACAAATATAAAATATCATATGAGCCTTTGATAAAGATTTTTTATAACATGTTGATTAAAAATTATGAGGAGAGTGCCATATTATTATTCCACCACAAGATGGCACTAATCCTTGTATTTAAGTATAGCACATGAATATAATTAATTTTAAACATACCCATATGTTATTACATATTTATAAAGCTCATATGTTGATGCTGTGCTTAGAACATTCTGTAAAGTCCCTTTTTCTGTGGAATCTAATAATTATGTACTCATTAAAATTAATGAGCTAAATGTCCACTATATTACTGGCCCGGACGGTCACGTGATATTAAAATGTACTCCGTGATGGAGATCCTGAGTGATGCACAACGTAATGTTGAGCGCCCGGTCACGTGACCGGATTGAGTCCCTTCGTGTGGTCCGTCGCCTGGCAACAGGACACTGGGCCTGTCGGAGGTTTGGCTCTGTGCCGGTCACGTGACCGGGCGCCAACCAATAGGAACGAGTTTGCGTTCCATATGCAGGAAACTGGAGCGTGTTTGCGTTCCAGATATAGGAAGTAAACTCGCGATCACGTGATCGGAAACCGGCTTTTACATTTATTGTATCCATATAAAAAGGGCTTTGCACTTAGAAAAACACGATGTACTAATGGTTTTACAGTCTCAGAGTCTGTCACTTTACTTGGAAACTGGATAGAATTTTATTTTACATATTATTTAAATGTTTTTAATTTGACACATCTGTTTCACATGGGCTATTAGCACTGCTATATAAAGGGCACCCAGTCACTGCAATACATCACCTTGAGAAAGCCGTGTTAAACAGCGAAACGCGTCGGTGGATTGGCTGGACTCTGATTCCTCATCCCCCTACAAATGCCTAGAAGTCGGATATAGGAACCTCTTCCATCAGCGAATCGAACACCTGCATGTTTTGGACCTGAGCGACCAATCGGACCAAGTAGCATCTTGAACCAAGCCAGCAAGCTCAATCTAACTGCAGTTGGTAATATTATCATTCGCTTATAATTGTTCCTGGACTGTGGCAATAATCTTGGGGATAAACTGGCTCATTTGAGTACCGGCCAACAATATACAATCCATACTAAGTATATGGGACTTTTTACATTTCTTGCAGTGCTATATCATGCCCTAATTTCAATTAGATACACCTTCGTTTTAATTATCTGTTGCAACAGTACAAATGAATTTTTTAATACTTTATTAAAATTGTCAGTATATTCTTATCCAGTTTCCCAGCACTTTTTCTTGTTTATTGTGATTTTGGTTGTGGGGTCTAACTAACCCCGTTATATCAGCTGCTATAGGAAAAGCAACTCACTACGAGCGCCAAAGGTAATTACTTAGTAATTCCATTTTTGCAAGCGGGTGGATTGCAATGGTAGATATTTCATTCTAGTTTAGAAATTCATTATAAATATGTCCCCCTCACTTCCCTCTATGCCCCTAATGCAAGACAGCCCCAATTTCTTAAATATTTTTTTCAAAAGCTACAAGAAATTGCACTTCTCCTTATTGGAGATTGTACTCTTGCTCCTGTCCTCATCATGATAAATCCTCCACTACTGATAAACACATGGTCTGATCACACCCCTCCTGATATGGTCCTGATCGCCTTTTCCAGCCACTCCTCATTTAGAGATTGTAGGATTACATATTACTGGATGCTGAAGGCACCAGAATTTCACTTTCTCTTAGAGGTGAACGCTCCTGAAGATACTTCCATTATGAACCATTGGTGTACCCTTGAGGTAGTTATCAGAGATGCTGCTATACATGCGGTGGCACGGATTAGACAAACTGATCATGAGGTTCAAGTGGTTGTGGAATTAGAGGCTAAACCATAAGAAACGTCCTAAAGATACTGTTATTTATTCAGCTTTGCTTGAGGCTAGGAGGCAATGAAATAGTCTGCACCTTTCTCATGTTCAACATGCTACATCAAAACTCAATCAAACAAATATATTATAGGACATATATTTATAGCCACAAGAGCTGCTCTGGCTCAATACTGAAGAAGAGCGGAGGCACCTCGCATATCGAAAATGATCTCAAACATTAACCATAGCTTTGATATGTTTTTGTTTCCAGCCATTGCTGGTCATTTTATGTTGATGGTGTGCTGGTGTGTGAATCTCACCACTCATTGTTATGTTCCTTCTATCAAGTATGTCCATTCTCCTTCGGGCACAGTTTTACCTATACTGCCTGTATGAGGGGGCACAGAGGGGAGGTGCCAGCACACCCACTTGAAGAAATGTAAAGTGCACCGGCTCCTTTGGACCCCATCTATACCCCATCATACTATTTCCCCAATATCTCTTATGGATGCTAGAGAAAGAGTATTTTTTTAAAGAAGAATATTCTATAGTAAAAGCCTCAGCCTTTCTGATCTGTAGGATGTAGAGACGACTTATTCAGTTGACAACCGTGCATAGACTTTAACTCTAATCTAGGATTGATGGAGTCCTGTATAAAGACTTTTCCCTTTGAATACTGATGGAATTCAATACTTTATCCATTTCTCACTGATTTTTGATAGAGCGGCCAAATGTCTGCGTACTGTGCAGTTGTGTGGTGCTAGAAGAACACATTCGAAAGGGCTTTCTACGTAGTCTCCTGTTGTACTGTCTTACTAACCTACAGTTTCTTAGGTCTTTAAATTGCGGACGTTATAGATAATGAGAATACACAGTCATTTTCACCTGAGAATTTTAGTATCATTTAATTTTTCTCCAGAAGAAAGATCCGCTATAAATGGGAGATTAACTAGGCTTTTTTAGTGATCACCTGCTGCCCAGGGGCCTGACCGGACCGTTCTTCTAGCCAGGGGCAAAACCGGACTGTTCCACTAGCCAAGGGCAAAACCGGACTGTTCCTCTAGCGCAGGGGCAAAACCGGACTGATCCTCTAGCACAGGGGCAAAACCGGACCGATCCTCTAGCGCAGGGGAAATACCGGACCGATCATCTAGCCAAGGGGCGTAACCAGACCGATCCTCTAGCGCAGGGGCGTAACCAGACCGATCCTCTAGCCAAGGGGCGTAACCAGACCGATCCTCTAGCCAAGGGGCATAACCAGACCGTTCTTCTATCAAGGTGTCTATCCCTCTTTACGTGATCTCCACTCTGTATAACAGGGATTGTCTGGATACCTTCTCCAGGACATCTGTACAGAATATCACTCCCCATAATCAATCTGTTTGCTCATGAAGTATGAACATTTCTATCTATGAGGTCTCTACTTGCAGATATACTACGAATGGAGTACCTATATTAAGGAATGAAGACCATCCTATCACATACACTTCACATTACTCTGCTTTAGAAAATAAGAACTATTAAGAGGTTCCAATTCTTAATTAAAGCATGGTCCACTGAATCCAGTGACCTCCTATTATGCATTGCTCATCCGTGTGCTGAAGACCAATGTCACGGCCTACTCGAAAAAGAAGACTGGAGTTCTAGGGCAGAGAGCTCAGTTCTCAGCTTGCCTTCTTATTGCCGAGACTCAACACCATGTTAGCTACAGAAAACAAATCCTACCTGACCTCAGTGACATGATAAGAAGACCATGGGATTAATATGGGCTGATGGCTCCTGATGTATGAGATACACCAGAGAGTGTGGTGGGAGGAGACTGGTCAGATATCTGGGCTGGTAACACACAGTGACATGATGTGAAGGGGGAGAGCAGGAGTATAATAGGGGCTGATGGCTTCTGATGTATGAGATATACCAGAGAGTCTGGGGAGGAGACTGGTCAGATCTCTGGGCTGGTAACACACAGTGACATGATGTGAGGGGGAGAGCAGGAGTATAATAGGGGTTGAAGGCTCCTGATGTATGAGATACACCAGAGAGTGTGGGGAGCAGACTGATCAGATATCTGGGCTGGTAACACAGTGACATGATGTGAGGGGAAGAACAGGAGTATAATAGGGGTTGAAGGCTCCTGATGTATGAGATACACCAGAGAGTGTGGGGAGCAGACTGGTCAGATCTCTGGGCTGGTAACACAGTGACATGATGTGAGGGGGAGAGCAGGAGTATAATAGGGGCTGATGGCTCCTGATGTATGAGATACACCAGAGAGTGTGGGGAGGAGACTGGTCAGATCTCTGGGCTGGTAACACAGTGACATGATGTGAAGGGGAGAACAGGAGTATAATAGGGGCTGATAGCTCCTGATGTATAAGATACACCAGAGAGTGTGGGGAGGAGACTGGTCAGATCTCTGGGCTGGTAACACACAGTGACATGATGTGAGGAGGAGAGCAGGAGTATAATAAAGGTGATGGCTCCTGATGTATGAGATACACCAGAGAGTGTGGGGAGGAGACTGGTCAGATCTCTGGGCTGGTAACACACAGTGACAGGATGTGAGGGTAGAGCAGGAGTATAATAGGGGCAGATGGAGGGGCGTGGCCTGGCACAGCATGGAGTAAGCAGCAGGCTGCTGTAGCTCCCTATTCTTCATCCTTGAACCCATCCTTAACCCCGGTGTTTTTGGAATTCACACTCATCTGCAGCTGTGTGATCTCTAGGCTGGTAACACACAGACATTATGTGAGGCGGAGAGCTGGAGTATAATAGGGGCTGATGGCTCCGGATGTACAATATACCCCAGAGAGTGTGGGGAAGAGACTGGTCAGATCTCTGGGCTGGTAACACACAGTGACATGATGTGAGGGTGTGAGCAGGAGTATAATAGGGGCTGATGGCTCCTGATGTATGAGATACACCAGAGAGTGTGGGGAGGAGACTGGTCAGATCTCTGGGCTGGTAACACACAGTGACATGATGTGAGGAGGAGAGCAGGAGTATAATAAAGGTGATGGCTCCTGACTCCACACTGGGAAAAAACAAATTCCTCATTAGTTTGTACTGACAGAGGAGGGTGTAGGATAAGAGATTGCTATAGTGACTGAGAAAGGAGAATATGTGACTTCTGTAATAAGTGTTTATTACTCACCTGTGCGGATATCTGTAGGGATCTCCTCCTCCTTACACTGCTGATCACCCCTCACATACGTCTCTTCTTCTCCCTCTGTATCTTCTGCCTTCATATCAGTCACATACGTCTCTTCTTCTCCCTCTATATCTTCTGCCTTCATATCAGTCACATACGTCTCTTCTTTTCCCTCTATATCTTCTGCCTTTATATCAGTCACATACGTCTCTTCTTCTCCCTCTATATTTTCTGCATTTATATCAGTCACATACGTCTCTTCTTCTCCCTCTATATCTTCTGCCTTTATATCAGTCACATACGTCTCTTCTTCTCCCTCTATATTTTCTGTATTTATATCATTCACATACGTCTCTTCTTCTCCCGCTGTATCTTCTGCCTTCCTATCAGTCACATAAGTCTCTTCTTCTCCTTCTATAACTTCTGCTTTTATATCAGTCACATACGTCTCTTCTTCTCTCTCTGTATCTTCTGCCTTTATATCAGTCACATACGTCTCTTCTTCTCCCTCTGTATCTTCTGCCTTCATATCAGTCACATACGTCTTTTCTTCTTCCTCTCTATCTTCTGCCTTCATATCAGTCACATACGTCTCTTCTTCTCCCTCTGTATCTTCTGCCTTTATATCAGTCACATACATCTCTTCTTCTCCCTCTGTATCTTCTGCCTTTATATCAGTCACATACGTCTCTTCTTCTCCCTCTGTATCTTTGATTTTAATATTATTTAATTGGGCTTCACCCTATGTAAACAAGACAAATATAATGACACACAGCTCCTCTACACAACATATAGTGACAGTCACTTTGGTATATTGGGGAGACCCTATAGCCCACCTACCTGATCCTCCTGTGGGATCCTGTGATTCTCCTCTGTACAATCCTGGGAATACAGAGGACGGGGACATCTCTCTGGGGTATCTCTGTTACTGGGTCCATCTGTAGGAGACACACAGTGACTGAGTACAGTGTATATATGTGATTATCAGATGATGTGTGTATATAGGGGCCCCCATACCTGCTCTCCCCTGTACAATACATGACAGTCTCCTCTTACCCAGTGATGTGAGGGGCCGGTGATTCTCCATCATCACGTCCTTGTACAGACCCCTGTGTTCCTCTATATACTCCCCCTCCTGCATGGAGACATAGACAGTGACATCCTGACACCTTATAGGAACCTGACTCATACAGTGATACAGTCATCACCCAGACACATCCCCTGGTGTTACTGTTTAATGCCCCATTCCCAGCAGTCACCTCTCCAGTCATCACCCAGACACTTCCCCCGGTGTTACTGTATAATGCCCCATTCCCAGCAGTCACCTCTCCAGTCATCACTCAGACACGTACCCCGGTGTTACTGTATAATGCCCCATTCCCAGCAGTCACCTCTCCAGTCATCACCCATACACATCCCCTGGTGTTACTGTTTAATGCCCCATTCCCAGCAGTCACCTCTCCAGTCATCACTCAGACACGTACCCCGGTGTTACTGTATAATGCCCCATTCCCAGCAGTCACCTCTCCAGTCATCACCCAGACACATTCCCTGGTGTTACTGTATAATGCCCTATTCCCAGCAGTCACCTCTCCAGTCATCACCCAGACACATCCCCATGTGTTACTGTATAATGCCCCATTCCCAGCAGTCACCTCTCCAGTCTTCACCCAGACACATTCCCTGGTGTTACTGTATAATGTCCCATTCCCAGCAGTCACCTCTGCAGTCATCACCCAGACACATTCCCTGGTGTTACTGTATAATGCTCCATTCCCAGCAGTCACCTCTCCAGTCAGCAACTGAATGATCTTGTTGGTGAGTTCCAGGATCTTTTGCACATTGTGTCTCTCCTGTAATTGTGAGTGAGGTGGAGGCACTGGGATAGGGCTCTGGAATCTACTCAGTCTTACTGACACACGGGGATGGCTGTTGAGTATCTCACACTCATTGGATGTCTTCTTCACTACTGTGTAATCCTGAGTAATGGAGGAGATATCAAATATCAATATATACACTCCCAGACCCCCCATCACCTCCCCAGTCATGTCCCTATATTATTACTATAGACATAAATGACTTTACAGTGACGCTTCTAAATCACCTCACCAGTCATGTCCCTGTATTATTTCTATATATATGAGTTACATCACTATGAAGCTCCAAAATCCCTTCACCTCCCCAGTCATGTCCCTATATTATTACTATAGATATGTGATGTCACTGTGATGCTCCGATTCCCTCACCTCCCCAGTCATGTCCCTGTATTATGACTATAGATATTAGTCACGTCACTGTAATGCTCCCGGATCCCCTCACCTTCCCAGTCATGTCCCTGTATTACTACTATATATAAAAGTAATGTCACTGTATAGCTCCCAGATCCCCTCACCTGCCCGGTCATGTCCCTGTATTATTACTACAGATATAAGTGAGGTCATTGTGACGCTCCCAGATCCCCTCACCTCCCTAGTTATGTCCTTGTATTATTATTATTATAGATATGTGACTTCATAGTGACGCTTCCAGATCCCCTCACCTCACCAGTCATGTCCCTGTATTATTACTATAGATATGTGACGTTACTGTGCCACTCCCAGATCACCTTACCTCCCCAGTTATGTCCTTGTATTATTACAATAGAGATGTGACATCATTGCGCCTCTCCCAGATCCCTTCACCTCCCCAGTCATGTCCCTGTATTATTACTATAGAGATGTGACTTCACAGTGACGCTCCCAGATCCCCTCACCTCCCCAGTCATGTTCTCGTATTATTACAATAGATATAAGTGATGTCACAGTGACTATCCCAGATCCCCTAAACTTCCCATTCATGTCCCTGTATTATTACTATAGATGTGAGTCAGTGACCCTCCCAGATCCACTCACCTCCCCAGTCATGTCCCTGTATTATTACTAAAAATAAGTGATGTTACAGTTCCGCTACCATATTCCCTCACCTCCCCATTCATGTCCCTGTATTATTACTATAGATAAAATTGATGTCACTGTGACACTCCCAGATCCCCTCACCATCCCCAGTCATGTCCCTGTATTATTACTAAAATAAGTGATGTTACAGTTACGCTACCATATTGCCTCACCTCCCCATTAATGTCCCTGTATTATTACTATAGCTATGAGTTAGGTCACTGTGATGCTCCCAGATCCCCTCACCTCCCCAGTCATGTCCCTGTATTAGTACGATAGATATGTGATGTCACAGTGACGCTCCCAGATCTACTCACCTCCCCAGTCATGTCCCTGTATTATTACTTTAGATAAAAGTGACATCACTGTGATGCTCCCAGATCCCCTCATCTCCCTAGTCACGTCCCTGTATTATTACTATAAATATGCTATGTCAAAGTGAAGCTCCCAGATCCCCTCACCTCCCCAGTCATGTCCCTGTATTATTACTATAGATATAAGTTACATCACAGTGATGCTTCCATATCCCCTCACCTCTCCAGTCATATTTCTGTATTATTACTATAGATATAAGTTAGGTTACTGTGACGCTCCCAGATTCCATCACCTCCCCAGTCATGTCCCTGTATTATTACTATAGATATAAGTTAGGTCACTGTGATGCTCCCAGATTCCCTCATCTCCCAAGTCACGTTCCTCTATTATGACTATAGATATATGTGATGTCACTGTAACGCTCCCAGATCCCCTACCTCCCCAGTCATGCCCCTGTATTATTACTATAGATATAAGTGATGTCACTGTCATGCGCTCAGATTACCTCACCTCCCCAGTAATATACCTGTATTATTACTATAGATATAAGTGATGTCACAGAGAGGCTCCCAGATCCCCTCACCTCACTAGTCAGGTTCCTGTATTATTACTATAGATATGTGATGTTACTGTGATACTCCCAGATCCCTCACCTCCCCAGTCATGTCCCTGTATTATTTTTATAGATATAAGTGATGTCACTGTGACGCTCCCAGATCCCCTCACCTCCCCAGTCATGTCCCTGTATTATTATAGATATAAGTGAAGTCACTGTGATACTCCCAGATCCCCTCACCTCCCCAGTCATGTCCCTGTATTATTATTATAGATATAAGTGATGTCACTGTAGTGCTCCCAGAACCCCTCACCTCCCCAGTCATGTCCCTGAATTAGTACGATAGATATGTGATGTCACTATGACACTCCCAGATACAGGGACATGACTGGGGAGGTGAGTGTATCATTACTATAGATATATGTGACATCACAGTGACGCTTACATATCCCCTTACCTCCCCAGTCACGTCCCTGTATTATTACTATAGATATAAGTTAGGTCACTGTGACGCTCCCAGATTCCCTCACCTCCCAAGTCATGTCCCTCTATTATGACTATAGATATTAGTGATGTCACTGTGACCCTCCCAGATCCCCTCACCTCACCAGTCATGTCCCTGTATTATTACTATAGATATAAGTGATGTCACAGTGAAACTGCCAAATCCCCTCACCTCCCAAGTCAGGTCCCTGTATTATTACTATAGATATAAGTGATGTTATTGTGACACTCCCAGATCCCTTCACCTCCCCAGTCATATACCTTTATTATTACTATAGATATGTGATGTCTCAGTGACACTCCCAGATCCCCTCACCTTCCTAGTCATGTCCCTGTATTATTACTATAGATATAAGTGATGTCTCTGTGATGCTCCCAGATCCCCTCACCTCCCCAGTCATGTCCCTGTATTATTACTAGAAAATAAGATTTTAAACCTACCGGTAAATCTTTTTCTCGTAGTCCGTAGAGGATGCTTGGGACTCCGTAAGGACCATGGGATAGACGGGCTCCGCAGCAGACATGGGCACTAAGAAAGAACTTTAGGTATGGGTGTGCACTGGCTCCTTCCTCTATGCCCCTCCTCCAGACCTCAGTTAGAGAAACTGTGCCCAGAGGAGACGGACAGTACAAGGAAAGGATTTTGTTAATCCAAGGGCAAGATTCATACCAGCCCACACCATTCACACCGTATAACTTGTGATATACGAACCAGTTAACAGTATGAAACATCAGAGCATCAGTCCGAGACCGATGAAAACTATAACATAACCCTTATGTAAGCAAAACTATATACAAGTCTTGCAGAAGTAGTCCGCACTTGGGATGGGCGCCCAGCATCCTCTACGGACTACGAGAAAAAGATTTACCGGTAGGTTTAAAATCTTATTTTCTCTTACGTCCTAGTGGATGCTGGGGACTCCGTAAGGACCATGGGGATTATACCAAAGCTCCCAAACGGGCGGGAGAGTGCGGATGACCCTGCAGCACCGATTGAGCAAACAGGAGGTCCTCCTCAGCCTGGGTATCAAACTTATAGAAAACTTTGCAAAGGTGTTTGAACACAACCAAGTAGCAGCTCGACACAGTTGCAATGCCGAGACCCCTCGGGCAGCCGCCCAAGAAGAGCCGACTTTCCTAGTGGAATGGGCCTTAACTGATTTGGGTAACGGCAATCCAGCCATAGAATAAGCCTGCTGAATCGTGTAACAGATCCAGCGAGCAATAGTCTGTTTTGAAGCAGGAGCGCCAACCTTGTTGGCTGCATACAGGACAAACAGTGCTTCTGTTTTTCTGACCCTAGCCATTCTGGCCACGTAAATTTTCAAAGCCCTGACCACATCAAGGGACTCGGAATCTTCCAAGTCTCGCGTAGCCACAGGCACCACAATGGGTTGGTTTATATGAAAAGATGACACCACCTTAGGCAAGAATTGCGGACGGGTCCGCAATTCCGCTCTATCCATATGGAAAACCAGATAGGGGCTTTTATGAGACAAAGCCGGCAATTCCGACACTTGCCTAGCCGAAGCCAAGGCTAACAACATGACCACCTTCCAAGTGAGATATTTTAACTCCACCGTTTTAAGTGGCTCAAACCAGTGCGACTTAAGGAAACTCAACACCACGTTAAGGTCCCAAGGCGCCACCAGAGTTACAAAAGGAGGCTGAATATGCAGCACTCCCTTCACAAAAGTCTGTACTTCAGGGAGAGAAGCTAATTCTTTTTGAAAGAAAATGGATAGGGCCGAAATCTGAACTTTAATGGAGTCTAATTTTAAGCCCAAATTCACTCCAGTTTGCAGGAAGTGAAAGAAACGGCCCAGGTGGAATTCTTCCGTAGGAGCATTCCTGGCCTCACACCAAGAAAACATACTTTCGCCATATACGGTGATAATGTTTAGCTGTCACATCCTTCCTAGTGTCACAACTGAGGGCCTGAGCTGACGGGAGGCGGCCTCAGTTGTAGGGGCTGAGATGTAACGGAACCTGGGAGGTTGTATCAGACCCCTAGATATGTAAGTAACATGTAGAATAACTGCCCGAAGGCGTGACCACGACAACCAGGATAAAAGTCAATGATGTTTATTATGACAAACTCCGTAACACAGCAGCAGTAAAAGGAAACATAAAAGTCAACAGAGGATAAATACAATTCCTGGGTACTACAGGGTGGCAAGGGCCACAGGCACTGGTAGTGTGAGACAGTTCTAATAATCTTCTAGTTGGAAAGTCCTTACCAGGCCTGACTGTAGCAATGGAGAGAACCCAGGATCGTACCAGCCGGTGTTCCAGGAAAGGCTGGGCTGCTGAAGATAAAACGGCTGCTGTGGATACTGGCTGGAACCAGATTGTTGTTGATATGGAGTGGATACTGGCTGGGACCAGTTAAATAATAAATGAACTTGAGAGCGATGAAATAATAATACCGGTGGAGAGTGGTAAACTGCAGAAAAGGACACCGGCCCTTTAAGAGAAGCTGTACACTGCTGGAAGCTGGGCTGGAAGCAGGTGATTGTTTGAGAGCGGTGAAATAATATTACCGGTGGAGAGTGGTAAACTGCAGAAAGGACACCGGCCCTTTAAGAGAAGCTGTACACTGCTGGAAGCTGGGCTGGAAGCAGGTGATTGTTTGAGAGCGGTGAAATAATATTACCGGTGGAGAGTGGTAAACTGCAGAAAGGACACCGGCCCTTTAAGAGAAGCTGTACACTGCTGGAAGCTGGGCTGGAAGCAGGTGATTGTTGTAGCTGGAAACAGGTGAGTCCAGAATGGATCGGAGAGTCAGGCTACACCGCAGATGGAATGCTGGTGCGGGTCTCTGTAGCAGAAGTCTGGAGACAGGAGCTGGAACCTGGAAGACAACCACAGGAGAGAGACAAACTGGAACTAGGTTAGACAACCAAGCACTGACGCCTTCCTTGCTCAGGCACAGCTTACTTATACCTGCAGCAAGGAAGGGGTTGGCTAGGCAATTATGCAAATCAACAATACAGACAGCAGATTGGTGGAAATGATCAGATGACAAAATCCAAGATGGCTGCGCCCATGCAGACACTTGGAGGGAAGTTTGGTTTGTAATCCATGTGAGAATTGAAACAGTAATGGCGACGCCGGCCACAGGAGACAGGAGACGCCAGACTGACAAGCGCACATTTAACCACGCGGGCACAGCTGAGGCCGCGGCTGATGAAATCACCACTCTGACATTCTGCATGTGGAAACTCAGGAACAGCGGGATCCGGTCCTGGAACGCTGAGCCAGCCTTAGGAGGCATCTGAAGGGTAAGTAATGGCGTCCAGATACCCGGATCGTGACAGCACCCCCCCCTTTAGGAGTGGCCCCAGGACACTTCTTAGGCTTTAAAGGAAACTTTGCGTGGAAATTTCGGACCAAGGCAGGAGCATGGACGTCTGAGGCATTGGTCCAAGAGCGTTCTTCGGGACCATAGCCCTTCCAGTCAATGAGGTATTGTAACTGACCGTAACGGAAACGTGAGTCCAAAATCTTGGCCACCTCGTACTCGACTCCCCGTTGAGTCTGAACTTTGGGAGCTGGAGGAAGTGCGGAATGAAACCGATTCAGAATCAGCGGTTTCAACAAAGAAACATGAAATGTCCTGGGTATTTTCAAGAAGGATGGTAACTGTAACCTGTAGGCAACAGGATTGATGACTTGTTCAATCTTGAAGGGTCCGATGAAGCGAGGTGCAAATTTCATGCTGGGAACTCTCAACCTCAAATTCTTCGTGGACAGCCACACACGATCACCCACCTTGAGAGCAGGAACCGCTCTACGCTTCCTATCGGCAAACTTCTTATACCTGAATGAGGCTTTAAGCAGGGCTGCGCGGACGTTCCTCCAGTTATTTGAAAACTGACGCAAGGTGACATCCACTGCTGGAACAGAAGTTGCGGGAAGCGGTTGGAATTCTGGGACTTTAGGGTGGAATCCATAATTAATGAAGAATGGTGTAGAAGAAGATGAGGAATGGTATTGATTGTTGTGGCTGAATTCGGCCCAAGGAAGGAGTTGAACCCAGTCATCTTGAGAGGAAGACACATATATACGGAGGAAGGCCTCCAAGTCCTGATTCACCCTCTCGGTTTGACCATTGGTCTGAGGATGGTAAGCCGTGGAAAACTTAAACTTGACTTGGAGGGCTTGACACAAACTTCGCCAAAATTTGGCTACAAATTGTACGCCACGATCCGAGATGATCTCTTCAGGAAGACCGTGAAGTCGGAAGATCTCTTGTATAAACACTTGAGCCAACTTGGAAGCTGACGGAAGACCGGTGAGAGGGATGAAATGTGCCATCTTGGTGAACCGGTCAACTACCACCCAGATGGTATTAAACTTGTTGCAGATAGGTAGATCGGAAACAAAGTCCATCGACAAATGGGTCCATGGTCGACGGGGAACAGATAATGGAACCAGTTGCCCCGCAGGCGACTGGCGGGAGACTTTGTGTTGGGCACACTTTGGGCAGGAGGCAATAAATTCCATAACGTCCTTCTTCAGAGTTGGCCACCAGTAGGACCTAGAAATAAATTCAAGGGTTTTCTGAATGCCTGTATGTCCAGCAAAACGGGAAGCATGGGCCCAATGCATGAGCTTCTTCCTTAGAACAGGCTTAACAAAACTTTTCCCTGGTGGAGGCGTAGAGTCCATCCCTACCGTGGAGAATGCCAACGGATTAATAATAGGATGCTTGTCTGCAGACTCGGACTCATTTTCTTGCTCCCATGAGCGGGAAAGGGCATCGGCCTTACGATTCTGAGAACCCGGACAGAACTGGAGTTTAAAATCAAACCTAGAGAAGAAAAGTGCCCATCTGGCCTGACGAGGATTCAGACATTGTGCGCCTTTGAGATATAAAAGATTTTTGTGGTCGGTAAGTATGGTGATTGAGTGGGAAGCTCCCTCCAACAGGTATCTCCACTCCTCCAGTGCGAGCTTGATGGCTAGCAACTCCTGATCGCCAATGGCATAGTTGCGCTCAGCTGGGGAGAACTTCCGGGAGAAGAAACTGCAAGGATGTAGATGTCCATCTTTGGCCCTCTGGGATAACACTGCTCCTACTCCAACGGAGGAGGCATCTACCTCTAAGATAAATGGAGAGTCGGTGTCGGGCTGTTTCAGAACTGGTGCAGAGATGAACCATTGCTTCAGAAGGTGAAAGGCCTGTGTAGCTTCCTCGGACCACTTGGACGGATTAGCACCTTTCTTGGTTAATGCAGTGATAGGCGCCACAATGGTGGAAAAGTCTCGTATAAATTTTCTATAATAATTGGCGAACCCTAAGAACCTCTGGACCCCTTTGAGGCTTAAGGGTATAGGCCAATTCTGGATTGCTTGGAGTTTCTCAGGATCCATCTCTAGTCCGGAACCGGACACAATGTAACCTAGAAACGGAATGGTTTTAACTTCAAACACACACTTCTCCAATTTACAATAGAGGTGATTGACACGGAGACGGGAAAGAACCTCTTTTACCCAGAAACGATGATCTTCGAGATTATTAG
The DNA here is from genome assembly GCF_028390025.1 of Pseudophryne corroboree. Taxonomy (NCBI): domain Eukaryota; kingdom Metazoa; phylum Chordata; class Amphibia; order Anura; family Myobatrachidae; genus Pseudophryne; species Pseudophryne corroboree. Next base: position 928,647 of record NW_026967534.1, on the reverse strand, counting down.
AAAAGATGAGGATGTCATCTAGATAAACCACGACATGGCGGTACAAGATGTCCCTGAAGATCTCATTCACGAAGTGCTGGAAGACTGCTGGAGTGTTGCTCAATCCGAAGGGCATGACGAGGTACTCATAATGTCCGTCACGGGTGTTAAAGGCGGTCTTCCACTCGTCACCCTCACGGATTCGGATGAGATTGTAGGCACCCCTCAAGTCCAGCTTTGTGAAAATGGTTGCACCACTAACTCTATCAAAGAGCTCGGTAATCAGGGGTAAAGGGTATCGGTTCTTGACAGTAATGTCGTTCAGACCTCTGTAGTCGATGCACGGACGCAGACCACCGTCTTTCTTCTTAACGAAGAAGAAGCCTGCGCCGGCTGGAGAAGAAGATGGTCGGATGATACCCTTCGCCAGGTTCTCTTTGATGTACTCTTCCATGGAGTGTGTCTCAGGCAGAGACAACGGATAAGTTCGGCCTCGCGGTGGAACCTTCCCTGGAATGAGGTCGATTGGGCAGTCCCATTCTCTATGAGGAGGAAGGATATCAGCAGAGGCTTTACTGAACACATCTGTGAAGTCTTGATATGGAGGAGGCGGAACATCAGATGACCTGGGGAAGGAAGAACAAACAGGAAGAACTTTGGCTAAACAAGTCTCAGCACAGGAGGGACCCCATGCCAGTATTTGTGTAGTCGTCCAGTCAATTGATGGGTTGTGGAGACGGAGCCATGGAAGGCCTAAAACCACTGGATGTGTGGCTCTTGGAATCACTAAAAAAGAAATATACTCAGAATGAAGAACTCCCACTCTCAGACGAACTGGAAGAGTCCTTAAGGAAATGACTGCGTCAAAAATCTTGCTGCCATCCACGGCAGTCAAAGAGATGGACGAGGACAGTCTCTCGGTGGGTAGGGACCACCGTTTAACATAAGCTTCGGTAATGAAATTCCCAGCTGCTCCGGAATCAAGGAGGGCAATGACGTTCCTGTAACGTTGAGCAATTTGGAGCGACACTGGGAGGTTACAGTCATGAGGAGATGGAGAGGAGATCATTACTCCTAGCCGGCCCTCTCCTTGGCGAGCTAGGATCTGGAGTTTCCCGGACGTTTGGGACAGGCATTGATAGTGTGCGACGGAGCTGCACAGTAGAGACAGAGAGACTCAGCGGGAGATAGACGGGAACGGCTAATTTGCATAGGCTCATCCTTGGATGGAGATGGTTGACGAGGAGGAGGAGCAGAAGATTTAGGAGTAGATGATCTTCCTCGCTCGGTTGCTCTCTCTCTGAAACGTAGATCAACCTTCGTGCAAAGAGAAATTAGCTCATCCAACTTAGAGGGCAAGTCTCTGGTAGCTAACTCATCCTTGATGCGTTCAGATAAGCCATGCCAGAATGCAGCATACAGGGCCTCGTCGTTCCATGCCAGTTCGGATGCCAGGATTTTAAACTGTATAAGATACTGTCCCACAGTACGTGTTTCCTGGCGTAAACGGAGAATCTCAGATGAAGCAGATGTTACCCGGCCTGGCTCGTCGAAGATGCGCCTGAATGTAGCTACAAAGTCAGTATAGGAGGATAGCAGGGGATCAGACTTCTCCCATAAAGGTGATGCCCAGTCAAGGGCTGAGCCACTGAGAAGGGAGATGATATAGGCAATTTTGGTACGGTCACTGAAGAAATTGCCAGGTAGAAGCTCAAAGTGGATTTCACATTGATTGAGAAATCCCCTGCAGAACCTTGGAGATCCATCAAATTTTGCTGGCGTTGGAAGATGAAGATGTGGACTGGAAATGGGTAAGGTGGGTGGGGTTACAGCTGGTGTCACTGTAGTGGACGCACCGGACGTGCCAGGTCCACGGAGGGTCGTTTGAATCCCATCCAGCCGTGTAGAGAGATCCTGGAGACAGCGGATGATGTGGCCCTGTGCAGCCTCCTGATGTTCAAGTCGGGCTGCCAGTTCTTGCATCGGCCTGGCCGCTTGATCCTGGTCTCCGGCTGGATTCATTATGTCAGTGCTTACTGTCACAACTGAGGGCCTGAGCTGACGGGAGGCGGCCTCAGTTGTAGGGGCTGAGATGTAACGGAACCTGGGAGGTTGTATCAGACCCCTAGACATGTAAGTAACATGTAGAATAACTGCCCGAAGGCGTGACCACGACAACCAGGATAAAAGTCAATGATGTTTATTATGACAAACTCCGTAACACAGCAGCAGTAAAAGGAAACATAAAAGTCAACAGAGGATAAATACAATTCCTGGGTACTACAGGGTGGCAAGGGCCACAGGCACTGGTAGTGTGAGACAGTTCTAATAATCTTCTAGTTGGAAAGTCCTTACCAGGCCTGACTGTAGCAATGGAGAGAACCCAGGATCGTACCAGCCGGTGTTCCAGGAAAGGCTGGGCTGCTGAAGATAAAACGGCTGCTGTGGATACTGGCTGGAACCAGATTGTTGTTGATACGGAGTGGATACTGGCTGGGACCAGTTAAATAATAAACGAACTTGAGAGCGATGAAATAATAATACCGGTGGAGAGTGGTAAACTGCAGAAAAGGACACCGGCCCTTTAAGAGAAGCTGTACACTGCTGGAAGCTGGGCTGGAAGCAGGTGATTGTTTGAGAGCGGTGAAATAATATTACCGGTGGAGAGTGGTAAACTGCAGAAAGGACACCGGCCCTTTAAGAGAAGCTGTACACTGCTGGAAGCTGGGCTGGAAGCAGGTGATTGTTTGAGAGCGGTGAAATAATATTACCGGTGGAGAGTGGTAAACTGCAAAAAGGACACCGGCCCTTTAAGAGAAGCTGTACACTGCTGGAAGCTGGGCTGGAAGCAGGTGATTGTTGTAGCTGGAAACAGGTGAGTCCAGAATGGATCGGAGAGTCAGGCTACACCGCAGATGGAATGCTGGTGCGGGTCTCTGTAGCAGAAGTCTGGAGACAGGAGCTGGAACCTGGAAGACAACCACAGGAGAGAGACAAACTGGAACTAGGTTAGACAACCAAAGCACTGACGCCTTCCTTGCTCAGGCACAGCTTACTTATACCTGCAGCAAGGAAGGGGTTGGCTAGGCAATTATGCAAATCAACAATACAGACAGCAGATTGGTGGAAATGATCAGATGACAAAATCCAAGATGGCTGCGCCCATGCAGACACTTGGAGGGAAGTTTGGTTTGTAATCCATGTGAGAATTGAAACAGTAATGGCGACGCCGGCCACAGGAGACAGGAGACGCCAGACTGACAAGCGCACATTTAACCACGCGGGCACAGCTGAGGCCGCGGCTGATGAAATCACCACTCTGACATTCTGCATGTGGAAACTCAGGAACAGCGGGATCCGGTCCTGGAACGCTGAGCCAGCCTTAGGAGGCATCTGAAGGGTAAGTAATGGCGTCCAGATACCCGGATCGTGACACCTAGCCTTTAACAGAGTAGGAATGACCTCATCCGGAATGCCCTTTTCCGCTAGGATCCAGCGTTCAATCGCCATGCTGTCAAACGCAGCTGCGGTAAGTCTTGGAACAGACAGGGCCCCTGTTGCAACAGGTCCTGTCTTAGGGGAAGAGGCCACGGATCTTCTGTGAACATTTCCTGCAGATCCGGACACCAGACCCTTCGCGGCCAATCTGGAACAATGAGAATTGTCTGCACTCCTCTTTTTCTTATTATTCTCAACACCTTGGGGATGTGAGGAAGAGGAGGAAACACATAGACTGACTGGAACACTCACGGTGTCACTAGGGCGTCCACAGGCACTGCCTGAGGGTCTCTTGACTTGGCGCAATATCTCTGTAGGTTTTTGTTGAGGCGGGATGCCATCATGTCTATCTGGGGCAGTCCCCACTGACTTGCAATCTGTGCGAAGACTTGTGTCTGCTGAGGAAGTCTGCTTCCCAGTTGTCCACTTCCGGAATGAACACTGCTGACAGTACGCTTACATGATTTTCTGCCCAGCGAAGAATCCTGGTGGCTTCCGCCATTGCCACTCTGCTCCTTGTGCCGCCTTGGCGGTTTACATGAGCCACTGCGGTGATGTTGTCTGACTGGATCAGAACCGGTAGGTCGTGAAGCAAGGTCTCCGCTTGACGAAGGGCGTTGTATATGGCCCTCAGCTCCAGGACGTTGATGTGAAGACAAGTCTCTTGACTTGACCAAAGACCTTGGAAGTTTCTTCCCTGTGTGACTGCTCCCCAACCTCGTAGGCTCGCGTCCGTGGTTACCAGAATCCAGTCCTGAATGCCAGACCCTCTAGACGGTGAGCACTCTGCAGCCACCACAGGAGAGATACCCTGGCCCTGGGGGACAGGGAGATCAACTGATGAATCTGTAGATGTGATCTGGACCACTTGTCCAGTAGGTCCCATTGGAAAGTCCTCGCATGGAACCTGCCGAAGGGAATGGCCTCGTAAGATGCCACCATCTTTCCCAGGACCCGAGTGCAGTGATGCACTGACACCTGTTTTTGGATTCAATAGGTTCCTGACCAGAGTCATGAGTTCCTGGGCCTTTTCTATCGGAAGATAAACCCTTTGCTGGTCCGTTTCTCTCCCCTCAGTCCCTCGATGCAGGGAGTCTGTTGCCAGCAGGCTCCCTGAAAATAAAAAAACCTAACAAATACTTTATTTTCAGGAAAACTCAGGAGAGCTCCTGTAATGCACCCAGTCTCCTCTGGGCACAGTAATAAACTGAGGTCTGGAGGAGGGGCATAGAGGGAGGAGCCAGTGCACACCCATACCTAAAGTTCTTTCTTAGTGCCCATGTCTCCTGCGGAGCCCGTCTATCCCCATGGTCCTTACGGAGTTCCCAGCATCCTCTAGGACGCAAGAGAAATATAAGGTCACAGTGCTGCTCCAAGATCCCCTCACCTCCAGTCATGTCCCTGTATTGCTATAGATATTAGTGATGTCACTGTGACACTCCCAGATCTCCTCACCTCTCCAGTCATATACGTATTATTACTATAGATATAAGGTCACAGTAGCGCTCCCAGATTCACTCACCTCCACAGTCATGTCCCTTTATTATTACTATAGATATAAGTGATGTCACTGAGACGCTCCCAGATCTCATCTCCCCAGTCATGTCCCTGTATTATTACTATAGATTTAAGTGATGTCACTGTGACACTCCCAGTACCCCTCACGTCCCCAGTCATGTCCCTGTTTTATTACTATAGATAAAAGTGATGTCACAGTGATGCTCCCAGATCCCCCACCTCCCCAGTCATGTCCCTGTATTATTACTATAGATATAAGTGATGTAACTGCAATGCTGGAAGAAAATGATTTACAGAAGACTCTTGTGTGGATGCACTCTTATTTTGATTTGTTAGTATGAAATTATTAAAACATAACTTTTATTATCTCATTATTTTAAGAAAAACTCCACACTTATATAATCCACCACAATTAATTCCAACGAAATATATTAGTACACATATATATGATTCAGCCCACCAGTGTTTCTGAGAGATGCCATAGCTATTGATGTGGCTGATCAAACTAGAAAAATTGGGGTGAGTATAGTCCACAACCAATCATTAAAAATTAGAGAACATTTTTTTTATACATTTTTTTGCTAAAAATTTGGAAATGTTCTGGTTAGTCTATACTAGTAGACTCTAGGAGGGATGTAGACAATCTGGCTCTACACCCTGATCCTATCCCACCAGCACAAGCTCAGCTTGTATTAATAGGACCTCCAAGGGTCATTGAACCGAAATGTAATCAGGAGTATAGATCCTGATTTGCATTGACCAATGTCAGATCTGTGACATGTCAAGGAAGACGGTACTTAGAAAAAGTAACACAGGTCAGAGAAATAAGCAAAAGAGATGATTAAAGGAAAATGTGGTGATCCTGCTGTTGGCTTAGAGTCGAGAAGGTCACGAATTACAACACCGGGTATTCTCTGGGGGTCACCCTCACAGATACTGACCCAGCCCACCACCGTTTTGCTTCCAAGATCGGACGAGATCGGGCTCTGTCGGTAGGGGCATGGTAGTAATTTCTTGGCCCTGCTATAGCCGACTCACCAATGAGAGTGCACCTAAAGAAGATTGTCAGAAAACGGGGCGGATCTGCTGTCTATGTTAGGCACAGGATAAACCTGTGGATCATGGATGAGAGTCCGCAGATATATAAAGAAATGGAAAATTGAGCGAGAAGGGTGGAAAAGAAAACTGAATAGAGACTATGACAGATGTCAGCTTATATGTCGACACTTATTCTCCCTCGTGGCAAGCGCAGCGAGCCCGCAAGGGGCTCATTTGCGCTCGCCACACTGTCGGTAAGCCGGGGGTCGGGCTCCCGGCACCAGTATGCTGGTCACCGGGAGCCCGACCGCCGGCCAGCCGTAGTGAACCCCATTATAGTGACGTGACTATCACACTGCCAGTGGTGTAGTAATGCTCTGCAGCTGACATAATAATAATAATACCTGGACACCACAGGCTGCTCTACCTGTATAATAATAATACCAGGACACTACAGGCTGCTCCCACTGTATATTAATAATAACAGGACACCACAGGCTGCTCCCCCTGTATAATAATAATAATAATAAAAGGACACCACAGGTTGCTCACCCTGTATAATAATAACAACAGGACACCACAGGCTGCTCCCCCTGTATAATAAAAACATGAAATCACAGGCTGCTCCCCCTGTATAATAATAATAACAGGACACCACAGGCTGCTCCTCCTGTATAATAATAATAACAGGACACCACATAATGCGCCTACTGTATAATAATAATAATAATAATAATAACAACAACAACAACAACAACAGGACACCACAGGCTGCTCCCCCTGTATAATAATGACAGGACACCACAGGCTGCTCCCCCTGTATAGTAAGACGCCATTACCTGATCTCCACGAACACTGGGTGGCTGCAGCAGTCGATGAAAACTCACTTCCTGTATGTGGAACGCACAGTACGGAAGTAAGGTGGAACGCACAGGCCGGAAGTAGGGCATGATTGGCAACGGCTGCTACCTGGTTACTGGCCCCTCCCCTCCTCCAACCCGCCCACAGTTCCGTCCTTTGTAATGACTATTACCACACATGTCCTCAGTGCAGGAGGCCGGCGGCCATTTTCTTGTAGACCAGTCCGGCAGCAGCAATAGGTTCCCTGGCCGTGTAGTGACGTCAGGAGCGGCGGCCATTTTCCTCTGGTCTGAGCTCCGCCTTCCTTCTATCATTCCCACAAGGCAGCAGGAGCAGAGAGCAGCCATTGCTGTGTCTGGCAGCAGGTAATGATATTATTATTATTATTCTATAGGCTGAGCAGCTCTGGTGTCAGGTTCTGTACTACAGGGGGAGCAGCCTCTGGTGCCTTGTTATAGTGCAGCTGGAGCAGCCTCTGGTGCTGCATTATCCCTGTACAGGTGGCTGACACTCTAGTGTCCTATTACTGTAAAACAGGTGGCACAGACCCCGCCGTTACCGTAATACAGGTGGCGCAGACCCCGCCGTTACCGTAATACAGGTGTCGCAGACCCCGCCGTTACCGTAATACAGGTGGCGCAGACCCCACCGTTACCGTAATACAGGTGGCGCAGACCCCGACGTTACCGTAATACAGGTAGCGCAGACCCTGCCGTTACCGTAATACAGGTGGCGCAGACTCCGCCGTTACCGTAATACAGGTGGTGCAGACCCCGCCGTTACCGTAATACAGGTGGCGCAAGACCCCGCCGTTACCGTAATACAGGTGGAGCAGAGCCCGCCGTTACCGTAATACAGGTGGCGCAGAGCCCGCCGTTACCGTAATACAGGTGGCGCAGACCCCGCCGTTACCGTAATACAGGTGGCGCAGACCCCGCCATTACCGTAATACAGGTGGCGCAGACCACGCCGTTACCGTAATACAGGTGACGCAGACCCCGCCGTTACCGTAATACTGGTGGCGCAGACCCCGTCGTTACCGTAATACAGGTGGCGCAAGACCCAGCCGTTACCGTAATACAGGTGGCGCAGACCCCGCCGTTACCGTAATACTGGTGGCGCAGACCCCGCCGTTACCGTAATACAGGTGGCGCAAGACCCCGCCGTTACCGTAAAACAGGTGGCGCAGACCCCGCCGTTACCGTAATACAGGTGGTGCAGACCCCGCCGTTACCGTAATACAGGTGGCGCAAGACCCCGCCGTTACCGTAATACAGGTGGAGCAGAGCCCTCCGTTACCGTAAAACAGATGGCGCAGAGCCCGCCGTTACCGTAATACAGGTGGCGCAGACCCCGCCGTTACCGTAGTAAAGGTGACGCAGATCCCGCCGTTACCGTAATACAGGTGGTGCAGACCACGCCGTTACCGTAATACAGGTGGCGCAGACCCCGCCGTTACCGTAATACCTGTGGTGCAGACCCCGCCGTTACCGTAATACAGGTGGTGCAGACCCCGCCGTTACCGTAATACAGGTGGCGCAAGACCCAGCCATTACCGTAATACAGGTGGCGCAGAGCCCGCCGTTACCATAATACAGATGGCGCAGAGCCCTCCGTTATCGTAATACAGGTGGCGCAGACCCCGCCGTTTTCATAATGCAGGTGGCGCAGAGCCCGCCGTTACCGTAATACAGGTGGCGCAGAGCCCACGTTGCCGTAATTCTATACACGGGACATTACAGGTGTTGTGTCCTGTGGCATTTTGCTGTACAGGGGGAGCAGTCTGTGTTGTCATAATCTACAGGGGTAGCGTCCTGTGCTGTCATAGTATACAGGGGGAGTGGCCTGTGCTGTCATAGTATACAGGGGGAGCGGCATGTGTTGTCATAGTATACAGGGGTAGCGTCCTGTGCTGTCATAGTATACAGGGGAGTGGCCTGTGTTGTCATAATATACAGGGGTAGCGTCCTGTGCTGTCATAGTATACAGGGGGAGCGGCCTGTGTTGTCATAATATGCAGGGGTAGTATCCTGTGCTGTCATAGTATACAGGGGTAGCATCCTGTGTTGTCATAGTATACAGGGGTAGCATCCTGTGCTGTCATAGTATACAGGGGGAGTGGTCTGTGTTGTCATAATATACAGGGGTAGCATCCTGTGTTGTCATAGTATACAGGGGTAGCATCCTGTGCTGTCATAGTATACAGGGGGAGTGGCCTGTGTTGTCATAATATACAGGGGTAGCTTCCTTTGCTGTCATAGTATACCGGGGGAGTGGCCTGTGTTGTCATAATATGCAGGGGTAGCATCCTGTGCTGTCATAGTATACAGGGGGAGTGGCCTGTGTTGTCATAATATACAGGGGTAGCATCCTGTGCTGTCATAGTATACAGGGGGAGTGGCCTATGTTGTCATAATATACAGGGGTAGCAGCCTGTGCTGTCATAGTATACAGGGGGAGTGGCCTGTGTTGTCATAATATACAGGGGCAGCATCCTGTGCTGTCATAGTATACAGGGGGAGTGGCCTGTGTTGTGATAATATACAGGGGTAACATCTTGTGTTGTCATGGTATACAGGAGGAGCAGCCTGTGTTGCAATAATATACAGTGGTAGCATCCTGTGTTGTCATAATAGACTGGAGGAGCAGCCTGTGTTGCAATAATATACAGTGGTAGCATCCTGTGTTGTCATAATAGACAGGAGGAGCAGCCTGTGGCATCCTACTGTACAGGGGGAGCAGCCTGTAGTGTCCTGTTGTAGTTATTATTATTATTATTATTACTTCTCTTACATCCTAGAGGATGCTGGGGACTCCAAAAGGACCATGGGGTATAGACGGGATCCGCAGAAGACATGGGCACACTATAAGACTTTGAATGGGTGTGAACTGGCTCCTCCCTCTATGCCCCTCCTCCAGACCTCAGTTAGACTTTGTGCCCAGGAGTGATGGGTCACACACTAGGGGAGCTCTACTGAGTTTCTCTAAAAGACTTGATGTTAGGTTTGTTATTTTCAGGGAGACCTGCTGGCTACAGGCTCCCTGCTTGATGGGACTGATGGGAGAGAAGCAGACCTACTTCTTCTCAGTTAAAGGCTCTGCTTCTTAGGCTACTGGACACCATTAGCTCCAGAGGGTTCGATCACTTGGTGAGCCTAGCTGCTTGTTCCCGGAGCCGCGCCGTCACCCTCCTCACAGGAGCCAGAAGAAAGAAGTCGGGTGAGTATACAGAAGAAAGAAGACTTCAGCGACGGCAGAAGACTTCGGTAACGAGGTACAGCACAGCGGTCGCGCTGCGCGCCATGCTCCCACACATACTTCCAGCGGCACTCACAGGGCGCAGGGGGGGGGGGGCGCCCTGGGCAGCATGTTATTGGGGGGGGGGTGTGGCACAGTAATTTGGTGCTATTTAAACAGCGCAGACATCATATATTATTTGTCAGTATTATATGGGTGCTGGGGTGTGAGCTGTGTGTTATCTCTAACAGGCTTCCATGTGGGTCTGTCCCCTATAGCCAGTGTGAGTGTGTGTGTGTCGGTACAGTGTGTCGACATGACTGAGACTGAGTGCTCCTCCCCGGAGGAGGATGTGGGAGTGACTGCTGATCGGGTGAATATGTTGAGTGCATTGAATGCAAATGTGGCGTTATTGTCTAAGAGGCTGGATAAATCTGATTCTCAGACACAAACGTGGAGAAAATCCATGGAGGGCGACTTATTCCAGGTACAGGCCCCCTCAGGGTCACAAAAGCGGTCATTTACCCAAATAGCTGATACGGATAGCGACACAGACACTGGCTCCAGTGTCGCCTATAGTGAGGCCAGTTTACATCCAAAATTGGTTAAGAGTATTCAGTACATGATTGTGGCTATTAAAGATGTTTTACATATTTCTGAGAAACCTCCTGTTCCAGATACAAGGGTTTGTTTGTATAAGGGAAAGAAACCTGAGGTGACATTTCCCCCCTCTCATGAACTGAACGCTCTTTGTGAAAAGGCTTGGGAATCGCCTGACAAAAGGTGGCAGATTCCAAAGAGAATTTTTATGGCATATCCTTTCCCCTCTGACGACAGGGAAAAGTGGGAGTCATCTCCCAATGTGGAAAAGGCTCTATCCCGGCTGTCCAAGAAGGTGGCACTTCCGTCTCCCGACACTGCTGCCCTCAAGGATCCTGCGGATCGTAAGCAGGAAACGACATTAAAAGCCATTTATGTCACTACGGGTGCACTCCTCAGACCTGCCGTGGTGTCGGCTTGGGTGAGTAGTGCTATTACTAAATGGGCTGATAATTTGGCATCTGACATGGATAACCTGGATAGGGATAACATTCTTTTGACTCTCGGTTATATCAGGGACGCTGCAGCTTACCTAAAGGATGCAACGAGGGATATTGGCCTCTTGGGATCAAGGGCCAATGCCATGGCGGTCTCGGCCAGAAGAGCGCTGTGGATTCATCAATGGAATGCTGATGCCGACTCCAAGAAAGCTATGGAAGCTCTCCCTTGTAAAGGTAGTGTCTTGTTTTGGTGACAGCCTCGCTGACCTGGTGTCTACCGCTACAGCGGGTAAGTCATCTTTTCTTCCTTATGTTCCAGCACAACAGAAAAAGGCACCCCATTATCAGATGCAGTCCTTTCGGCCTAATAAATACAAAAAAGGAAGAGGCTAGTCCTTCCTTGCTTCAAAGGGCAGAGGAAGGGGAAAAAGGTCCCCTGCTGTGTCAGGTTCCCAGGACCAAAAGTCTTCCCCGGCCTCTGCCAAGTCCACCGCATGACGCTGGGGCTTCCCTACGGGAGTCCGTGCCGGTAGGGGCGCATCTCCAAATCTTCAGTCGGGTCTGGTGTCACTCGGGCCTAGATCCTTGTGTCTTAGACATAGTTTCCCAAGGGTACAAACTGGAGTTTCAGGAGGTGCCCCCCACAGATTTTTCAAGTCAGCCTTGCCAGTTTCTATCCCAGAAAGGGAAATAGTGAGTGCTGCAATACAAAAGCTGTGTCAACAGAGTAATTGTCCCGGTACCCCCGTCCCAATGGGGAGAAGGGTTTTATTCAAGCCTCTTTGTTGTACCAAAGCTGGACGGCTCGGGCAGACCGATCCTGAACTTAAAATCCCACAATCTGTATTTAAAAACTTTCAAGTTCAAGATGGAATCTCTTCGAGCAGTGATCTCCAGTCTAGAAAGGGGGGATTTTATGGCGTCAGTCGACATAAAAGATGCCTACTTACACCGTCCCGATATATCCACCACATCAAGCTTTCCTGAGATTTGCGGTGCAGGATTGTCATTACCAATTTCAGACGTTGCCGTTTGGGCTTTCCACGGCCCCGAAGGTCTTTACCAAGGTGATGGCGGAAATTATGGTACTTCTACGCTAGCAGGGTGTCACAACTATCCCGTACTTTGACGATCTCCTGATAAAGGCGAGATCGAAGGAGCAGTTGCTAAGAAATGTGGAACTTTCCCTGACTGTTCTGCAACACCATGGTTGGATTCTGAATTTGCCAAAGTCTAAGTTGATTCTGACAAATCGGCTGCCTTTCTTGGGCATTATCCTGGACACGGAACTGCAAAGAGTGTTTCTTCCGCCGGAAAAAGCTCTGGAAATCCAATGCATGGTCAAGGAGATTCTGAAACTGGCAAGAGTGTCGATTCATCAATGCAATCGAGTGCTAGGGAAGGTGGTTGCGGCTTACGAAGCCATTCTATTTGGCAGGTTTTATTCAGTGGGATCTGCTGGACAAATGGTCCGGGTCTCACCTGCACATGCACCGGAAAATAAGTCTATCTTCCAGGACCAGAATTTCTCTCCTGTGGTGGCTGCAAAGTTCTCACCTTCTAGAGGGATGCAGGTTCGGGATCCAGGATCGGGTCCTGCTGACCACGGATACAAGTCTCCGAGGCTGGGGAGCAGTCACAGCAGGGAATATGGTCAAGCCAGGAAACTTGTCTCCACATAAACGTTCTTGAGTTAAGAGCCATTTACAATGCCTTCTGCAAGCGGAACACCTTCTTCAAGGTCTACCTGTCCTGATCCAGTCGGACAATGTAACAGCGGTGGAGTACGTAAACCGCCACGGCGGAACTAAGAGCAGAGCGGCGATGGCAGAGGCCACAAGAGTTCTCCGCTGGGCAGAAAAACACGTGAGCGCTCTGTCAGCAGTTTTCCTTCCGGGCGTGGACAACTGGGAAGCAGACTTCCTCAGCAGACACGATCTCCATCCAGGAGAGGGGGCTCTTCATCAAGAGGTATTTGCAGAAGTGACAAGTCGTTGGGGAATTCCTCAAATAGACATGATGGAGTCTCGCCTTAACAAGAAGCTTCTGAGGTATTGTTCCAGGTTGAGGGACCCCCAGTGCAGTGACTCTGTGGGTGTTTCAGTCGGTATATGTGTTCCCTCCACTTCCTCTCATTCCAAAAATGTTGAGGATCATAAGACGAACAATGGTTCCGGCAATACTCGTTGTTCCAGATTGGCCACAGAGGGCCTGGTATCCGGATCTTCAGGAATTGCTCATAGAAGATCCTTAGCCGCTTCCTCTCAGAGAGGACCTGTTACTAAAGGGACCATGCGTATTTCAAGACTTACCGCGGCTGCATTTGACGGCGTGGAGGTTGAACGGCAAATCCTAGCTCGAAAGGGGGTATTCCCGGGGAAGTCATCCCCACTCTTAAGGCTTGAAAGGAGGTCACGGCGAAGCATTATCACCGTATTTGGAGAAAATATGTGTTGTGTTGTGTTGTGGTGTGAAGCCAAGAAAGCTCCTACGGAGGAGTTTCAGCTGGGTCGTTTCCTCCATTTTTTTCAGGCAGGCGTGGAGGCAGTCCTAAAATTGGATTCCATCAAAGTGCAGATTTCGGCTTTATCTATTTTCTTTCAAAAATAATTGTCTGCCCTTCCTGAAGTTCAGACCTTCATGAAGGGAGTGCTGCATATCCATCCTCCGTTTGTGGCACCGTGGGATCTTGACGTGGTGTTACAATTTCTTATGTCTCACTGGTTTGAACCTTTGCGGAAGGTTGAGTTGAAATATCTCACTTGGAAAGTGGTCATGCTTTTGGCCTTAGCGTCCGCCAGACGGGTGTCGGAATTGGAGGCTTTGTCTCACAAGAGCTTATATTTGATTTTCCATGTGGATAGAGCGAAATTGAGGACTCGTCAACAATTTCTGCCAAAGGTGGTGTCTTCGTTTCACATAAATCAACCTGTTGTGGTGCCTGTGGCTACGGATGCCCTGACTGTGCCAAAATCTCTCGATGTCGTGAGAGCTTTGAAAATTTATGTTGCCAGAACGGCTCTTGTTAGGAAAACGGATGCTCTGTTTGTCCTGTACGCTTCCAACAAGATTGGAAATCCTGCTTCCAAGCACGCTCATTCTACGGCCATATTGCCATTGCCAAAGTCAGTAAAGGCCCATTCTACCAGGAAGGTGGGCTCATCTTGGGCGGCTGCCCGAGGGGTCTCGGCACTTCAACTTTGCCGAGCAGCTACGTGGTCGGGTTCAAACACTTTTGATAAGTTCTACAAGTTTGATACCCTAGCTGATGAGGACCTCATGTTTGCTCAGTCGGTGCTGCAGAGTCGTCCGCACTCTCCCGCCCGGTCTGGAGCTTTGGTATAGACCCCATGGTCCTTTTGGAGTCCCCATCATCCTCTAGGACGTAAAAGAAAATAGGATTTTAATACCTACCGGTAAATCCTTTTCTCCTAGTCCGTAGAGGATGCTGGGCGCCCATCCCAGTGCGGACTGTTATTTGCAGTTGTATTGTTTTCGGTTACACGTAGATTGTGCATCGGTTATGTTCAGCTTGTTGCTGTTTTTCATTCATACTGTATCTGGTATTCCTGGTAATCCAGTTGTACGGTATGTTTGTGGTGTGAGCTGGTATGTATCTCACCCTTAGTGTAACAAAAATACTTTTCCTCCAAATGTCCGTCTCCCTGGGCACAGTTCCTATAACTGAGGACTGGGGGAGGGGCATAGAGGGAGGAGCCAGTTCACACCCATTCAAAGTCTTATAGTGTGCCCATGTCTCCTGCGGATCCCGTCTATACCCCATGGTCCTTTTGGAGTCCCCAGCATCCTCTACGGACTAGGAGAAAAGGATTTACCGGTAGGTATTAAAATCCTTTTTATTATTATTATTATACAGGAGGATCAGCCTGTGTCCTATTATTATTATTTTTTTGCAGAGGGAGCAACCTGTGGTGTCATTTTATTATTACTATAAAGGAAGAGCAGAATGGGGTGTCCTGTTGTTATTAGTATAATACGGGGGGAGCAGGTTTTTGTGTATGGTTATTATTATACAGGGACAGCAGCTTGTGGTGTCCTGGTATTATTATTATTATTATTATTATTATTATTATACATTGGGAGTGGTGGTGATGTCACAGTGATTTCACTTATATCTATACTAGTAGTACAGGGACATGACTGGGAGGTGAGAGGATCTGGGAACATCACTTTGACATCACTTACAGCTATAGTAACAATACAGGGACATAGCTGGGGTGGTGAGGGGATCTGCTAGTGATACAGTGATATTACATATCTATAGTAATAATACAGGGACATAACTGGTGAGGTGAGGGATCTGGGAGTATACCAGTGCCATCACTTATATCTAGTGATAATACAGGAACATGACTGGGGAGGTGAGGGTATCTGGTAGCATCACTTATTTCTCTGACGTCCTAAGTGGATGCTGGGGACTCCGTCAGGACCATGGGGATTAGCGGCTCCGCAGGAGACAGGGCACAAAAGTAAAAGCTTTAGGATCAGGTGGTGTGCACTGGCTCCTCCCCCTATGACCCTCCTCCAAGCCTCAGTTAGGTTTTTGTGCCCGGCCGAGAAGGGTGCAATCTAGGTGGCTCTCCTAAAGAGCTGCTTAGAGTAAAAGTTTTGTTAGGTTTTTTATTTTCAGTGAGTCCTGCTGGCAACAGGCTCACTGCAACGAGGGACTTAGGGGAGAAGAAGTGAACTCACCTGCGTGCAGGATGGATTGGCTTCTTAGGCTACTGGACACTAGCTCCAGAGGGACGATCACAGGTACAGCCTGGATGGGTCACCGGAGCCGCGCCGCCGACTCCCTTGCAGATGCTGAAGAGAGAAGAGGTCCAGAAATCGGCGGCTGAAGACTTCTCAGTCTTCATGAGGTAGCGCACAGCACTGCAGCTGTGCGCCATTGCTCTCAGCACACTTCACACCAACGGTCACTGAGGGTGCAGGGCGCTGGGGGCGGCGCCCTGGGCAGCAATGAAAGTACCTATGCTGGCTAAAAATACATCACATATAGCCCCTGGGGCTATATGGATGTATTTAACCCCTGCCAGGTTGTCAGAAAAACGGGAGAAGAAGCCCACCGAAAAGGGGGCGGGGCCTATTCTCCTCAGCACACAGCGCCATTTTCCTACACAGCTCCGCTGCTAGGAAGGCTCCCAGGCTCTCCCCTGCACTGCACTACAGAAACAGGGTTAAAACAGAGAGGGGGGGCACTTATTTGGCGATATTATTATATATTAAGATGCTATAAGAGAAAACACTTATATAAGGTTGTCCCTGTATAATTATAGCGTTTTGGTGTGTGCTGGCAAACTCTCCCTCTGTCTCCCCAAAGGGCTAGTGGGGTCCTGTCCTCTATCAGAGCATTCCCTGTGTGTGTGCTGTGTGTCGGTACGTGTGTGTCGACATGTATGAGGACGATGTTGGTGAGGAGGCGGAGCAATTGCCTGTAATGGTGATGTCACTCTCTAGGGAGTCGACACCGGAATGGATGGCTTATTTAGGGAATTACGTGATAATGTCAACACGCTGCAAGGTCGGTTGACGACATGAGACGGCCGGCAAACCAATTAGTACCTGTCCAGGCGTCTCAAACACCGTCAGGGGCTTTAAAACGCCCATTTACCTCAGTCGGTCGACACGGACACTGACTCCAGTGTCGACGGTGAAGAAACAAACGTATTTTCCATTAGGGCCACACGTTACATGTTAAGGGCAATGAAGGAGGTGTTACATATTTCTGATACTACAAGTACCACAAAAAAGGGTATTATGTGGGGTGTGAAAAAACTACCTGTAGTTTTTCCTGAATCAGATAAATGAAATGAAGTGTGTGATGATGCGTGGGTTTCCCCCGATAGAAAATTATTGGCGTTATACCCTTTCCCGCCAGAAGTTAGGGCGCGTTGGGAAACACCCCTTAGGGTGGATAAGGCGCTCACACGCTTATCAAAACAAGTGGCGTTACCGTCTCCAGATACGGCCGCCCTCAAGGAGCCAGCTGATAGGAGGCTGGAAAATATCCTAAAAAGTATATACACACATACTGGTGTTATACTGCGACCAGCGATCGCCTCAGCCTGGATGTGCAGCGCTGCGGTGGCTGGGTCGGATTCCCTGACTGAAAATATTGATACCCTTGACAGGGACAGTATTTTATTGACTATAGAGCATTTAAAGGATGCATTTCTATATATGCGAGATGCACAGAGGGATATTTGCACTCTGGCATCAAGAGTAAGTGCGATGTCCATATCTGCCAGAAGATGTTTATGGACACGACAGTGGTCAGGTGATGCAGATTCCAAACGGCACATGGAAGTATTGCCGTATAAAGGGGAGGAGTTATTTGGGGTCGGTCCATCGGACCTGGTGGCCACGGCAACAGCTGGAAAATCCACCTTTTTTACCCCAAGTCACATCTCAGCAGAAAAAGACACCGTCTTTTCAGCCTCAGTCCTTTCGTCCCCATAAGGGCAAGCGGGCAAAAGGCCAGTCATATCTGCCCAGGGATAGAGGAAAGGGAAGAAGACTGCAGCAGGCAGCCCCTTCCCAGGAACAGAAGCCCTCCACCGCTTCTGCCAAGTCCTCAGCATAACGCTGGGGCCGTACAAGCGGACTCAGGTGCGGTGGGGGGTCGTCTCAAGAGTTTCAGTGCGCAGTGGGCTCACTCGCAAGTGGACCCCTGGATCCTACAAGTAGTATCCCAGGGGCACAGATTGGAAATTCGAGACGTCTCCCCCTCGCAGGTTCCTGAAGTCTGCTTTACCAACGTCTCCCTCCGACAGGGAGGCAGTATTGGAAACAATTCACAAGCTGTATTCCCAGCAGGTGATAATCAAAGTACCCCTCCTACAACAAGGAAAGGGGTATTATTCCACACTATATTGTGGTACTGAAGCCAGACGGCTCGGTGAGACCTATTCTAAATCTGAAATCTTTGAACACTTACATACAAAGGTTCAAATCAAGATGGAGTCACTCAGAGCAGTGATAGCGAACCAGGAAGAAGGGGACTATATGGTGTCCCTGGACATCAAGGATGCTTACCTCCATGTCCAAATTTGCCCTTCT
Organism: Pseudophryne corroboree; assembly: GCF_028390025.1. Classification (NCBI taxonomy): domain Eukaryota; kingdom Metazoa; phylum Chordata; class Amphibia; order Anura; family Myobatrachidae; genus Pseudophryne; species Pseudophryne corroboree. The sequence goes on along the minus strand of NW_026967534.1, from coordinate 910,393 downwards.
CACCAAGGGTACCTCAGGTTCGTGGTACAGAACTGTCACTATCAGTTTCAGACGCTGCCGTTTGGATTGTCCACGGCACCCCGGGTCTTTACCAAGGTAATGGCCGAAATGACGATTCTTCTTCAAAGAAAAGGCGTCTTAATTATCCCTTACTTGGACGATCTCCTGATAAGGGCAAGGTCCAGAGAACAGTTGGAGGTCGGAATAGCATTATCTCAAGTAGTTCTACGACAGCACGGGTGGATTCTAAATATTCCAAAATCGCAGCTGTTTCCGACGACACGTCTGCTGTTCCTAGGGATGATTCTGGACACAGTCCAGAAAAAGGTGTTTCTCCCGGAGGAGAAAGCCAGGGAGTTATCCGAGCTAGTCAGAAACCTCCTAAAACCAGGCCAAGTGTCAGTGCATTAATGCACAAGAGTCCTGGGAAAAATGGTGGCTTCTTACGAAGCGATTCCATTCGGCAGATTTCACGGAAGAATTTTTCAGTGGGATCTGCTGGACGAATGGTCCGGATCGCATCTTCAGATGCATCAGCGGATAATCCTGTCTCCAAGGACAAGGGTGTCTCTTCTGTGGGGGCTGCAGAGTGCTCATCTATTAGAGGGCAGCACATTCGGCATTCAGGACTGGGTTCTGGTGACCACGGATGCCAGCCTGAGAGGCTGGGGAGCAGTCACACAGGGAAGAAATTTCAAAGGAGTGTGGTCAAGTCTGGAGACTTCTCTCCACATAAATATACTGGAGCTAAGGGCAATTTACAATGCTCTGAGCCTAGGAAGACCTCTGCTTCAAAGTCAAACGGTGCTGATCCAGTCGGACAACATCACGGCAGTCGCCCACGTAAACAGACAGGGCGGCACAAGAAGCAGGAGGGCAATGGCAGCAAGGATTCTTCGCTGGGCGAAAAATCATGTGATAACACTGTCAGTGGTGTTCATTCCAGAAGTGGACAACTGGGAAGCAGACTTCCTCAGCAGGACAGGTATTGCGCCAGGTCAAGAGACCCTCAGGCAGTAGCTGGGACGCTCTGGTAACACCGTGGGTGTACCAGTCGGTGTATGTGTTCCCTCCTCTGCCTCTCATACACAAGGTACTGAGAATTATAAGACGGAGAGGAGTAAGAACTATACTCGTGGCTCCGGATTGGCCAAGAAGGACTTGGTACCCGGAACTTCAAGAGATACTAAGAAGGGACTTGCTTCAGCAAGGATCATGTCTGTTCCAAGACTTACCGCGGCTGCGTTTGACGGCATGGCGGTTGAACGCCGGATCCTAAGGGAAAAAGGCATTCCGGAAGAGGTCATCCCTACCCTGGTCAGAGTCAGGAAGGAGGTGACCGCACAACATTATCACCGCATTTGGCGAAAATATGTTACATGGTGTGAGGCCAGGAAGGCCCCCACGGAGGAATTTCAACTCGGTCGATTCCTGCATTTCCTACAAACAGGAGTGTCTATGGGCCCCAAATTGGGGTCCATTAAGGTTAAAATTTCGGGCCTGTCGATTTTCTTCCAGAAAGAATTGGCTTCAGTTCCTGAAGTCCAGAAGTTTGTCAAGGGAGTACTGCATATACAACCCCCTTTTGTGCCTCCAGTGGCACTGTGGGATCTCAACGTAGTTCTGGGATTCCTCAAATCACATTGGTTTAAACCGCTCAAATCTGTGGATTTGAAATATCTCACATGGAAAGTGACCATGCTGTTGGCCCTGGCCTCGGCCAGGCGAGTGTCAGAATTGGCGGCTTTGTCTCACAAAGCCCATATCTGATTGTCCATTCGGACAGGGCAGAGCTGCGGACTCGTCCCCAGTTTCTCCCTAAGGTGGTGTCAGCGTTTCACCTGAACCAGCTTATTGTGGTGCCTGCGGCTACTAGGGACTTGGAGGACTCCAGGTTGCTGGAGGTTGTCAGGGCCCTGAAAATATAGGTTTCCAGGACGGCTGGAGTCAGGAAAACTGACTTGCTGTTATCCTGTATGCACCCAACAAACTGGGTGCTGTTGCTTCTAAGCAGACGATTGCTAGTTGGATGTGTAGTACAATTCAGCTTGCACATTCTGTGGCAGGCCTGCCACAGCCAAAATATGTAAATGGCCATTCCACAAGGAAGGTGGGCTCATCTTGGGCGGCTGCCCGAGGGGTCTCGGCTTTACAACTTTGCCGAGCTGCTACTTGGTCAGGGGCAAACACGTTTGAAAAATTCTACAAATTTGATACCCTGGCTGAGGAGGACCTGGAGTTCTCTCATTCGGTGCTGCAGAGTCATCCGCACTCTCCCGCCCATTTGGGAGCTTTGGTATAATCCCCATGGTCCTGACGGAGTCCCCAGCATCCACTTAGGATGTCAGAGAAAATAAGAATTTACTTACCGATAATTCTATTTCTCGTAGTCCGTAGTGGATGCTGGGCGCCCATCCCAAGTGCGGATTGTCTGCAATACTTGTACATAGTTATTGTTACAAAAATCGGGTTATTATTGTTGTGAGCCATCTTTTCAGAGGCTCCGCTGTTATCATGCTGTTAACTGGGTTCAGATCACAGGTTGTACAGTGTGATTGGTGTGGCTGGTATGAGTCTTACCCGGGATTCAAAATCCTTCCTTATTGTGTATGCTCGTCCGGGCACAGTATCCTAACTGAGGCTTGGAGGAGGGTCATAGGGGGAGGAGCTAGTGCACACCACCTGATCCTAAAGCTTTTACTTTTGTGCCCTGTCTCCTGCGGAGCCGCTAATCCCCATAGTCCTGACGGAGTCCCCAGCATCCACTACGGACTACGAGAAATAGAATTATCGGTAAGTAAATTCTTATTATTTATAGTAATAATACAGGGACATGACTGGGGAGGTGAGGGGTTCTGGGAGCATCACTGTGACCTTATATCTATAGTTATAATACAGGGACATGACTGGGGAGGTGAGGGGATCTGGGAGCATCACTGTGACATCACTTTTAACTATAGTAATAAAACAGGGACATGACTGGGGACGTGAGGGGTACTGGGAGTGTCACAGTGACATCACTTAAATCTATAGTAATAATACAGGGACATGACTGGGGAGATGAGATCTGGGAGCGTCTCAGTGACATCACTTATATCTATAGTAATAATAAAGGGACATGACTGTGGAGGTGAATGATTCTGGGAGCGCTACTGTGACCTTATATCTATAGTAATAATACGTATATGACTGGAGAGGTGAGGAGATCTGGGAGTGTCACAGTGACATCACTAATATCTATAGCAATACAGGGACATGACTGGAGGTGAGGGGATCTAGGAGCAGTGACCTTATATATCTCTTCTGGGAACTCCGTAAGGACCATGGGGATAGACGGGCTCCGCAGGAGACATGGGCACTAAGAAAGAACTTTAGGTATGGGTGTGCACTGGCTCCTCCCTCTATGCCCCTCCTCCAAACCTCAGTTTATGTCACAATGACATCACTTATATCTATAGTAATAATACAGGGACATGATTGGAAGGTGAGGGGGATCTGGGAACGTCACATTTACATCACGTATAATTACAGTAATAATACAGGGACATGACTGGGGAGGTGAGGGGGATCTGGGAGCATCACAGTGACATCACTTATATCTATAGTGATAATACAGGGACATGAATAGGGAGATGAGGTGATCTGGAAGCATCACTTATATCACGGTGCCTCCACCTCACTCACTGATACATAAGAGACACAATGACCAGAAGATCCTGGAACTCACCAACAAGATCAATCAGCTGCTGACTAGAGAGGTGACTCCTGGGAATGGGGCATTATACAGTAACACTGGGGGACGTGTCTTGGCGATGACTGGGGAGGTGGCTGCTGGGAATGGGACATTATACAGTAACACCAGGGGATGTGTCTGGGTGATGACTGGAGAGGTGACTGCTGGGAATGAGACATTATACAGTAACACCAGGGGATGTGTCTGGGTGATGACTGTATCACTGTGTGTGTCAGGTTCCTATAAGATGTCAGGATGTCACTGTCTATGTCTCCATGCAGGAGAGGGAGTATATAGAGGAACACAGAGGTCTGTACAAGGACATGATGATGGAGAATCACCGGCCCCTCACATCACTGGGTAAGAGGAGACGGTCATGTATTGTACAGGGGAGAGCAGGTATTGGGGCCCCCTATATACACACATCATCTGATAATCACATATATACACTGTACTCAGTCACTGTGTGTCTCCTACAGATGGGCCCAGTAACAGAGATACCCCAGAGAGATGTCCCCAGCCTCTGTATTCCCAGGATTATACAGAGGAGAATCACAGGATCCCACAGGAGGATCAGGTAGGTGGGATTTAGGGTCTCACCCATATACCAAAGTGACTGTCACTATATGATCTGTAGAGAAGCTGTGTGTATTATACACTGATATTATACTGTTTCACCTCAGTTTAATCTGACTGTGTGCAAATGTCATTATAGTGTTTGTTTGTTTTTTAGGTAGAACGTCTGTCTAATATTAAAACAGAAGATATAGTGGGAGAAGAGACGTATGTGACTGTTATAAAGGCAGAAGATATAGAGGGAGAAGAAGAGACGTATGTGACTGATATAAAGGCAGAAGATATAGAGGGAAAAGGAGAGACGTATGTGACTGATATGAAGGCAGAAGATACAGAGGGAGAAGAAGAGACATATGTGATTGATATAAAGGCAGAAGATATAGAGGGAGAAGAAGAGATGTATGTGACTGATATAAAGGCAGAAGATATAGAGGGAGAAGAAGAGACGTATGTGAGGGGTGATCAGCAGTGTAAGGAGGAGGAGATCCCTACAGATATCAGCACAGGTGAGTAATAAACACTTATTACATAAAAGAGTCACATATTCTCCTTGCTCAGTCACTACAGCAATCTCTTATACTACACCTTCCTATATTTATTTTTCCAGTGAGGGAGTCAGGCGCCATCAGCCCCCATTATACTCCTGCTCTCCCCCTCACATCATGTCACTGTGTGTTACCAGCCCAGAGATCTGACCAGTCTCCTTCCCACACTCTCTGGTGTATCTCGTACATCAGGCGCCATCAGCCCCTATTATACTCCTGCTTTCCCCCTCACATCATGTCACTGTGTATTACCAGCCCAGAGATCTGACCAGTCTCCTCCCCACACTCTCTGGTGTATCTCATACATCAGGAGCCATCAGCCCCTATTATACACCTGCTCTCCACTCACATCATGTCACTGTGTGTTACCAGCCCAGAGATCTGACCAGTCTCCTCCCCACACTCTCTGGTGTATCTCATACATCAGGAGCCATCAGCCCCTATTATTCTACTGTTCTCCCCCTCACATCATGTCACTGTGTGTTACCAGCCCAGATATCTGAACAGTCTCCTCCCCACACTCTCTGGTGTATCTCATACATCAGGAGCCATCAGCCCCTATTATACTCCTGCTCTCCCCATCACATAATGTCACCGTGTGTTACCAGCCCAGAGATCTGACCAGTCTCCTCCCCACACTCTCTGGTGTATCTCATACTTCAGGAACCATCAGTCCCTACTATACTCCTGCTCTCCCCTTCACATCATGTCACTGTGTGTTACCAGCCCAGAGATCTGACCAGGCTCCTCCCCACAATCTCTGGTGTATCTCATACATCAGGAGCCATCAGCCTCTATTATAGTCCTGCTCTCCCCCTCACATCATGTCACTGTGTGTTACCAGCCCAGAGATTTGACCAGTTTCCTCCCCACACTCTCTGGTGTATCTCAAACATCAGGAGCCATCAGCCCCTATTATACTCCTGCTCTCCCCCTCACATCTTGTCACTGTGTGTTACCAGCCCAGAGATCTGACCAGTCTCCTCTCCACACTCTCCGGTGTATCTCATACATCAGGAGCCATCAGCTCCTATTATACTCCTGCTCTCCCCCTCACATAATGTCACTGTCTGTTACCTGCCCAGAGATCTGACCAGTCTCCTCCCCACACTCTCTGGTGTATCTCATACATCAGGAGCCATCAGCCCCTATTATACTCCTGCTTTCCCCCTCACATCATGTCACTGTGTGTTACCAGCCCAGAGATCTGACCAGTCTCCTCCCCACACTCTCTGGTGTATCTCATACATCAGGAGCCATCAGCCCCTATTATACTCCTGCTCTCCCCCTCACATCATGTCACTGTGTTATCAGCCCAGATATCTGACCAGTCTCCTCCCCACAATCTCTGGTGTATCTCATACATCAGGAGCCATCAGCCTCTATTATACTCCTGCTCTCCCCCTCACATCATGTCACTGTGTGTTACCAGCCCAGAGATCTGACCAGTCTACTCCCCACACTCTCTGGTGTATCTCATACATCAGGAGCCATCAGCCCCTATTATACTCCTGCTCTCCCCTCACATCATGTCACTGTGTGTTACCAGCCCAGAGATCTGACCAGTCTACTCCCCACACTCTCTGGTGTATCCCATACATCAGGAGCCATCAGCCCCTATTATACTCCTGCTCTCCCCTCACATCATGTCACTGTGTGTTACCAGCCCAGAGATCTGACCAGTCTCCTCCCCACACTCTCTGATGTATCTCATACATCAGGAGATATCAGCCCCTATTATACTCCTGCTCTCCCCTCACATCATGTCACTGTGTGTTACCAGCCCAGAAATCTGACCAGTCTCCTCCCCACACTCTCTGGTGTATCTCATACATCAGGAAATATAAGCCCCTATTATATTCCTGTTCTCCCCCTTACATCATGTCACTGTGTATTACCAGCCCAGAGATCTTACCAGTCTCCTCCACACACTCTCTGGTGTATCTCATACATAAGGAGCCATCAGCCCCTATTATACTCCTGCTCTCCCCCTCACATCATGTCACTGTGTGTTACCAGACGATAGTATAAGGTATATAGTTACGGGAAAAGAAGCGTCACATAAATGTCCTGTATGTCAGAGCAGTATGGAGAGTAGATCAATCTTTCTATCAGTAGTTATTGGAGAAGCGTCTCCGAGTATTCTCAGACAGCGGGTGTGCCAGGAAAGCAATGGGATGGTGGTAGAGGTGGGAAAGATGATATATTGTGTAGAGAGAGTCACCTCACACGTTCCATGTATCAGGCTAGGAGTATACAGTGGCTGAATAGCTGAGACTGAGGCAGGATGTTCCAAGGGACTGGTCCCTACATCAGGAAGTCTTCCAGCTACCGATAGAAAGATTTGGGCTTCTTCAAGTAGACATTATGGCAGCAGCTCATGTCACCTGTAGTAATACCACGTTATCTCTCAGTGGTAGTTATACTCCAGTCCGATCATCCTGGTTTTAATAAAATAAACATAACACCAATGCTTACAGGTAATGTCATTTATAGAGTTATATATTGTAACCTGTAACACACTGGGTCTCGTCTACTCATTTTATAGTAATTTGCTATTTTCAATTATAATCTTTACTAGATTAAAATTGTTACAGGAGAGAGCAGACGTGCTGTGGAGGAGCTCTCAGGGATTAAGCCAAATAAACCCCTTATTCACAGCCTAACCTGGAATTACAAACATCCAGGTGGGGTATTTACTGCAGGAGAGTGCCCTGCTGTGCGGCCCTGGACAGCGCTGACACATAGAGTGCAGATCCGGCATTGCGGCCTACGCCGACCACTGAAGCCGGGGCCTCGAGTTTGGAGGAGGCCCGGCGGGAAGCTCCGGAACGGCGTGCGGCCGCGGCGGGACCCGGGGCGCGTCCTACGGACACCCATTGGACCCCACAACAGCCTGGAGACCTCCCCAAGACCCTCAGGTACCTGACTAGGGAGAGGGAATTATCCAGGGATACACGGGCTCCACACACAGGGAGACATCCTCCAGCCTGTCACAGCTGCAGCGGCCATCTTGGATCCAAAGTTATAGTGCAGACACACAGGCTGCTCACATAGACAGCCTTATCTGAGTTCTATAGCTCACAACTCCACACCTCACCAAACTGATATTGCCTCCAGGACTGTCATATTAACTAAAGCTCACCCACTCCCCACTGCCTGTGGGGGTGTCTGGAGCTGAGGGGTGATGCCAGACTGATTCCTGTCGACTGATTTGGTGGAAGACCTGGGACCTACCTCTGCAGTGCAAATGCCTCAAATTAGACCACACTGACGGACATGACCCCCTGAAACACCCGCACACTATGGGGTTAGGTGGCTGATGACATAACCCGGGACACCCACACGACAGTGGAGAATCAACTCAGGCAAGGTGCGTTCCTGATTCGGCGATGTGGCTTCCTTTTGTTTTACTGCACAATATGATGCATAACGACTGCTGATGGGGAAATCTAAGAGAGGTGGGAAATCATCTGCAGCAAAAAAAACTGGTGACAAATCCCTACAGTCTAATCTGCACCGATATCTCCTACCAGATACCGAGGGAGAAGATACTCGTTCCCTATCATCCGTGTCTAGCTCTCCTATTGACGTCGGCAAGATGGCGGGTACCGACTCTTCACCGATAGACAAGGGACCCGAAACATCAATGGCGGACGTGTTGACCTATTTACGCTCACTCCCTACCAAAAAAGATCTACCTACTAAACAAGACTTTTTGGATCTTGAGCAAAAGATACGCGACACGGTCAAATCCGAAATCTCCATATTGCAGGCAGATATATCCCACATATCACATCGAGTCTCTGACATGGAAGACCACGTCGATGAAGTTTCATCTTTCCAGCAAAAGCTATGTGATACAGTTGCTCTTCAGGCTCAAGAACTAAGGTCGCTTGCGCGTCGACAAGACGACCTAGACAACAGAGGCCGGAGAAACAACCTGCGCGTCAGAGGACTATCGGAAGAGGTCCAAGGCCCTGGGATAACAGACGCCCTCACTAAGATTTTCAACGAAATAATAGACGCGAAGCCAGACAACATCATAATGTTTGACCGGGCTCATCGAGCACTGCGCCCGAAAGGTCTCTCCTCTGAGGCTCCCAGAGACATTATATGCCGACTGCATTATTACAGCGTCAAGGAGGAGATTCTTAATAAAGCCCGCAAATTAGATCGGCTGGAATTCGACAGAAATGTGATCCAGATTTTCCCAGATCTGTCCTGGACCACGCTGCAGCAGCGAAGAGCTCTCAAGCCCTTGACAGAAGTCTTAAAGGAGAAAGGAATCAGATTCCGATGGGGTTTTCCAGTCAGCATCCAGGCCACATTTGAGGGACGACAGGTTGCCTTACACTCACCAGAAGACCTGGATAACTTTTGCTCCACGTTATCCGTAACTAAACCTGCCCTAACAGAATGGATACAAACCTTTTACCGCCTGGAACCCCCGAAGCCTCCGACCGCGCGGATGTCTTGGACCCCGGTCAACAACAGAAAACGGGGGACGACTCGATCACCCCAGCTTTCCAACGAGACCGGGACATGATGTTTACAAGACCTCTTCCTCCACGACTTCAAGTTGTTTGCCATGGCTCAGCGGGACATAATACTGCCTAAGCAGTCGGTGGCTAACGGTTCACTTTCGAGAATGTAGACTGCACCACTGATTTTTCTCCACGGCACCTGCACCAAACAACATTGCAGTAAAATGCCTTGGCATTACTGTCTCTATCTGGACCCACCCCTCCTTCGATACCCCTGATAAGCGGATCCATAGCGCCCTATTGCCTCTTCAAAAATGTGCTTGATTTTCTTAACTCTTAATTTTTGAACTACATCTTTATTTTTTATTTTTTTTTACTTCATCTGTTGAGCACCAATTAAGAGATATACACTCCCACTGTCCATATTACTGAACAGGGAAACCCCCCTGAGGATATCGGAAGACTGATAATTGGTTACCACAGGTTATCCCCTGAATACACGATATACCACCCCTGTCCCGGGGTTTTGTTGTCTTCACCACGCCCCAGTTGGGTTAGACCGCTTGCCTGTTTTGGCTCTTAAGTCGTAGGTATGACCTTCCTACGACTTAACGGCGGTACTACAATCACTTCACAGGATGTGATAATGTTGTTATATAATTCAATGTTCATTGCATTGTTTTTTCTTTACGTGTTTTCTTCTTTTTTACTCTTTCTTCCTTCTTTCACACTTCTGCTCCCCCCGCTGACCTCCGTAGCAGGCCGAAATGTCCACCATGTGTGGCCCCAACGCCGACACCACGTTATCGGTAAGTCAATGCCACTTCTTCTGCTCATTACATATGCTGAACTTAACCCCACTAATGTCGTCTGACCTTAGATTGTGCTCCTTCAATGTGAAGGGGCTTAATATCCCTGAAAAACGGTCCACACTGCTGCGAGAACTATGGACAGACCGTATAGACATTGCCTTTCTACAAGAGACCCATTTCAAAAACCAGGCCGCCCCTAAACTAGGAAACTATCGTTACCCCCAGGTTTTTTGTAGCAATAACTCAGCTGGTAAATCTCTGGGTGTGGCGATTATGGTGGCACGCAAAATTCCGATTATCGACGTCTCACACCTTACTCTTGAGGAGGGCAGATGCCTAGTTGTCAAATGCACTATATATGGCCAAGTATATACCCTTGTCAACATATATGCCCCTAATAAACGCCAAAGACAGTTCCTCATCAAAATATTGAGACGCCTTGAACCTATTAAAGAGGGGAGATTGATTATAGGAGGGGACTTTAACTGGTCACAAGACCCAGGGATGGACTGTTCACCTTCCTTAAATAGAAAGCAGACACGAGACCACCGCCGGGTAGGCCGACTTCTTCGTGAGTTTCAGCTTATGGACTTATGGAGAACTCAACACCCGACCAGTAAGGATTTCACCTTTTTTTCTCCCCCTCATAATATGTACTCGCGCCCGGACTATTTTCTAGTTGAGCATAGGTCACTACAGTTATTCCCATCAAGTACAATTGGACACATAACATGGTCCGACCATGCCCCGGTTTATATCTCAGTCACGACGACATCGGCCCCTCCCTCGCCCTGGTCATGGAAATTTAATGATTATTTGACACAAGACCCCAGACTAAAGGCCACGCTTACTACTGCCATCTTAGACTATATAGAGACGAACGACACTCCAGACGTTAGTGCAATAACAATATGGGAGGCACATAAATGTGTGGTTCGGGGAAAGTGTATTCAGCTTGGCTCTCAGCTTAAAAGGGAGCGAACGGCACAGAGACTGCAGCTCATTGATCGAGTTGCGGCATTGGAGGCCTCGCATCAGGACTCCCTGGACCCGGGGGTACTCCTGGAACTCACAGAGGCGCGAAAAGCTCTCAATAAATTCATATGGGACAAAACTAAATTGGGGATGACCAAATGTCGCCATAAATTTTATCTTTGGGGCAACAAACCGGGTGCTATGTTAGCCAGAGCACTCCGGGTCCAGAGACTGCAGTCTTATGTTCGCTCTATTCAGGAGCCCGGGGGTCGTGCTGCAAATACGCTGCCCCAAATTGCCCACTCCTTCCAAAAATTCTACGAATCCCTCTATAATCTCAGAAAGAATCAAACCCCACAAACCGCTGCAGATCTGAGAGTGTCGATACAGAAATACCTGACAGAAATGGACTTCCCAAGACTGCCGGACTCAGACTTAGACAATCTGGAACGACCCTTTACACTGGAAGAACTAGAGACGGCGCTGGCGGCAACACCGTCTGGGAAGAGCCCGGGCCCGGATGGCTTCCCAGTCGGATACTATAAAGCCTTTAAAATACCTCTATTGCCCCTTTTATTGAAGGCATGTAACGCGGTCTCTGCTGAGAGAGGTTTTTCTCCGCAGACACTAGAAGCCCACATAGCAGTAATCCCGAAGGAGGGTAAAGACCCCACCCAGTGCTCAAGTTACAGACCCATCTCCTCAACTGTGACATCAAACTTTTTGCCAAACTGCTTTCATGCCGTTTAGGCCGCCTTCTCCCGGGGGTGGTGCATGGGGACCAGGTGGGATTTATATTGGGACGAGAGGCCAAAGACAATACCTCCAAAGTTATTGATCTCATACATTTGGCACAGAGAAGTCCTTCCCATATGGTCCTCTTGTCCACAGACGCGGAGAAGGCCTTTGACAGGATAGACTGGCAATTCATGGAGGGTCTTCTTGGGCACATGGGTCTGGGTCCAGCCTGTCTCAGTCGGATACTGACCCTATATACCAGGCCGTCGGCTAGGGTCCGTGTTAACGGTGTCATGTCCGCCCCCTTCCTGATAGGAAACGGAACGAGACAGGGTTGCCCACTATCCCCGCTCATATTTGTTCTTTGCATGGAAGCACTGGCGAGAGCAATTCGAGCTAACCCAAATATCCACGGCATAAGGGCAGGTAAACAGGAACACAAACTGGCATTATATGCGGATGATTTACTGGCCACCCTGACAGATCCGGTAACATCCCTCCCAGCGCTTATGCTAGAATTCAATAGATTTAACCAGCTCTCCAATTTCAAAATAAACTACACTAAATCAGTGGCCCTGAACATTTCAACCCCAGAGCGAGTGATAGAAAGCATACGAGACACGTTCCCGTTTCAGTGGCATCCCACTCAGCTAAAATACTTGGGAGTCCTTTTGACCAAAGACCTCACCGATCTATATCGGGCAAATTTCCTTCCACTATTACACAGAATTACAGCGGATTTTAATAGGTGGTCTACACTCCAACTTACGTGGCTGGGCAGGATTAACACGATAAAGATGACGATCCTCCCGAAAGTACTATATCTACTGCAAACATTACCCGTAACAATTCCGACTTCCTTCTTTACGAACTTACAATCTTCTGTCGGCCGTTTTATATGGGGAAAGCGAGGACATAGACTTTCACAGTACACAATGACCCGTACCCGCAGAGAAGGTGGTTTACAACTGCCACACTTTCTTAGCTATTATAATGCTATCCACCTATCCAGAGTTATTGATATCTCCAGGTCCCCCCAGACGAAGCAATGGCCATCAATAGCGGAGGCGGCCACAGATATACACATAGCTGCTCTCCCCTGGCTCAAAAAAATACTGCGCACAAAACACCCCACTCTAGACCCAACCTTAAAAGTGTGGAGGAAATTTAGACACCTGGACTCCTTCAGTCCGAGCCCCTCCTTGCCGACACCGGTACTAAACAACCCAGACATGCCCGCGAACCCACTCCCACTATCTCAGTCCTCGGTATGGGCTGAGGCTGGTATATCACGACTAGGCCACTTGATCGGTTCGACGGGACTCCACCCCTTTGCAGAATTACAACGCTCCTTTAATCTACCGCCCAATTCTTTTTTGGGCTTATTTACAAATAAGGCACTATATTACTACAATTCCGACTCGAACCGTGGGGTGGAGGCCGACGAATTTTGAATCATTGTGCCTCTCTGAGAATTCGCCGCGACATCTTACATCTCTTCTATATAGACAATGCCTGACAAGTACTTCTGTTAAGCCCCCGACATTTGTAACAGCATGGTATGAAGACCTAGGTAGAGAACTGACTTCTGACCAATGGTCGCGGATTTTCCAATACACGTTTGCTAGCTCCTCCTCACTTCAAGTACTTGAGACTCAATATAAAGTGGTATCGAGATGGTACAGATGCCCAGACCGAGTACATCACATGTTCCCAAGCGTTCCAGATGTTTGTTGGAGGTGCAATAGCTCACGAGGCACCCCTTGCCACATATGGTGGCGGTGCCCGGGACTGGCCCCCTTCTGGAAACAGGTTTGTTCTATCACGAGGAACATCACGGGACTCCCAATACCTGAGACACCTGAGTTCTGGTTACTTAATTTGACAGACCTACCTTTATCCCAGTTCAAAAACTCACTACTGAGACACTTAATGAATGCAGCCAGAGCAACCATCCCATGCTTCTGGAGATCCCAGGTACAACCACCCATTGCCAAATGGTTTCAAAGAATTGACCACTACATGGCAATGGAAGACCTGACAGCCCTGTCCGACCGTTCTGCGTCCCGGTTTACGGCCGTCTGGTTCGAATGGCTGGAGTTCAAGGACACGTCGGAATACAAAACCATTATGTTTCACCCCACATCGGCTACATAGTAAGCCTGCTACGGAGAATGCGACCCCCCCCCCCCCCTATCGGTTGTCTTACTCTCTCTATTTCTCTCTCTCTTTCCTTCCTCCCCTTGACTATCCTCTATTCTTCAGGATAGATTTATTGTTCTTGTTATTAATATTTGAAGGTGATACATATTAATGACTCTAGCTAAAGTTAATGTAGATGAACGATGCTCTACACTGTTTGTTTATTGTATTCCTGGTTAACAACTAAATTATTAGCTACTGTTCTATGAATATATGTACCGATTGCAAAACCATCGTGATGTATAATATTATCTTTTTATTGATAATAAAAACTTAATTTGCAAAAAAAAAAAAAAAATTGTTACAGGAAAATTCATATTTAAATAATGTATTTTATTTCCAGCAGATGGACACACAAGCAGGAATATCTCAGAAGGACATCTAATGTTATCCTCAGATTGTGACATAAAAGATAATGACAGTAGACAGGATTCTTCAGGATATAACCCCATTACATCAGTTATACATCCAGCTCTATCAGCTGGTCCCTCTGATCCTGGGAAATGTTCTCCTGATCACTCTGATATTGGTGCATCTGTTACAGCTCTGACAGTAGATACAGTGTTTCCCTGTTCTATAGATGCCAAATGTTTTACAGAGAACACAAAGCGCATTACCCATCAGCCAGCTAAGGCAGGTGAGAGGCAATTTCCGTGTTCTGAGTGTGGGAAATGTTTTACATACAAATCAGCTTTTGTTACACATGAGAGAAGTCACATAGGTGAAAAACCATTTCCATGTTCTGAGTGTGGGAAATGTTTTATGCATAAGTCACATCTTGTTGCACATCAGAGAAGTCACACTGGTGAGAAACCATTTCCATGTTCTGAGTGTGAAAAATGTTTTATACAAAAATCAGCTCTTGTTATACATGAAAGAAGTCACACTGGTGAGAAACCATTTCCATGTTCTGAGTGTGGGAAATGTTTTATACAGAAATCACATCTTGTTAGACATGAGAGAAATCACACAGGTGAGAAACCATTTCCATGTTCTGAATGTGGGAAATGTTTTATACATAAGTCACAACTTGTTAGACACGAGAGAAGTCATACTGGTGAGAAACCATTTCCATGTTCTGAGTGTGGGAAATGTTTTATACAGAAATCACATCTTGTTACACATGAGAGAAGTCACACAGGTGAAAAACCATTTCCATGTTCTGAGTGTGGGAAATGTTTTATACATAAGTCACATCTTGTTGCACATCAGAGAAGTCACACAGGTGAGAAACCATTTCCATGTTCTGAGTGTGGGAAATGTTTTATACAGAAATCACATCTTGTTAGACATGAGAGAAATCACACAGGTGAGAAACCATTTCCATGTTCTAAATGTGGGAAATGTTTTATACATAAGTCACAACTTGTTAGACACGAGAAAAGTCATACTGGTGAGAAACCATTTCCATGTTCTGAGTGTGGGAAATGTTTTATACAGAAATCAGATCTTGTTACACATGAGAGAAGTCACACAGGTGAGAAACCATTTCCATGTTCGGAGTGTGGGAAATGTTTTGCACACAAATCACATCTTGTTAGACATGAGAGAAGTCACACATGTTCTGAGTTTGAGAAATAAATCTGCTTTGTTTCACACATTAGACATCACACAGGAGAGGAACCTTTATTATCTCATCATCACCATTGCCATGTAATGTTCCTCATGGTCCTATCCTAGCTCCTATGCTTTTTGCAATATACATGCTACTGGGTGAAACAATCAGACGTCACGTGGAGGCCACACAAACTACTGAGCCTCATTTTGACTTGTTTTAAGGACATTACATCAAAGTTGGATCAGCCTGTAGTGTGTTTCTCCACTTTAATTTTGAGGGTGACTCCAAATCCAGACCTCCATGGGTTCATAAATTTGATTTCCATTGATAATTTTTGTGTGATTTTGTTGTCAGCACATTCAACTATGTAAAGAACAAAGTATTTAATAAGAATATTTCATTCATTCAGATCTAAGATGTGTTATTTTAGAGTTCCCTTTATTTTTTTGAGCAGTGTATAAACAGGACATGCACACTTTAACGAACCAATCATTTCAGCGACAGGGTCTGCCACACGACTGTGGTTGAAATGACTGGTTGGTTTGGGCCCCCACCAAAAAAGAAGCAATCAATCTCTCCTTGCACAAACTGGCTCTACAGAGGCAAGATGTCCACCTCCTCCTCATCGTCTGATTCCTCATCCCTTTCGCTGTGTACACCCCCCTCCTCACAGATTATTAATTCGTCCCCACTGGAATCCACCATCTCAGGTCCCTGTGTACTTTCTGGAGGCAATTGCTGGTGAATGTCTTCACCGAGGAATTGATTATAATTCATTTTGATGAACATCATCTTCTCCACATTTTCTGAAAGTAACCTCGTACGCCGATTGCTGACAAGGTGAGCGGATGCACTAAACACTCTTGGAGTACACACTGGAGGGGGGCAACTTAGGTAAAATAAAGCCAGTTTCTGCAAGGGCCTCCAAATTGCCTCTTTTTCCTGCCAGTATACGTACGGACTGTCTGACGTGCCTACTTGGATGCGGTCACTCATATAATCCTCCACCATTCTTTCAATGGTGACAGAATCATATGCAGTGACAGTAGACAACATGTCAGTAATCGTTGGCAGGTCCTTCAGTCCAGACCAGATGTCAGCACTCACTCCAGACTGCCCTGCATCACCACCAGCGGGTGGGCTCTGAATTCTTAGCCTTTTTCTCGCAGCCCCAGTTGCGGGAGAATGTGAAGGAGGAGCTGTTGACGGGTCACGTTCCACTTGACTTGACAATTTTCTCACCAGCAGGTCTTTGAACCTCTGCAGACTTGTGTCTGCCGGAAAGAGAGATACAACATAGGTTTTAAATCTAGGATCAAGCACGGTGGCCAAAATGTAGTGCTCTGATTTCAACAGATTGACCACCCGTGAATCCTGGTTAATCGAATTAAGGGCTCCATCCACAAGTCCCACATGCCTAGCGGAATTGCTCTGTTTTTGCTCCTCCATCAATGTCTGCAGCTTGTTCTGCAAAAGCCTGATGAGTGGAATGACCTGACTCAGGCTGGCAGTGTCTGAACTGACTTCACGTGTGGCAAGTTCAAAGGGTTGCAGAACATTGCACAACGTTGAAATCATTCTCCACTGCGCTTAAGTCAGGTGCATTCCCCCTCCTTTGCTTGTATCATAGGCAGATGTATAGGCTTGAATGGCCTTTTGCTGCTCCTCCATCCTCTGAAGGATATAGAGGGTTGAATTCCACCTTGTTACCACCTCTTGCTTCAGATGATGGCAGGGCAGGTTCAGGACTGTTTGCTGGTGCTCCAGTCTTCGGCACACGGTGGCTGAATGCCGAAAGTGGCCCGCAATTCTTCGGGCCACCGACAGCATCTCTTGCAAGCCCCTGTCGTTTTTTTTAAATAATTCTGCACCACCAAATTCAATGTATGTGCAAAACATGGGACGTGCTGGAATTTGCCCAGATGTAATGCACGCACAATATTGGTGGCGTTGTCTGATGTCACAAATCCCCAGGAGAGTCCAATTGGGGTAAGCCATTCTGCGATGATGTTCCTCAGTTTCCGTAAGAGGTTGTCAGCTGTGTGCCTCTTATGGAAAGCAGTGATACAAAGCGTAGTCTGCCTAGGAACGAGTTGGCATTTGCGAGATGCTGCTACTGGTGCCGCCGCTGCTGTTCTTGCTGCTGGAGGCAATACATCTACCCAGTGGGCTGTCACAGTCATATAGTCCTGAGTCTGCCCTGCTCCACTTGTCCACATGTCCGTGATTAAGTGGACATTGGGTACAACTGCATTTTTTAGGACACTGGTGACTCTTTTTCTGACGTCTGTGTACATTTTCGGTATCGCCTGCTTTGAGAAATGGAACCTAGATGGTATTTGGTACCGGGGACACAGTACCTCAATCAAGTCTCTAGTTGCCTGTGAATTAACGGTGGATACCGGAAACATGTTTCTCACCACCCAGGCTGCCAAGGCCTGAGTTATCCGCTTTGCAGCAGGATGACTGCTGTGATATTTCATCTTCCTCGCAAAGGACTGTTGGACAGTCAATTGCTTACTGGAAGTAGTACAAGTGGTCTTCCAACTTCCCCTCTGGGATGACGATCGACTCCCAGCAGCAACAACAGCAGCGCCAGCAGCAGTAGGCGTTACACTCAAGGATGCATCGGAGGAATCCCAGGCAGGAGAGGACTCGTCAGACTTGACAGTGACATGGCCTACCGGACTATTGGTTTTCCTGTGTAAGGAGGAAATTGACACTGAGGGAGTTGGTGGTGTGGTTTGCAGGAGCTTGGTTACAAGAGGAAGGGATTTAGTGGTCAGTGGACTGCTTCCGCTGTCATCCAAAGTTTTTGAACTTGTCACTGACTTCTGATGAATGCGGTCCAGGTGACGTATAAGGGAGGATGTTCCTATGTGGTTAACGTCCTTACCCCTACTTATTACAGCTTGACAAAGGCAACACACGGCTTGACACAAGTTGTCCACATTTCTGTTGAAATAATTCCACACCGAAGAGCTGATTTTTTTTTATATTTTGACCAGGCATGTCAATGGCCATATTCGTCCCACAGACAACAGGTGTCTCCCCGGGTGCCTGACTTAAACAAACCACCTCACCATCAGAATCCTCCCCAGCGCCAGCAACACCCATATCCTCATCCTGGTGTACTTCAACAGTGACATCTTCAATTTGACTATCATGAACTGGACTGCGGGTGCTCCTTCCAGCACTTGCAGGGGGCGTGCAAATGGTGGAAGGCGCAACCTCTTCCCGTCCAGTGTTGGGAAGGTCAGGCATCGCAACCGACACAATTGGACTCTCCTTGGGGATTTGTGATTTAGAAGAACGCACAGTTCTTTGCTGTGCTTTTGCCATCTTAACTCTTTTAAGTTTTCTAGCAGGAGGGTGAGTGCTTCCATCCTCAGGTGAAGCTGAACCACTAGCCTTGAACATAGGCCAGGGCCTCAGCCGTTCCTTGCCACTCCGTGTCGTAAATGGCACATTGGCAAGTTTACGCTTCTCAGACGATTTTAATTTAGATTTTTGGGTCATTTTACTGAGCTTTATTTTTTTTGATTTTACATGCTCTCCACTATGACATTGGGCATAGGCCTTGGCAGACGACGTTGATGACATTTCATCGTCTCGGCCATGACTAGTGGCAGCAGCTTCAGCACAAGGTGGAAGTGGATCTTGATCTTTCCCTATTTTACCCTCCACATTTTTGTTCTCCATTTTTTAATGTATGGAATTATATGCCAGTATCAATAGCAATGGCCTACTACTATATATACTGCACACAACTTAAATGCACCACAGGTATGGATGGATAGTATACTTGACGACACAGAGGTAGGTAGAGCAGTGGCCTACTGTGTCGTACTGCTATATATTATATATACTGGTGGTCAGCAAACTGTGCAAAACTGAAATGCACCACAGGTATGGATGGATAGTATACTTGACGACACAGAGGTAGGTAGAGCAGTGGCCTACTGGACCGTACCGCTATATATTATATATACTGGTGGTCAGCAAACTGTGCAAAACTGAAATGCACCACAAGTATGGATGGATAGTATACTTGACGACACAGAGGTAGGTAGAGCAGTGGCCTACTGTGTCGTACTGCTATATATTATATATACTGGTGGTCAGCAAACTGTGCAAAACTGAAATGCACCACAGGTATGGATGGATAGTATACTTGACGACACAGAGGTAGGTAGAGCAGTGGCCTACTGGACCGTACCGCTATATATTATATATACTGGTGGTCAGCAAACTGTGCAAAACTGAAATGCACCACAAGTATGGATGGATAGTATACTTGACGACACAGAGGTAGGTAGAGCAGTGGCCTACTGTACCGTACTGCTATATATTATATATACTGGTGGCCAGCAAACTGTGCAAAACTGAAATGCACCACAGGTATGGATGGATAGTATACTTGACGACACAGAGGTAGGTAGAGCAGTGGCCTACTGTACCGTACTGCTATATATTATATATACTGGTGGTCAGCAAACTGTGCAAAACTGAAATACACCACAGGTATGGATGGTATAGTACACTTGACGACACAGAGGTAGAGCAGTGGACTACTATACCGTACTGCTATATATAGTTATACTGGTGGTCAGCAAAATTCTGCACTGTCCTCCCACTATATACTACAATGCAGCACAGATATGGAGCGTTTTTCAGGCAGAGAACGTATAATACTGGTGGTCACTGGTCAGCAAAACTCTGCACTGTCCTCCTACTATATAATACTGCTGGTCCCCAGTCCCCACAATAAAGCAATTAGCACACTGAGCACAGATATTTGCAGCACACTGAGCACAGACATGGAGCATTTTTAAGGCAGAGATATTTGCACTTGCAGCACACTGAGCAGATATTTGCAGCACACTGAGCATAGATATTTGCAGCACACTGAGGACAGATATTTGCAGCACACTGAGCATAGATATTTGCAGCACACTGAGGACAGATATTTGCAGCACACTGAGCACAGATATTTGCAGCACACTGAGCACAGATATTTGCAGCACACTGAGCACAGATATTTGCAGCACACTGAGCATAGATATTTGCAGCACACTGAGGACAGATATTTGCAGCACACTGAGCACAGATATTTGCAGCACACTGAGCACAGACATGGAGCATTTTTCAGGCAGAGATATTTGCACTTGCAGCACACTGAGCACAGATATTTGCAGCACACTGAGCATAGATATTTGCAGCACACTGAGCATAGATATTTGCAGCACACTGAGGACAGATATTTGCAGCACACTGAGCACAGATATTTGCAGCACACTGAGCACAGACATGGAGCATTTTTCAGGCAGAGATATTTGCACTTGCAGCACACTGAGCACAGATATTTGCAGCACACTGAGCATAGATATTTGCAGCACACTGAGCATAGATATTTGCAGCACACTGAGCATAGATATTTGCAGCACACTGAGGACAGATATTTGCAGCACACTGAGCACAGATATTTGCAGCACACTGAGCACAGATATTTGCAGCACACTGAGCACAGATATTTGCAGCACACTGAGCACAGATATTTGCAGCACACTGAGCATAGATATTTGCAGCACACTGAGGACAGATATTTGCAGCACACTGAGCACAGATATTTGCAGCACACTGAGCACAGACATGGAGCATTTTTCAGGCAGAGATATTTGCACTTGCAGCACACTGAGCACAGATATATGCAGCACACTGAGCACAGATATTTGCGGCACACTGAGGACAGATATTTGCAGCACACTGAGCACAGATATTTGCGGCACACTGAGCACAGAAACTGAGCGAACGCCAGCCACCTCCTCTCACGATCATCTCCAATGCACGAGTGAAAAATGGCGGCGACGCGCGGCTCCTTATATAGAATACGAATCTCGCGAGAATCTGACCGCGGGATGATGACGTTCCGACGCGCTCGGGTTAACCGAGCAAGGCGGGACTATCCGAGTTGCTCGTACCCGTGCAAAAAAAGGTGAAGTTCGGGCGGGTTCGGATCCCGAGGATCCGAACCCGCTCATCACTACTCGGAACCCAATACCAATCCTAAGTGGCTGTCTAGCTGAGCTCCAGGTGTGGGTGATATCAGTTGGCTGTGACTTAGTTGTGGTGAAATGTCCTTATGATAGAGTCTCACCTACAATGGCCAAGGCTACAGCGTTACCAACCAACATGGGGGAAGCTTTCTGTCTGACCTCTCATTACACAACGTATCCTGATCCCGGCTCTATGTGACCTCTCACATCTATCACTTGTGTCACATTACATCTTATACCTGTAGTTTTATGTTTCTGTTGTTTCCCTGTTACCTGTTCTGTAAGATCACATGCTCTCATTGTGTGAGGGGGAGGGGGGGGGGGGGTCACTTTCTAGCATGAGTGGTAGTTTCTGGAATAGGATCGGCCAGAGGAGTGTGGGAGTACCATCCTGGAGGTGATGAAGGGGTTAGTTCCTATTACCTAATGATTGGGATACGGTCTGACTGTCACGTTCCTGGTACACACCTCCGCTCTGCCTAATAATGATTGCCACTTTACATATGTGCAGCTGTACCAGTGCCACCCCACGTCTGTATCTCACAGGCTGTCACATAAGCCCCTATATCTGTTGTAGATGCAGTAATCAGCCTTGGACACAATTATATATATATATACACACACACACACACACACACACACACATTCATGGGTTCACCACTCCCAAAGCCTGGTAGATGGCTGCGTTGACTCTGGACTTAATAAAGCACAGTGGACCAACACCAGCTGATGACATGGTTTCCTAAATCAACACAGACTGCGGAAACTTCACACTGGACTTCAAGCATCTTGGATTTTGTGCCTCTCCATTCTTCCTCCTCCATACTCTGGGACATTGGTTTTCAAATGAGATGCAAAATTTGCTCTAATCAGAAAAGTGGACTTTGGACCACTGAGCAACAGACCAGTTCTTTTTTACTTTAGCCCAGGTAAGACGCTTCCTACTAGGCCATTTTAGAGCACATCATACATCCTTCAGCAGACAAGCTTTATGGAGATGCGGACTTCATTTTCCAGCAGGACTTGGCACCTGCCCACACTGCCAAAAGTACCAAAACCTGGTTCAATGACTGGGTTTTCTGTGCTGGATTGGCCAGCAAACTCACATGACCTGAACCCCATAGAGAATCTATGGGGCATTGCCAAGAGAAAGATGAGACATGAGATTGAACAATGCAGAAGAGCTGAAGGCCATAACACCTCAGCAGTGCCACCGGCTGATAGAATCCATGCCATGCCGCATTGAGGCAGTAATTCATGCAAACGGGGCCCAAACCAAGTACTGAGTACATATGTATGATTATACTTTTC
This sequence comes from Pseudophryne corroboree, assembly GCF_028390025.1. Taxonomy (NCBI): domain Eukaryota; kingdom Metazoa; phylum Chordata; class Amphibia; order Anura; family Myobatrachidae; genus Pseudophryne; species Pseudophryne corroboree. The sequence goes on along the minus strand of NW_026967534.1, from coordinate 887,400 downwards.
AGAGGCCGACATTTCTGTATTTAAAATCTTTTTTTATTGATTTTATGTAATCTAATTTTCTCTGACGTCCTAGTGGATGCTGGGAACTCCGTAAGGACCATGGGGAATAGCGGCTCCGCAGGAGACTGGGCACAAAGTAAAGCTTTAGGACTACCTGGTGTGCACTGGCTCCTCCCCCTATGACCCTCCTCCAAGCCTCAGTTAGATTTTTGTGCCCGGCCGAGAAGGGTGCACACTAGGGGCTCTCCTGAGCTTCTTAGTGAAAGTTTAGCTTTAGGTTTTTTATTTTCAGTGAGACCTGCTGGCAACAGGCTCACTGCATCGAGGGACTAAGGGGAGAAGAAGCAAACCTGCCTGCTTGCAGCCAGCTTGGGCTTCTTGGCTACTGGACACCATTAGCTCCAGAGGGACCGAACACAGGCCCAGCCTCGGAGTCCGGTCCCAGAGCCGCGCCGCCGGCCCCCTTACAGAGCCAGAAGCAAGAAGAGGTCCGGAAAATCGGCGGCAGAAGACATCCTGTCTTCAACAAGGTAGCGCACAGCACTGCAGCTGTGCGCCATTGCTCCTCATACACACCTCACACTGCGGTCACTGAGGGTGCAGGGCGCTGGGGGGGGGCGCCCTGAGCAGCAATAAAAACACCTTGGCTGGCAAACATACATCACATATAACCCCCAGGGCTATATGGATGTATATTAACCCCTGCCAGAATACAGAAAAAAGCGGGAGAAAAGTCCGCCGTGAAGGGGGCGGAGCCTATCTCCTCAGCACACTGGCGCCATTTTCCCTCACAGCTCCGCTGGAAGGACGTCTCCCTGACTCTCCCCTGCAGTCCTGCACTACAGAAAAGGGTAAAACAAGAGAGGGGGGCACTAATTAGGCGCAGTATAAATGAAATAGCAGCTATAAGGGGAAAAACACTTCTGTAAGGTTATCCCTGTATATATATAGCGCTCTGGTGTGTGCTGGCATACTCTCCCTCTGTCTCCCCAAAGGGCTCGTGGGGTCCTGTCCTCTATCAGAGCATTCCCTGTGTGTGTGCTGTGTGTCGGTACGTTTGTGTCGACATGTATGAGGAGGAAAATGATGTGGAGACGGAGCAAATGCCTGTAATGCAGATGTCACCCCCTAGGGAGTCGACTCCTGAGTGGCTGAGTTTATGGAAGGAATTACGTGACAATGTCAGCTCTTTGCAAAAGACGGTTGACAACATGAGACAGCCGGCTACTCAGCTTGTGCCTGTCCAGGCGTCTCAAAAGCCATCAGGGGCTCTAAAACGCCCGTTACCTCAGATGGCAGATACAGATGCCGACACGGATACTGACTCCAGTGTCGACGATGAAGAGACGAATGTGACTTCCAGTAGGGCCACACGTTACATGATTGAGGCTATGAAAAATGTTTAACATATTTCTGATAATACAAGTACCACTAAAAAGGGTATTATGTTTGGTGAGAAAAAACTGCCTGTAGTTTTTCCTGCATCTGAGGAATTAAATGAAGTGTGTGATGAAGCGTGGGTTTCCCCCGATAAAAAACTGACAATTCCTAAAAGATTGTTGGCAACATACCCCTTCCCGCCAGAGGATAGGGCACGTTGGGAAACACCCCCTAGGGTGGATAAAGCGCTCACACGCTTGTCTAAACAGGTGGCACTACCGTCTCCGGATACGGCCGCCCTGAAGGAACCTGCTGACAGAAAGCAGGAAAATATCCTAAAAGGTATATACACTCACACGGGTGTGATACTGCGACCAGCAATCGCCTCAGCCTGGATGTGCAGTGCTGGGGTGGCTTGGTCGGATTCCCTGACTGACAATATTGATACCCTAGATAGGGACAGTATATTATTGACTATAGAGCATTTAAAGGATGCATTTCTATATATGCGTGATGCACAGAGGGATATTTGCCGACTGGCATCAAGAGTAAGTGCGCTGTCCATTTCTGCCAGAAGAGGGTTATGGACAAGACAGTGGTCAGGTGATGCTGATTCCAAAAGGCATATGGAAGTATTGCCTTATAAAGGGGAGGAGTTATTTGGGGTAGGTCTGACAGACCTGGTGGCCACGGCAACAGCTGGGAAATCCACATTTTTACCCCAGGTAGCCTCTCAACATAAGAAGACGCCGTATTATCAGGCGCAGTCCTTTCGGCCCCATAAGGGCAAGCGGGCAAAAGGCTCATCTTTTCTGCCCCGTGGCAGAGGGAGAGGGAAAAGGCTGCAGCAAACAGCCAGTTCCCAGGAACAGAAGCCCTCTCCCGCCTCTGCCAAGTCCTCAGCATGATGCTGGGGCTTTACAAGCGGACTCAGGCACGGTGGGGGCCCGTCTCAAGAATTTAAGCGCGCAGTGGGCTCACTCACAAGTGGACCCCTGGATCCTTCAGGTGGTATCTCAGGGGTACAAATTGGAAATCGAGACGTCTCCCCGTCGCCGTTTCCTAAAGTCTGCTTTACCGACGTCTCCCTCCGACAGGGAGGCGGTATTGGAAGCCATTCACAAGCTGTATTCCCAGCAGGTGATAATCAAGGTACCCCTCCTGCAACAGGGAAAGAGGTATTATTCCACACTGTTTGTGGTACCGAAGCCGGACGGCTCGGTGAGACCGATTTTAAATCTAAAATCCTTGAACGCTTACATACAGAGGTTCAAATTCAAGATGGAGTCACTCAGAGCGGTGATTGCGAACCTGGAAGAAGGGGATTATATGGTGTCTCTGGACATCAAGGATGCTTACCTCCATGTCCCAATTTACCCTTCTCACCAAGGGTACCTCAGGTTTGTGGTACAGAACTGTCACTATCAGTTTCAGACGCTGCCGTTTGGTTTGTCCACGGCACCCCGGGTCTTTACCAAGGTAATGGCCGAAATGATGATACTCCTTCGAAGGAAGGGAGTTTTAGTTATCCCTTACTTGGACGATCTCCTGATAAGGGCAAGATCCAGGGAACAGTTGGTAGTCGGGGTAGCACTATCTCAAGTAGTGTTGCGGCAGCACGGTTGGATTCTCAATATTCCAAAATCGCAGCTGATCCTGACGACACGTCTTCTATTCCTAGGGATGATCCTGGACACAGTCCAAAAAAAGGTGTTTCTCCCGGAGGAGAAAGCCAGGGAGTTATCCGAGCTAGTCAGAAACCTCCTAAAACCAGGCCAAGTCTCAGTGCATCAATGCACAAGGGTCCTGGGAAAAATGGTAGCTTCCTACGAAGCAATCCCATTCGGCAGATTCCACGCAAGAACTTTCCAGTGGGACCTGCTGGACAAATGGTCCGGATCGCATCTTCAGATGCATCAGCGGATAACCCTGTCACCAAAGAAAAGGGTGTCTCTCCTGTGGTGGTTGCAGAGTGCTCATCTTCTAGAGGGCCGCAGATTCGGCATTCAGGACTGGGTCCTGGTGACCACGGATGCCAGCATGCGAGGCTGGGGAGCAGTCACACAGGGAAGGAATTTCCAGGGCTTGTGGTCAAGCCTGGAAACATCACTTCACATAAATATCCTGGAGCTAAGGGCCATTTACAATGCCCTAAGCCAAGCAAGACCTCTGCTTCAAGGTCAGCCGGTGCTGATCCAGTCGGACAACATCACGGCAGTCGCCCACGTAAACAGACAGGGCGGCACAAGAAGCAGGAGGGCAATGGCAGAAGCTGCAAGGATTCTTCGCTGGGCGGAAAATCATGTGATAGCACTGTCAGCAGTGTTCATTCCGGGAGTGGACAACTGGGAAGCAGACTTCCTCAGCAGGCACGACCTCCACCCGGGAGAGTGGGGACTTCACCCAGAAGTCTTCCACATGATGGTAAACCGTTGGGAAAAACCAAAGGTGGACATGATGGCGTCCTGCCTCAACAAAAAATTGGACAGGTATTGCGCCAGGTCAAGGGATCCTCAGGCAATAGCTGTGGACGCTCTGGTAACACCGTGGGTGTACCAGTCAGTGTATGTGTTCCCTCCTCTTCCTCTCATACCAAAAGTTCTGAGAATTATAAGACGGAGGGGGGTAAGAACTATACTCGTGGCTCCGGATTGGCCAAGAAGGACTTGGTACCCGGAACTTCAAGAGATGCTCACGGAGGACCCGTGGTCTCTACCTCTAAGAAGGGACCTGCTACAGCAAGGACCTTGTCTATTCCAAGACTTACCGCGGCTGCGTTTGACGGCATGGCGGTTGAACGCCGGATCTTGAAGGAAAAAGGCATTCCGGATGAAGTCATCCCTACCCTGATCAAAGCCAGGAAGGATGTAACCGCAAAGCATTATCACCGCATTTGGCGAAAATATGTTGCGTGGTGCGAGGCCAGTAAGGCCCCGACGGAGGAATTTCAACTAGGTCGATTCCTACATTTCCTACAAACAGGAGTGTCTATGGGCCTAAAATTGGGGTCCATTAAGGTTCAAATTTCGGCCCTGTCAATTTTCTTCCAGAAAGAACTAGCTTCAGTTCCTGAAGTTCAGACGTTTGTAAAAGGGGTACTGCATATACAGCCTCCTTTTGTGCCTCCAGTGGCACCTTGGGATCTCAATGTAGTTTTGGAATTCCTAAAGTCACATTGGTTTGAACCACTTAAATCTGTGGAGTTAAAATATCTCACATGGAAAGTGGTCATGCTATTGGCCCTGGCCTCGGCCAGGCGCGTGTCAGAATTGGCGGCTTTATCCTGTAAAAGCCCTTATCTGATATTCCATTCAGACAGGGCGGAATTGAGGACTCGTCCTCATTTTCTCCCTAAGGTGGTTTCAGCATTTCATCTGAACCAACCTATTGTGGTACCTGCGGCTACTAGTGACTTGGAGGACTCCAAGTTGTTGGACGTAGTCAGGGCCTTGAAAATATATGTTTCCAGGACGGCTGGAGTCAGAAAATCTGACTCGCTGTTTATCCTGTATGCACCCAACAAGCTGGGTGCTCCTGCTTCTAAGCAGACTATTGCTCGTTGGATTTGTAATACAATTCAGCTTGCACATTCTGTGGCAGGCCTGCCACAGCCAAAATCTGTAAAAGCCCATTCCACAAGGAAGGTGGGCTCTTCTTGGGCGGCTGCCCGAGGGGTCTCGGCTTTACAACTTTGCCGAGCTGCTACTTGGTCAGGGGCAAACACGTTTGCAAAATTCTACAAATTTGATACCCTGGCTGAGGAGGACCTGGAGTTCTCTCATTCGGTGCTGCAGAGTCATCCGCACTCTCCCGCCCGTCTGGGAGCTTTGGTATAATCCCCATGGTCCTTACGGAGTTCCCAGCATCCACTAGGACGTCAGAGAAAATAAGAATTTACTTACCGATAATTCTATTTCTCGTAGTCCGTAGTGGATGCTGGGCGCCCATCCCAAGTGCGGATTGTCTGCAATACTTGTACATAGTTATTGTTAACTAAATCGGGTTATTGTTGTTGTGAGCCATCTATCCAGAGGCTCCTCTGTTATCATGCTGTTAACTGGGTTCAGATCACAAGTTGTACGGTGTGATTGGTGTGGCTGGTTTGAGTCTTACCCGGGATTCATAAATCCTTCCTTATTGTGTACGCTCGTCCGGGCACAGTATCCTAACTGAGGCTTGGAGGAGGGTCATAGGGGGAGGAGCCAGTGCACACCAGGTAGTCCTAAAGCTTTACTTTGTGCCCAGTCTCCTGCGGAGCCGCTATTCCCCATGGTCCTTACGGAGTTCCCAGCATCCACTACGGACTACGAGAAATAGAATTATCGGTAAGTAAATTCTTATTTTCTGAGATTTGGGATCTGGGGTTTTCTTAAGCTGTAAACCACAATTATCAATATTATAACAAATAAAGGCTTGAAATATCTCACTTTGCATGTAATGAGTCTATATAATATATTAGTTTCACCTTTTAAGTTAAATTACTGAAATAAATGAACTTTTGCACAATATTCTAATTTTCTGAGTTTCACCTGTACAGTGGCATTATTACATCTTTCTGCTGCTGATTCCTCTCCCAATGCAGCCAAGCATCTGACTAGCCTTCCTCATTGCTTTGTTACATTGCTTACCTGCCTTTAAGTCACCTGAAAAAGTGACTCCTAGATCCCTTTCCTCCTCAGTAGTTTCCGGTATAGTGCCATTAATACTATACTGTATTGGATTTTTGAGACCCAAGTGCATAATTTTGCATTTTTTGGCATTAAACTGTAATTGCCACACTCTTGACTATTCCTCTAGTCTACCTAGATCCTCAATCATTTGTTTTACCCCTCCTGGTGTGTCTGCCGTGTTGCATACCTTTGTGTCATCTGCAAAAAGGCATACTTTCCCTTTAATGACAATTGCAATGTCACAAATAAAGATTTTAAAAAGCACTGGTACAAGTACAGATCCCTGGGGTACTCCACTGGTATCATTTCCCTCCTGTGAATGCACTCCATTTACTACAACTCTCTGTTTTTTATCATGTAACCAAGATCTTACCCATTCAACAATCTTAGTATCCAATCCCAAACTTTTGAGCTTATTTAGCAGTCTGCAATGTGGAACAGTGTCAAAAGCTTTACTAAAGTCTAGATAAGCTATATCCACGGATCCAAATTTATACATCACTTTAATCACACAGTCAAAAAAGTCAATAAGGTTTGTTTGACATGATCTTCCCCCAGTGAGTCCATGCTGTTTGGGATCCTGTAAATTGCTGGATTTGAGATAATCTACAACACTTAAGAGTGTTTCCATCAAGTTCCCTACTACTGATGTAAGACTCACTGGTCTGTAGTTGTTTGCCTCTTCCTTGCTTCCACTTTTGTGCAGTGGGACTACGTTTTCTCTTTTCCAGTCCTCTGGAAGTACTCCTGTAGCTAATGACTGGTTGAATAATTCTGTTAATGGTGCTACCAGCATCTCTTTAAGCTCTTTTAGTATCCTTGGATGTATCCCATCTGGCCGCAGAGATTTATCCACTTTCAGCTTTAAGAGTTCTGTTAGGACCTTCTCCTCTGTAAATTTACATGTTTCATTTTCCTGAATATCGCTGCAACTTAACTGTGGCCCCTTCCCCTCTCAGTAGTGATCACTGAGCAAAAATAATTAAGATGATCTGCTATTACATTGTCTCCCTCAACAAGACTCCCAGTCTCTGTCTTTTAGTTTTATTATTCTGCCTTTTTTTTTTCTTCTTTCACTTATATACCTAAAAAAAGTTTTGCTTCCTTCACCCACTTACTGGACCATTTTCTCCACAGATTGTGCCTTTGCACATCTGATTACCTTCATAGACAGGACATTAACAAGATATTTCTCCTGTAGGGTCCACCATGGTATCCACAGGATATACCTTTGGATATTAGGTAGCAGCGGAAATGTACCAACGATCTAAGCTTTTCAGACTCCCAGGATGCAATGGGCCAGTCCCCTGTATCCTCGCCTTTTGGCTCAGGCAATTCAGTTTTTTTGTTTGGTGCGACAGGAGCCAGACGACGGTCTATAGGGCTGCTGAGTTTTTGCAGCCATAAGCTCTTTTTAATTTATTTTTATAGTCTTACCTTTTTTTGAGTGATCTTTCATAAATCATCTTATACGCACTTTAGAAAGAGTCGCTCCAACAACCCTCCACCGGGTCGCGACAATGCTTATCACCATGTACAGTACTGTTTTAGCGGGTGTCAGCTAGGATGTTCTAGCAAGTCCAGCTGACGTTACCAGGCTGTGGCCGGAGAACAGGGAAAAGGTAAGGCATCGGTTCCACTTAGCGGGTTAAGATGCAGGACACAGCCACACTGTTTTGGGGGAGACTACCAAACAGTTGCTTGTGCGGCTGTCACCTCAGGTGCACCAGCACAAGGTTTCAGGGATCATAGGTTCCAGGGATTAGTAAAAGACCACGACCCCAGGGGTTGATGTCAGCAGTGGGGCGTAAGACACTCTCCTGCTCGGCCCTCTTCCCCAGTTCATGACCAGTTTTCTTTGAGGTTCCCGCTTCCGTCTGAGATGCTAGAAATCAAACTATCCCAGTCTCAGCGTGGTGCGGCTGTGTCACTGGTGTGTCTGTGTTCACTAGTAGCGTCTGGATCCACTCAGCGTTTGTAAGCGTAATGATCAATCCTCCCAAGTCAAGTCTCCCTGTATCCCGCTCTCCTGAGGCAGGTGATACAGAACTGAGTCTCTACCTACCCTTTGGGTACTGATTAGTTGTATAAGTGCCTGATGCATATGAGTGTTGTAAACATTTACTGCTGTTTCTTTCGCTGTGTGTCTGAATACGTCAAAGTCCTATAGAAAGCAATGCAGTAATATGTTTTCCTACATACCTGAAAGGAGGATCTTGGTACTTACCTGATAAATCCTTTTCTTCGAATCCACAGGGTGCACTGGAGTACTGTTGGGGATATGGATGGGGCATTAGCAGGGATAGGCACATTTAAATATATTTAAATATTTAAATTAGTAACCCTCCATCCCCTCCATACTCCCAAGATACCACAGTGAGGTTTTTTTTTACGGAGCCGAACAGGAGCGATAGGGAGGATGAACAATGGAGAATTACATATAACATAACGGACAACTAGAAACTTGACACAACAATAGATAACAGTCACCTTAACATTTGAACAAGTCGGTGAGAATGTGTTACCATAAGATTTACTGAACTGACCACAAGACAGGTGAAACTGATCTGGGTGGGTGTCCAGTGCCCCCTGTGGATTAAAAGAAAAAGATTTATCTGGTAAGTACCAAAATCCTCTTTTCTTTTTCATCCATTGGAGTAGTCTTGGGACGTACCAAGGTTTCCCCCTTGAGCGGGAGAGTTGGTAGGCACCGTAACACTAGGTGGTCAAAGCTAGAAGCTGATGCCGCAAACGTGTCAAACTTGTAAAAGCGCATAAACGTGTGCACTAATGACCATGTAGCTGCATGGCAAAGTTTCATCATAGAAGCCCCGTGACGTTCCCACAGAACATGTGGAATGTGCTGAAACAGATGTAGTCGGTGTTAGACTAGCATGAAAGTACACCTGACGAATGGTCAGCTTAATCCATCTGGCCAAGGTCTTGTTTGGAAGCTTTACTGCATCATAGAGAACAAACAATGTATCCGCTTTATGTACAGTTGATGTTCGGGCTACATAAACGCTGAGTCGATGTACCACATCCAAATTAGCTGGAGTTACTGAATCCTCTGAACTACGATTGGTTGATTGATGTGAAAAGAAGAAACTACTTTTGGTATAAAAGTGGGATTCGTCCAAAGTTCTGCTCTGTCATCATGAAATACCAGATACAGTGGCTTGCATAACAAGGCACCCAATTCTGAAACACGCCTTGCCGAAGCTAAGGCTAGGAAAAACACTGTTTTCCTGTTTTAGAAACTTAACATCCAAGGGTTCAAAAATTGAAGATTGCAAAAAATCCAAAACTAGATTCAAGTCCCATAGAGCTGTAGGTGGAGGTTGAACTCTAAGGACACATTGTAGGAAATTGTGAACTGTTCGTAAAAGAGCCAAATGCCTTTGAAAGAATGTTAACAAGGCAGAGACCTGCACTTTTAGTGTAGCTAAACGTAGTCCTCCATCTAACCCCGCCTGTAAAAATAGCAAAAGATTGGATAACTTGAAAGAAGATGTTGGAAACTTCTGAGCTTCACACCAACCAATATAAGCTCATCTAATCCTGTGATAATGAGCTGCTGTAACTGGTTTTGTAGCACGTAACGTGGTTGGTATAACAGAGTCTGGAATGCCATCTCATCTTAAGAGAGCCGTTTCAACAGCCACCCCATGAAACGCAGACGCATTAAATCGGGGTAAAGGAATGGACCCTGTTGTAGTATGTCTGGACGTAGCAGAAGCGGCCATGGATCATCTGCGAGTAGACCATGGAGATCATAGAACTATGCTCACCAAGGCCAATGAGGCACCACTACTATGACGGTCATGGATTCTCTTTTGATCCGCTTTAGCAACCGAGGAGGCAGCAGAAATGGTGGAAACAGATACACGAGGTTGTATTGTGGGAGCATCCACTGCCACTGCTTTTGGATCTCTTGTTCTGGACACATACTGCGGTATTTGATGATTTTGGCAAGATGCCATTAGATCCACCTGTGGGTAACCCCACCGCTGGGCCAACATCTGGAACACCTCTGGATGTAAAGCCCATTCTCCTGGATGAAAATCCTGATGGCTGAGATAATCTTCTTCCCAGTTGTCCGCTCCTGGAATCAACACTGCCGACAATATCACTTGGTGATGCTCGGCCCAATTCAGGATTCGAGCAACTTCGACTTCGAGTCCCTCCTTGTTTGTTGATATATGCGACTTCCGTCACATTGTCTGACTGAACCTGAACAGTCTCAGACTGGAGCAAGCGAACTGCCTCTCGCAGTACATTGTAAATTGCCCTGAGTTCCAGGACATTTGTTGACGGTAATCTTTCTCGGTCTGACCAGATACCCTTAAATTGACGATGTAGGACCACTTCTCCCCAACCTCTGAGACTTGCGTCCATCGTTAGAATTATCAAATTCCAGACTGCGAACTGTTTTCCCACAGTGAGATGCTGTACTTGGAGCCACCAGAGTAGTGATACTCTGGCCCTTGGAGACAACCGAAACATCTGATGAATTTGGAGATGAGAGCCTGACCACCATGCTAGAAGATCTAGCTGAAAAGGACGTGAGTAAAATCTTCTGAACTGGAGTGCTTCAAAAGACGCCACCATCTTTCGTAACAGTCGAATGCACAAGTGCACAGAGACTGTCCGTGGTTTGAGCACTAACTGTACTAGATGACAAATACTTTGTGCTTTCTATTCTGGTAGGTAAATTCATTGATCCACCGTCCCCAAAATCATTCCTAGGAATTGAACTCTTTGACATGGAACCAGGTGTGATTTCTAGAAGTTGACAATCCAGTCATGCTGAACTAGTACCTTAGGGGTCATTCCGAGTTGTTTGCTCGTTATTTTTTTTTTTCACTACGGAGTGATTAGTCGCAAACTGCGCATGCGCAATGAACGCAGTGCGCCTGCTCCAAGTAAATTTGCACAATAGTTTGTAATTTTACTCACGGCCTAACAAGGTTTTTTCATCGTTCTGCTGATCGTAGTGTGATTGACAGGAAGTGGGTGTTCTGGGCGGAAACTGATCGTTTTCTGGGAGTGTGCGGAAAAACGCAGGCGTGTCAGGGAAAAACGCGGGAGTGTCTGGAGAAATGGGGGAGTGCCTGGGCGAACGCTGGGTGAGTTTGTGACGTCAAACCAGAAACGAAAAGGACTCAACTGATCGCAGTGTAGGAGTAAGTCTGGAGCTACTCTGAAACTGCTAAGAAACTTCTATTCGCAATTCTGCTAATCTTTCGTTCGCAATTCTGCAAAGCTAAGATTCACTCCCAGAGGGCGACGGCTTAGCGTGTGCAATGCTGCAAAAAGCAGCTAGCGAGTGAACAACTCGGAATGAGGGCCTTTGTACGTTAGTAAGGCATTTTGAAGGCGTATGTGTTGAGACAGAGCCTTGATGAGAAGGTCTTCTAAGTACGGCACTATTATCACTCCCAGGGATCTGAGATGAGCTATCATCACAGACATCACCTTTGTGAATACCCGATGCACTGATGAGAGGCCAAACGGTAGTGCCTGAAATTGCTAATAGTTTTGTTGTACTGCAAACCTTAAGTACACCTGATGCGGTGGCCAAATTAGAATGTGTAAGTACGCATCCTTGAGATCCAGCGTAATCATTAATTCCTGTGGTTCTAAACCTGAAATCACTGACCGCAGGGATTCCATCTAGGTCATGTACTGATTGAGCCCCTTCAGGTTCAATATCGGTCTGAAGCATAAAAGGGATGGGGAGAATGGGATATGCTCTGCACCAGCTTTGACAATGTTAACTTGCAGAAAACGGCCCCAATCAATATCCTTCAATAAGACAATCAGTGTTTACTGGATATTTGGGGGTGCACCCTGAGACAATAATATCATACAGAAGAAAAAGGAGAGCAAAGAATGTCTCTTTGTTGGCGCACATTGAATCATTTTAAAATTTTACTTTTAATAAGTTCATTAAGATTGTTCCAAAAAAGACTGTATTGCGGTTATTATGGTATAATAGCTATTATACCATAATAACCGTAATACAGTAATCCTTCAGGAACACATTGGACATTTGCGCAGATACTGAACCTGTGGATTGATCATAATCCCACAGATCAATTATAACAGAACATTTAGATCCGTAAGTGTTTCTTACTATACTAATCAAGTAGAATTAATACAATACATGACACAGGTAGCGAGCCTTTGGTTTTAAGAAATTCACTTAATTTTGTTATTTCACTCACAGTTAGTATTTGTTGTATTGTATTGTCAAAATTTCGTCTTTTTTGGAACAATCTTAATGAACTTATTAAAAGTTACATTTTAAAATTATTCAATGTGCGCCAACAAAGAGACATTCTTTGCTCTCCTTTTTCTTCAATATCGGTCTGACCAAGCTGTCCAGCTTTGGTACTACAAAAAGATTGGAATAATAACCTTGACCTTCTTGATGAACTGGAACCTGAATCAAAACTGCTGAATCTACAAGAGACTGAATCGCAGTCTGCAGAACCGCCTTTTTGTCTCCTGACACAGGGAAACCGCATTGGTGGTAGACAATCGAACTCTATTTTGTAACCTTTGAACACTTAATTGTGGATCCACCCATCTGTGGATGTCTGAATCCATGCCAAGTGAAACATCTGAAGGTGTGCTCCCACAACTGATCTGAGATGGGCAGGAAGCCTTTCATGCCACCGGTTTGTCAGCTGCCTTTGTGTCCTGATGACGGTTAGGGGTTTGTTGAAAACCACGTCCTCTACCATGTCTATGCTGTATGGTTGTTCCTCTTGCACGGCCTCAAAAAGACTGAGGTCTAAAAGATTTGAATGCTGGTCCAGCGTATTTCCGTTTAGGAACTGGTACAGGCAATGGCAGGAAAACAGACTCTTACAGTAGCCTGAGAAATCCTTTTGTTCAATTCAGGACCGAATAACATAATGCCAGTGTAAGGCAGTGCTTCTATTCCTTGTTTTTACTCTGCCTTCGCTTGCCAAGAATGTAGCCAAAGCGCCCGTCGGGCCGCAACTAGTGAAGTTGAAAGCCAAGAACTAATCTAGCTGACGTCCATAAAAGACATACCTAAATACTCAGCAGATTCACAGATTTGATCAGCAAGAGGTATATGCTGGTCTAAGGTAAGATCCTATTGTAGGCACAACTTGAGCTGTGTTGTCCATGCAGCTACAGCCTTGTTAACCCAAACTCCAACTAAAGCAGGTCTAAGCAACACCTTTACTATATACATTGACTTTAGCATAGCTTCTAGCTTATGCTTTGACGGGTCTTTAAGCGTTATTGCAGCGGGGACTGGAATGGTTAACTTCTTTGAAAGTTTTAAAACTGAGGAATCCACTGTTGGTGGATTTTCCCATTTAGTTGTCAGACTCTGGGAATGGGTAGTTAGTCAGAAACCGCCTAGGCATAGAAAACCGTTTATCTGGATTTTTCCATGCTTCCATTAACTGCTTATTAAGAGATTTTGAATAAGGAAAACACCAGTTATCCTTTGGTTTTCAGCAAATAAAATGTCTTCATTTAAAAGAGGTTTCTCAGTCTCAGTAAAATGTAGAACCTGGCATACCGCCCTGATGATATTATCAATGGCTGGGTTATCAGTAAACTTATATATATACATTGATACTCAAGACCAATGATAAGGAGCGCTTTGTAAGTTGGAAACAATTGAATTAATTAATTAGCAGTTATTATCACATTTCCTTAAAAAGATCTCTGATTAAAAACATATTATGGACAAATACCAATAAGACCAATCATGTGTAGCGCAAAAGATTTCCAATTGATTTCGGATTATCTGGTGAAAATTAATTGTTGCAGTTTTGTACATTATCAGTGTGCACAAAGTCATGGTGCTTCAGATATATTTGAGCAACAAATATATTTGAGCTCTTATGGCTCACATGGTTAAGTTATGGACTCCAATGCATAGGGTCGCGAGATCGAGCCTCCCACTCACCAGCTTTTTTAGAAAACATTTTTTTACATTTGTTATATGGCTAAGTCTATGTAGGTATTAAACTACCGAGATACTTTGGCTACTTTGTAAAAAACTTTAATTAGAACAGAGCTGATTATATTGATAAAAATACTAGATTAATACCTTGTTTTTACAAAACAGACATAAATACGTAGCTATCTGGGTTTGGACTGATATTTAATCAGTTACTTTTTAACTCAGACTTCAGATATCATAACAGAACAGCCCAGTAGATCTATACTGAAATACTAAGCACTACAGTCTAAATGTGGAACATTAATTTACATATTAATGATATAGATCTGGTGGAGAATGCACAGAAGATAAAACAATATCAGGACAGCATACCCAGGAGTCCATAAACAGGTTACCTGTGTCGTTATTCTGCATCAGCTCCACACCATATAGAGAAGGAAGGTTCATATTTGAGAGACCTTGTAATTATGTTACACTATTACACACAAGAGAAATCTCAAACTGACATATTCTAACAGAACTTGTTAGGCAAAGTAACCAGGGCCACGTTCTTTTCTATTTATAGTGCAGTAAATCAACCATAACAGTGTATTATATAACAGGACTAGCACGTTTCCACATCTATATTCATTAGGAGACAGGAGAACCATTTAACACGCAGTCATAGGGACTTCTTTAGACAGTATATATTAGTTATTAACACAGGGACATTATTAGTAAAGAAACATTTTTAATGAAAATAGATAAGATCTCAGGCGTTCTCAAAGGGTACGGATTACAAGGCAAGCAAGAAAAAGAACAAGCAGAGCAAACAAAAGGAGGATGCATACTGGTATCTGTCAATTTTTTTTTAGATGTTATTCATTTCAATATTTTTGTTTAATCCCATTGAGTACAGAGTATTTAATGAACAGATCCAGTATGCCTCCCTTTTGCATAACCGATTGTATCTATCTCCTCCCCTAAAAGTTTTTTCAATATGTTCAATCCCTTGAACAGCTAGAACATTAATATCTCCACCATGACTCTGAACAACATGTCTAGGGACACTATGAGATATTATCTTTTTGAGGATAAGTCATCTATGTTCCAAAAATCTTGTGTTCAAAGATCGAATGGTTCTACCTACATACTGAACACCACATATACAAGTTATCAGATATACAACAAAGGTGGTCTGACAAGTTATAGAACCGATGATCTTAAAGTTCATGGTTGTTATATCTTTGTGGGCAGTAAATTCGTAACGTCCATGTTTCATGAATCTACATGTAATGCATTTAGTTTTGAAGCATTTAGATCAACTTCCCTTTAATAGACACAATTTTCTTATCTTACATGTACCTAGCTTATTCTCAGTTATATGTTCAAAATTACTTGGTGAGAGATAAGTTTTTAGATTATTAGCTTTCTTGAAGACCAATTTAGGTTTGTCCTCCAAGCTTCCTGCTAACACCCTGTCCATTTTAAGGATAGGAAAAAATTTTGTAAGAATATTTTTGATTTTATTTGAGGA
Source organism: Pseudophryne corroboree (assembly GCF_028390025.1). Classification (NCBI taxonomy): domain Eukaryota; kingdom Metazoa; phylum Chordata; class Amphibia; order Anura; family Myobatrachidae; genus Pseudophryne; species Pseudophryne corroboree. The sequence continues at coordinate 871,874 of NW_026967534.1, read as the reverse complement.
ATTATTATACCGGGATATAAAGACGGGTTCATTCTGTTCAATCAAAGTACATGAGTTATTTTCTGATTTTTCTAAAGACAGAAGGCTCTGTCATTCTTTCTTGGATACCTCTATAAAAGAACTGGCAAGTAAGTGACTTGGATAGCCCTGATCAAATAAAGATTGTGTTAATTCCTCGCTTTGAAGGACAAAGTCATCATTAGCAGAACAATTTCTTTTAATCCTAAGGTATTGACTCTTAGGAATATTTGTGAGACAGGGTTTATAATGTGTTATGCACACCATTGCCTGCAGGAATGTACTGGTGTCTGAACTGTTATGCACACCAGTGCCTGCAGGAATGTACTGGTGTCTGAACTGTTATGCACACCAGTGCCTGCAGGAATGTACTGGTGTCTGAACAGATAGGGATGCAAAACAAATGAACTCACAGACAGACTAGGGAATATGACATTACGTACACAGTAGGTGATAGGGTAACAAAATAAACACAAAGTGAACAGAGAAGCCCAGAGGCTAAGAAACTGGGTGTCTCCTTAGTATTTGGAATGCTCAGATGGAAAAAGCAAGATGTTGTGTTTTAATACGTAGAGAACCCGAAATGCTGTTGCTAAGGGTAACAGCAAAACCCTAAAGGGTTACCAATGGGTGTGGCAGTAAACTCCTTGGTCAGAGATGGAATGATAGACACAAGGAGAGTCTCCACAATCCTAATCCTCACTTGCAGTGCACAGGTTCAGCTTACTGCCACTAAACTGACACCTGAACACCTTGCACAGTGAGACAGGATTTAGGCAGGCAAGTCTAAGAATACAGCCGCAAACTTGCTAAGTTCACAGAGTAGCAAAAGAACCCCAGCAAGTTAAACTACTGATTCCAGTCTTACTGCTAGGTCTGGATTGGCAGAGTGTAGTACCAAATCCCAAGGCCTATTTGCAGTAAGCAACAAACAAATACAAAGCTACACAGTACTGGCTAACTTTCAGGAACTGACTAACCAACAAAGATTCAGCAGCATCTGCTTAACCTGAGAAGAGGCCTTATATAGCAGGTGCTGTCCACGCCCCACTCAGACCTCACAGACTGTGAGCACAAAAACCAGCACCGGATCCCCTGCCGTGCACAAAGCCTGTAACCACTGCACAGCAGAAGACCCGAACCGGAGTATCAGCTGCGCTCAGGCCACTCCACTAGCACTTGTCTCCCGGTTGCCATGACGACGTGGCAGCACAGGGCAGGAGACCCTAACATAATGGCAGCTCGTATAGTTTAAAAAGATGTTACAGTTTACTTTTTTTCGATAAGTCTTAGTCTGTATCGGTTGGTTGATTTCCCGAGCATGTAGCGCAATATCCAAAAAAGTTAAATCTGTCCTATGAACAGTGCTTGTGAAGGTGAGACCAAATGTATTAGTATTGAGAAAATCAATAAACAGTGAAACGGATAGTGTATCCCCTTTCCAAACAATAAACAAATTGTCTATATATCTACCATATAGCACCAAGTTTGCCCCAAAAGGTCCTCCCCAGATGTATTTGTCTTTGAGGTGACCCATATATAAATTAGTTAAACTTGAGGCGAACCTGGTGCCCATTGCGGTACCATGTATCTGTAAAAATATTCTCCATTGAATGTGAAATAATTACATGACAAAATAAAGTGAATAGATTCTATAATAAATTGACTGCTTTTTTGACATTGTTGGGTCTTTATTTAGATACTGCTCTATTACCTTTAATCCATTTTCGTTTGGTATATTTATATATAGGGATTCTGCATCACATGTAAATAGCAGATAATCCTCTTGCCACTTTAAATCTTTAATTAAATGTAAAAAGTGAGTGGTGTCTTTAATATAGGATTTAAGAATGTGTACGTGTGGCTGCAAAAAAAAATCCACATATGCTATGGAAGTGAGTGAACCCACACCTGAAATAATAGGATGCCCAGGAGGTGACAACAGTGGCTTATTAATTTTTGGAAGGTGATAATATGTGGGTGTGACCGGATATGCAGAGTGGGGGCAGTGGCCTGGCAGGAAGCTGCAATTATATAATGTGATTTTCTCTGGTTTCCATATTCCCCTCTGGGTTTGTGTTTGTGTGTGTGTATATGTATGTGTATGTACTTGTTTTAAATAAATGATGTCTGTTCAAATGTTCTGGGGTTTTTTACTTGCAGGGGAATTAGGGTTGTTGTATTTAAAAATAACTTACCTGACCCTTGCCTGGAAATGTCCATGTATGAAGGTATGGGAGATACCTGCTGCAGTCCCTTCTACTTACATTTGGGAGGTACGGTTGTTTTGGGGGAATTAGCAGCAAATAGTACATTGGCTCCATAACGTCTCGCTGACCCTCTGATTTTTACAAAAATATGTTACATTTGCATTAACAGCCATTAATTAAACAAGAAAATAGAAGAAAATCACCAATTCTGGTCTGGACTCATTGACTCTATCAGGAGAACAAGAGCCTTTTTAGCAAGGACTATGCCACCAGTAACCAGTAGAGGAATCAGGCATATCCCACAGAATATCAGTGCTGCCACCATACATCGGGGAGAGAAGATAAAGGGCCTAATTCAGACCTGTTTGGTGCTGTCCGAATTTGCACAGCAGCTGATCAGGTTAGAACTGTGCATTCGGCGGAGCCGCAGTGCACCGGCGCATGGCAGACAGCCAATGGCTGTCGCAGCCCTGCACACGCCTCTGTCTGATTGACAGGCACAGGCATTTGCTGGGTGGGATTGGCAAACTGGTGGCATTTGGCCGCTGTTTCAGGGGCACAGTCCGGGCAATGCAGGTGTGCCTAGACCGTATGTGGGATGGGCCGTGGCGGCTGCGTGACATCACACGCAGCCGTGCGACCCGAGCAGCTCCCGGCCAGTGTGCAGGAGCTGCGCTGGCTGGGAGCTACTCCTGAAGTACAAATGCATCACCGCTGTGCAATGCTTTTGTACTTTTGCAGTAGGTGGTCGGGCCAGACATGCGGGGTGGACTAGCCCTGTGCTGAGCATCCCCCCCACATGTCAGTGTGCAGGGCTACGATCAGGTCTGAATTAGGCCCAAAGTGCAGATTTCTGAACAGTGCTCTTAGAAGGAACACAATAAGTGCATAGATCACAGTGATCAGAAGTCCGGGACAATGAGGTGAAGAAACCAACGCTGTGGTATTAATAACCCCAATACAGATCACTTGGCGCAAGAGACTAGGTTAAGGGCAATAACAATTTCTCATACGTCCGTAGAGGATGCTGGGGTCCACTTTAGTACCATGGGGTATAGACGGTTCTGCAGGAGACATGGGCACTTTAAGACTTTTCAAGGGTGTGAACTAGCTCCTCCCTCTATGCCCCTCCTACAGGCCTCAGTTTTAGAAATGTGCCCAGGCAGACTGGATGCACTACAGGGGAGCTCTACTGAGTTTCTCTGAAAAGACTTTATGTTAGGTTTTTTATTTTCAGGGAGACCTTCTGGCAACAGTCTCCCTACGTTGTGGGACTTAGGGGGGAGAAGTAGGAATCAACTTCTGTGAGTTCATGGCTCTGCTTCTGGCTGACAGGACACCATTAGCTCCTGAGGGTACTGAACGCTGGGCGCTCCCAGATGCTCACTCCCACAGCCTGCTGTCAGAGCCAGAAGTCAGAAGACAGGTGAGTGTAAAGAAGAAAGAAGACTTCTTCTCCAGCGAAGGCTGATAGAGGTATCGCGCAGCGGGCGGGAATGCTGCGCGCCATCCTCCCACTATACACAGGCACTGCAGGGCACAGGGGGGGAGGGACCCCTGGGCAGCATAGAACCTCACAAAAAACTGGCACAGCAGGGACATATAGTGCCAGGGCACTGTCCTACCCAGGCCAGTATAAATATTGGTAAATTTAGAGCAGGACAGAAGCGCTTCATTGCGGGGGCGGGGCTTCTTCCTCACTCAGCCAGCACAATACTCTGCGCCATTTCTCTTCATCCACAGCTGCAGAGGAGTCGCTGGTCCTTCCTTCACTACTGACACAAGTATGAGGGTGCAAAAAGGTGTGGGGGCGCAGTGAATTTTGGTGCTTTATTGATCATTATAAAAGCGCTGCAGGTCTGTCAGCATTTATTGTTTCACAGGCTTTGTATTATTGGCATGGGGTTGTGAGCTGGCGATTCCTCTCTGTGTCCCTCTGACAGATTTTACTGTGGGTCTGTCCCCTATAAGTCCCGGAGTGTCTGTGGGTGTTTGGTACACGTGTGTCGATATGTCTCAGGCAGAATGTTCTTCCCCAGGGGACGCTATATTAGGGACGCAGAATTGTGATGTGGTGGCCCTGTCGGCACCGCCTATACCTGACTGGGTGAAAGATTTGCGTGATAGTGTGATTCAGATCAGGAAAAGGTTGGATAAGTCTGAGTCACAGACACAGACATGGAGAAAATCAGTGGAGGATGTGATGTTACAAGGCTCTGCTTCTTTTTCCACAGGAGACTCCTCGGGGTCGCATAAATGTTCTTTTGCCCAGCTAATACACACTGATACCGACATGGACTTCCTGTGTCGACCATAGTGATTCCAGAATAGATCCAAAATTGTCAAAGAGCATTCAGTACATGATTGTGGCTATTAAGGTTGTCCTAAATGTCACGGAGACCCCTTCTGTACCTGACAAAAAGGTGTGTCTCTATAAAGAAATGAAAGCTGAGGTAACTTTTCCTCCTTCTCATGAACTGAACAATCTCTTTGAGAAAGTCTGGGAAAACCCTGAAAAAAAAAAGTCAAATTCCCAGACGAATACCAGTTGCTTATCCCTTTCCAACAGAGGACAGGAAAAGGTGGGAGTCACCTCCCGTTCTGGACAGGGCCCTGTCACAATTAACAAAAAAGGTAGCTCTCCGAGCACTGGGCACGGCGGCCCTTAAGGAGCCGGCGGATCGTAAGCAGGAAACTACATTAAAATCTATTTATGTGACCAATGGTACGCTGCTCAGGCCTGCCATTGCCTGTGCGTGGGTGAGTAGTGCTATTGAAAAGTGGTCGGATAACTTGTCATCTGATATAGACACACTAGATAAAGATGAGATTCTCCTAACATTGGGTCATATCAAGGACGCTGCAGCATACATATGTGAGGCCGCAAGGGATATTGGGCTCTTGGGATCAAGGGCCGCTACCATGGCGATCTCGGCTAGGAGGGCTTTGTGGATTCACCAAGGGAATGCTGATGCAGACTCCAAAAAGAATATGTAGTCTCTCCCCTATAAAGGAGAAGCCTTGTTTGGTGATGGCCTAGATGATTTGGTTTCTGCGGCTACCGCAGTTAGGTCAACCTTCTTGCCTTATGTTCCTGCGCAACAAAAAAAAAAAGAAGACACATCACTATCAGATGCAGTCCTTTCGGCCCAATAGATACAGAAGAGGGAGAGGCTCCTCCTTCCTTGTTAGTGGAGGAAGGGGAAGAGGAAAAAGATCCGCGGACTCATCGGGATCACAGGAGCAGAAATCATCCCCTGCTTCTGCCAAATCCACCGCATGACGCTGGGGCTCCCTTTCGGGAGTCCGCACCGGTGGGGGCACGTCTAAAACTTTTCAGTCAGTACTGGGTTCATTCGAGCCTGGACCCATGGGTTTTACAAATAGTATCCCAAGGGTTCAAACTGGAGTTTCAAGACGTTACCCCTCGCCGATTTTTCAAAACGGCCTTGCCAGTTTTTCTCCCGGACAGGCATATTGTAAGCGCGGCAATACAAAAGTTGTGTCAGGATCAGGTCATTATACTGGTTCCCCCGTCACAACAGGGAGAAGGCTTTTATTCAAGCCTTTTCGTGGTCCCGAAGCCGGACGGCACTGTCAGACCAATCCTAAACCTGAAATCCCTCAATTTCTACCTGAAGAAATTCAAATTCAAGATGGAATCTCTCAGGGCAGTGATCTCCAGTCTGGAGGAAGAAGATTTCATGGTTTCAGTGGACATAAAGGATGCCTACTTACATGTTCCCATTTATCCTCCGCATCAGACTTACCTGAGGTTTGCAATTCAGGATTGCCATTACCAATTTCAGACGTTGCCGTTTGGTCTGTCCACAGCTCTGAGGATTTTCACCAAGGTGATGGCGGAGATGATGGTTCCCCAGAAAGGAGTCACTGTTATCCCGTACTTGGACGATCTCCTGATAAAGGCGAGATCCAAGGACAGGTTGGTGCAGAACATTGCACTCTCCCTGACAGTACTTCAACAACATGGTTGGGTCCTGAACTTCCCAAAGACACAGTTGGTTCCAACGACAAGATTGTCATTTCTGGAAATGATATTGGACACAGAACTACAGAGAGTTTTTCTTCCAGTGGAAAAGGCTCTGGAGACGTATGAGAAATTGTTATTGCCCTTAACCTAGTCTCTTGCTCCAAGTGATTTGTATTGGGGTTATTAGTACCACAGCATTGGTTTCTTGACCTCATTGTCCTGGACTTCTGATCACTGTGATCTATGCACTTCTTGTGTTCCTTCTAAAAGCACTGTTCAGAAATCTGCACTTTGGGCCTAATTCAGAACTGACCGTAGCCCTACAGAATTCTGCAGGGGGGATGCTCAGCACAGGGCTACGATCAGGCACACTGACATGTGGGGGGGATACTCAGCACAGGACTACGATCAGGCACACTGACATGTGGGGGGGATGCTCAGCACAGGGCTACGATCAGGCACACTGACATGTGGGGGGGATGCTCAGCACAGGGCTACGATCAGGCACACAGACATGCGGGGGGATGCTCAGCACAGGGCTACGATCAGGCACACTGACATGTGGGGGGATGCTCAGCACAGGGCTACGATCAGGCACACTGACATGTGGGGGGGATGCTCAGCACAGGACTACGATCAGGCACACTGACATGTGGGGGGGATGCTCAGCACAGGGCTAGTCCACCCCGCATGTCTGGCCCGACCCCCCACTGCAAAAGTACAAAAGCATTGCACAGCGGCGATGTAGCTCCCAGCACACAATTGGAAATCTTTTTCGCTACACATGATTGGTCTTATTGATATTTGTCCATAATATGTTTTTAATCAGAGATCTTTTTTAAGGAAATGTGATAATAACTGCTAATTAATTAATTACATTTTTTCCAACTTACAAAGCACTCCTTATCATTGGTCTTGAGTATCAATGTATATATATATATATATATATATATATGATGTATACTCGGATCGGCACTCTCCCTGTGCATTCAATGGTGCTCCGGTGCCATCTGGATGATGCATGCAAACGCTTTCAAAAAGGACAATCAGCGGCACTCAGAGACTGCAAAAGTCAGGAATAAAGTGCAAGTGCTTTTAATCCATTTCAGCAAAAAAAGGGTGGTCCAACGTTTCGGGACCTGAACGTCCCTTTAGGATATTACTATACATGAACCGTGGCAATGCCATCTATGTCCCTTTACGTGTTCCACATGTTTCACTTATTACGTTTAAGCATTGTTGTTTCACAGCCTCGCCACTGGACCTCCGAACGGGAAGGCACAGAGCGCCGGGTAACCATGGCAACATCTTGCCTGGTTGCCTAGGCACTGTTGGAATCCCATGACGCGCCAGAACCACGTGACTGAGGCGCCTGCATGTCACACACACTGGGACGGAAGCTCCACGCTCCTCCGGACACTGCTGCTACTCCCGCCCTCCGGGTCTCCCACACCATAAAGGTAACACTAAATTGTATGTTTACTCACTCTATGTTTGTTCACCTTGACAAAGGGACGTTCGCGTCCCGAAACGTTGGACTTTATTCCTGACTTTTGCAGTCTCTGAGTGCCGCTGATTGTCCTTTTTGAACGCGTTTATATATATATATATATATATATATATATATATATATATAATTTTACTGATAACCCAGCCATTGATAATATCATCAGGGCGGTATTCCAGGTTCTACATTTTACTGAGACTGAGTAACCTCTTTCAAATGAAGACGTTTTATTTGCTAAAAACCAGAGGATAACTGGTGTTTTCCTTATTCAGATTCTCTTACAAGCAGTTAATGGAAGCATGGAAAATCCAGATAAATGGTTTTCTATGCCTAGGTGGTTTCTGTCTAACTACCCATTCCCACAGTCTGACAACTAAATGGGAAAATCCACCAACAGTGGATTCCTCAGTTTTAAAACTTTCAAAGAAGTTAACCATTCCAGTCCCCGCTGCAATAACGCTTAAAGACCCATCAGAGCATAAGCTAGAAGCTATGCTAAAGTCAATGTATACAGTAGGGGTGTTGCTTAGACATGCTTTAGTTGGAGTTTGGGTAACAAGGCTGTAGTTGCATGGACAACACAGATCAAGTTGTGCCTACAATAGGATCTTACCTTAGACCAGCTTATACTTCTTGCTGATCAAATCTGTGAATCTGCTGAGTATTTAGGTATGTCTTCTATGGACGTCAGCCAGATTAGTTCTTGGCTTTCAACTTCACTAGTTGCAGCCCGACGGGCGCTTTGGCTACATTCTTGGCAAGCGGAGGAAAAGTAAAAACAAGGAATAGACGCACTGCCTTACACTGGCAATATGTTATTTGGTCCTGAATTGAACAAAAGGATTTCTCAGGCTACTGTAGGAGTCTGTTTTCCTGCCATTGCCTGTACCAGTTCCTAAAACGGAAATACGCTGGACCAGCATTCAAATCTTTTAGACCGCAGTCTTTTTGAGGCCGTGCAAGAGGAACAACCATACAGCGCAGACATGGTAGAGGATGTGGTTTTCAACAAACCCCTAACCGTCATCAGGACAGAAAGGCAGCTGACAAACCGGTGGCATGACAGGCTTCCTGCCCATCTCAGATCGTCAGTTGTGGGAGCACACCTTCATATGTTTAACTTGGCATGGATTCAGACATCCACAGATGGGTGGATCCACAATTAAGTGTTCAAAGGTTACAAAATAGAGCTTGATTGCCTACCACCAATGCGGTTTCTCAAGACAGGCCAGTCTGTGTCAGGAGACAAAAAGGCTGTTCTGCAGACTGCGATTCAGTCTCTTCTAGATTCAGCAGTTTTGATTCAGGTTCCAGTTCATCAAGAAGGTCAAGGTTATTATTCCAATCTTTTTGTAGTACCAAAGCTGGACAGCTTGGTCAGACCGATATTGAACCTGAAGGGGCTCAATCAGTACATGACCTACTACAGATTCAAGATGGAATCCCTGCGGTCGGTAATTTCAGGTTTAGAACCACAGGAATTAATGATTACGCTGGATCTCAAGGATGTGTACTTACACATTCTAATTTGGCCAGCGCATCAGGTGTACTTAAGGTTTGCAGTACAACAAAACTATTAGCAATTTCAGGCACTACCGTTTGGCCTCTCATCAGTGCATCGGGTATTCACAAAGGTGATGTCTGTGATGATAGCTCATCTCAGATCCCTGGGAGTCATAATAGTGCTGTACTTAGAAGACCTTCTCATCAAGGCTCTGTCTCAATACATACGCCTTCAAAATGCCTAACTAATGTACAAGGGCCCTCATTCCGAGTTGTTCGCTCGCTAGCTGCTTTTAGCAGCATTGCACACGCTAAGCCGCCGCCCTCTGGGAATGAATCTTAGCTTTGCAGAATTGCAAACGAAAGATTAGCAGAATTGCGAATAGAAATTTCTTAGCAGTTTCAGTGTAGCTCCAGACTTACTCCTACACTGCGATCAGTTGAGTCCTTTTCGTTTCTGGTTTGACGTCACAAACACACCCAGCGTTCGCCCAGACACTCCCCCATTTCTCCAGACACTCCCGCGTTTTTCCCTGACACGCCTGCGTTTTTCCGCACACTTCCAGAAAACGATCAGTTTCCGCCCAGAACACCCACTTCCTGTCAATCACACTACGATCAGCAGAACGATGAAAAAACCTTGTTAGGCCGTGAGTAAAATACCAAACTACTGTGCAAGTTTACTTGGCGCAGGTGCACTGCGTTCATTGCGCATGCGCAGTTTGCGACTAATTGCTCCGTAGTGAAAAAAAAATAACGAGCAAACAACTCGGAATGACCCCAAGGTACTAGTTCAGCACGATTGGATTGTCAACTTCTAGAAATCACACCTGGTTCCGTGTCAGAGTTCAATTCCTAGGAATGATTTTGGATATGGTGGATCAATGAATTTACCTACCAGAATAGAAAGCACAAAGTATTTGTCATCTAGTACAGTTAGTGCTCAAACCACGGACAGTCTCTGTGCACTTGTGCATTCGACTGTTACGAAAGATGGTGGCGTCTTTTGAAGCACTCCAGTTCAGAAGATTTTACTCACGTCCTTTTCAGCTAGATCTTCTAGCATGGTGGTCAGGCTCTCATCTCCAAATTCATCAGATGTTTCGGTTGTCTCCAAGGGCCAGAGTATCACTACTCTGGTGGCTCCAAGTACAGCATCTCACTGTGGGAAAACGGTTCGGAGTCTGGAATTTGATAATTCTAACGATGGACACAAGTCTCAGAGGTTGGGGAGAAGTGGTCCTACATCGTCAATTTCAGGATATCTGGTCAGACTGAGAAAGATTACCGTCAACAAATGTCCTGGAACTCAGGGCAATTTACAATGTACTGTGAGAGGCAGTTCGCTTGCTCCAGTCTGAAACTGTTCAGGTTCAGTCAGACAACGTGACAGAAGTCGCATATATCAACAAACAAGGAGGGACTCGAAGTCAAAGTTGCTTGAATCCTGAATTGGGCCGAGCATCACCAAGTGATATTGTCGGCAGTGTTGATTCCAGGAGCGGACAACTGGGAAGATTATCTCAGCCATCAGGATTTTCATCCAGGAAAATGGGCTTTACATCCAGAGGTGTTCCAGATGTTGGCCCAGCGGTGGGGTTACCCACAGGTGGATCTAATGGCATCTTACCAAAATCATCAAACACCCCAGTATGTGTCCAGAACAAGAGATCCAAAAGCAGTGGTAGTGGATGCTCTCACAATACAACCTCATGTATCTGTTTCCACAATTTCTGCTGCCTCCTCGGTTGCTAAAGCGGATCAAAAGAGAATCCATGACCGTCATAGTAGTGGCACCTCATTGGCCTTGGTGAGCATAGTTCTCTGATCTCCATGGTCTACTCGCAGATGATCCATGGCCGCTTCCGCTACGTCCAGACATACTACAACAGGGTCCATTCCTTTACCCAGATTTAACGCATCTGCGTTTCATGGGGTGGCTGTTGAAACGGCTCTCTTAAGATGAGATGGCATTCCAGACTCTGTTATACCAACCACGTTACGTGCTACAAAACCAGTTACAGCAGCTCATTATCACAGGATTAGATGAGCTTATATTGGTTGGTGTGAAGCTCAGAAGTTTCCAACATCTTCTTTCAAGTTATCCAGTCTTTTGCTATTTTTACAGGCGGGGTTAGATGGAGGACTACGTTTAGCTACACTAAAAGTGCAGGTCTCTGCCTTGTTAACTTTCTTTCAAAGGCATTTGGCTCTTTTACGAACAGTTCACAATTTCCTACAATGTGTCCTTAGAGTTCAACCTCCACCTACAGCTCCATGGGACTTGAATCTAGTTTTGGATTTTTTTGCAGTCTTCAATTTATGAACCCTTACAACAATTGGATGTTAAGTTTCTATAACGGGAAAACAGTGTTTTTCCTAGCCTTAGCTTCGGCAAGGCGTGTTTCAGAATTGGGTGCCTTGTTATGCAAGCCACTGTATCTGGTATTTCATGATGACAGAGCAGAACTTTGGACGAATCCCACTTTTATACCAAAAGTAGTTTCTTCTTTTCACATCAATCAACCAATTGTAGTTCAGAGGATTCAGTAACTCCAGCTAATTTGGATGTGGTACATCGACTCAGCGTTTATGTAGCCCGAACATCAACTGTACATAAAGCGGATACATTGTTTGTTCTCTATGATGCAGTAAAGCTTCCAAACAAGACCTTGGCCAGATGGATTAAGCTGACCATTCGTCAGGTGTACTTTCATGCTAGTCTAACACCGACTACATCTGTTTCAGCACATTCCACATGTTCTGTGGGAACGTCACGGGCAGCAGGTTGTGGGGGTTCTATGATGAAACTTTGCCATGCAGCTACATGGTCATTAGTGCACACATTTGTGCGCTTTTACAAGTTTGACACGTTTGCGGCATCAGCTTCTAGCTTTGACCACCTAGTGTTACGGTGCCTACCAACTCTCCCGCTCAAGGGGGAAACTTTGGTACATCCCAAGAGTACTCCAATGGATGAAAAAGAAAAGAGGATTTTGGTACTTACCAGATAAATCTTTTTCTTTTAATCCACAGGGGGCACTGGACACCCTCCCAGAGCAGTTTCACCTGTCTTGTGGTAAATTCAGTAAATCTTATGGTAACACATTCTCACTGACTTGTTCAAATGTTAAGGTGATTGTTATCTATTGTTGAGTCAACTTTCTAGTTGTCCGTTATGTTATATGTAATTCTCCATTGTTCATCCTCCCTATCGCTCCTGTTCGCCTCAGTAAAAAAAAAAAACTCACTGTGGTATCTTGGGATTATGAAGGGTCACTAATTTAAATATTTAAATATATTTAAATGTACCTATCCCTGCTAATGCCCCATCCATATCCCCAACAGTACTCCAGTGCACCCTGTGGATTCGAAGAAAAGGATTTATCAGGTAAGTACCAAAATCCACCTTTCAGGTATGTAGGAAAACATATTACTGCATTGCTTTCTATAGGACTTTGACGTATTCAGACACACAGTGAAAGAAACAGCAGAAAATGTTTACAACACTCATAGGCATCAGGCACTTATACAACTACTCAGTACCCAAAGGGTAGGTAGAGACTCAGTTCTGTATCACCTGCCTCAGGAGAGCGGGATACAGGGAGACTTCCAGGATTGATCATTACGCTTACAAACGCTGAGTGGATCCAGACGCTACTAGTGAACACAGACGCACCAGTGACACAGCCGCACCACGCTCAGACTGGGTTAGTTTGATTTCTACCATCTCAGACGGAAGCGGGAACCTCAAAGGAAACTGGTCATGAACTGGGGAAGAGGGCCGAGCAGGAGAGTGTCTTACGCCCCACTGCTGACATCAACCCCTGGGGTCGTGGTCTTTTACTAATCCCTGGCACCTATAATCCCTGAAACCTTGTGCTGGTGCACCTGAGGTGACAGCCATACACGTGACTGTTCGTTAGGCCCCCCCAAAACAGTGTGGCTGCGTCCTGCATCTTAACCCGCTAAGTGGAACCGATGCCTTACCTTTTCCCTGTTCTCCGGCCATAACCTGGTAACATCAGCTGGACTTGTTATTACATCCTAGCTGACGCCCGCTAAAACAGTACTGTACATGGTGGTAAGCATTGTCGCGACCTGGTGGAGAGTTGTTGGAGCGACTCTTTCTAATGTGCGTATAAGACGCTTTATGAAAGATCACTCAAAAAAAAAAGGAAATACTATAAAAATAAATTAAAAAAGCTTATGGCTACAAAAACTCAGCAGCCCTATAGACCGTCGTCTGGCTCCTGTCGCACCAAACAAAAAACTGAATTACCTGAGCCAAAAGGTGAAGATACAGGGAACTGTCCCATTGCATCCTGGGAGTCTGAAAAGCTTAGATCGTTGGTGCATTTCCACTGCCGCTACCTAATATCCAAAGGTATATCCTGTGGATACCATGGTGGACCCTGCAGGAGAAATATCTTGTTACTCTCCTGTCTATGAAGGTAATCAGATGTGCAAAGGCACAAGCTGAGGAGGAAATGGTCCAGTAAGTGGGTGAAGGAGGCAAAACTTTTTTTAGGTATATAAGCAAAAGGAGAAAATTGAAAGGCAGAAAAATAAAACTAAAAGACAGAGACTGAGAGTCTTGTTGAGGGAGACAATGTAATAGCAGATCATCTTAATTATTTTTGCTCAGTGATCACTACTGAAAGAGAGGGGAAGGGGCCACAGTTAAGCTGCAGGGATATTCAGGAAAATGAAACAAGTACATTTACAGAGGAGAAGGTCCTGACAGAACTCTTAAAGCTGAAAGTGGATAAATCTCTGTGGCCAGATGGGATACATCCAAGGATACTAAAAGAGCTTAAAGAGGTGCTGGTAGCACCATTAACAGAATTATTCAACCAGTCATAAGCTACAGGCGTAATTCCAGAGGACTGGAAAAGAGCGAACGTAGTCCCACTGCACAAAAGTGGAAGCAAGGAAGAGGTAAACAACTACAGACCAGTTGTTAGGCGCCGAGGTCCGCTCGTCTGCACGGCCCGGCGCCTAGCAACTAGAGACGCCGTGCCGTGCAGCCGCCGGCTCCCTAGCAACGCTAGACGCCGGGCGCGCTGAGCCGCACGGACCCTAGCAACGGGAATGCCACTGGCGGACCGCGTTCCCCGTTGCTAGGCTGAAGGGGTTAAGATATTTACCTGCTCTCTGGCCGTGCAGCAAGGCAGCTGCACGGCATTTACTCCAATCAGCATTTTAGCAGCTGATTGGAGGACTTCTTGTTAAATACACTCCCAGGGCTTCTCACAGACGCCGGTAATAGCTTCCTGCATGCTGTCTTTGTTTGCTGAGAGTCTGTTTCCAGTCCTGCTGTATCCGGTCATTCTGGTCCTCTGAAGTCCTGTACTCGGGAGCTACCATCTCGTCCCTGGAGTCCTGACTGATCACCGTTATCATCCCGTGGTGTTCGGCTCTGCCGTGTGTAGCGGCTCGACCGCTTTACCCCTTATATTTTATGTTTGGAGCATTTGCGGAGGGTTCCGCTTCCACAGGTCCACTCTGGTATTCGGCGGTGCCGGGTAGGAGTATTGGACAAGTGGATATTTTGGTTGTCCTTTTCCCTGGCGGTTTCTCCGCACATACTTTAGTTTTTGTTAGCTCGTAGCCCCTGGCCTGGTTGTTTAGTTAGAGGGCCTCTTGTCATCATCCTGTCTCGGATTTCCCTTTGTCTCTCACTAAGACCGGGGGGCATCGGAGTTGGGCAGACATAATCCGCCCTTCAAACGCGGCTACCAAGGGCTCAAGAAACCATAGTCTCGCAAGGGATTTCTGACAGCACGGGTGAGACAACAGAGTTAGGGCGCCAGGGGCTATTGTTCTTTCCTGCTCCCTTCCCCAGCATTCCGTTCCAGTGCTCCGGTCCTAGCCATAAGATCTCCTCTGACCTGGAGTGCTGGAATCATAACATTATCACCGGCCATACCAAAAACTAAAATTAAACAGGGTTTAATTTTTTCATTTTCATTCAGTTTTGTTAAGGTTTTTTGGCCTCATGAATCCGACTGGTTTAGGGCCAAATCCTGGCCAGCTCATAGTCAATCAGATTCAAGAACTTACTCAGATGGTTCAGGATCTATCTCTTCGGGTGAAGTCGCAGGAAGATCTTTTGCGAGCCTCCCCAAGGGTAGTCCTTGAACCAAAGATGCATTTGCCTGACCATTTTTCTGGTGATAGAAAATAATTTTTTAATTTTAAAGAATCCTGTAAACTTTATTTTCGTTTAAGACCAACTGCCTCTGGTACTGAATCTCAGCGGGTTGGGATTGTTATTTCTTTACTCCAGGGGGATCCTCAGACCTGGGCATTTGGTTTAAAGGCAGAGGATCCTGCGTTGTTGTCAGTAGACGCCTTTTTTAAGTCTTTAGGGCTTATGTATGATGACCCAGACAGAGAGGCGTCTGCTGAAAGTCAGCTGCACGCTCTCAAACAGGGGAGAAATCCTGCAGAGGTTTATTGCACTGAATTTCGCCGTTGGTCGAACGACTGTGGCTGGAATGACCCAGCCCTGCGCAGTCAGTTTCGCCTTTGGCTTATCAGAGTCTATAAAAGACAGTCTCCTCCAGTACCCCGCTCCTGATACACTCGATAAACTCATGGAGCTTTCTATTAAGATTGATCGGCGTCTCAGAGAGCGGAGGGCTGAAAAAGGGGCACCTGTAAGATCAAGTCCGTGTTTATATTCCATTCCTGAAGACGTAGAGGAGCCCATGCAGATGGGACTCTCCCGGCTGTCTCCTGAGGAAAGGGCCAGAAGGCAAAATTCTGGTCTCTGCCTGTACTGTGGGGTTAAGGGGCATTTTGCTCGCAACTGTCCGAACAAGTCGGGAGACGCTTTGACCATGTGAATTGTGAGGGGGTTCACCTAGGTCTGCAGCTTATCTCCTCGAATAACTCCCTTTTAGTCCCAGTTAAGGTTTCCTTTGGCAGCCTTAGTTCTTTGGTGTCGGCTTTTGTCGACAGTGGAGCTGCAGGAAACTTTATGGATCTAACTTGGGCTAAGGTCTTAGGCATTCCTCAGTTACCTTTGGGTAGGTGTGTCACCATGCATGGCTTAGATGGGAGTCCACTGTCCAATGGGGTTATTTCTCTCCGTACACCCCCTGTATTACTTACAGTAGGAGCCCTACATTCTGAAAAGATCGAGTTCTATCTTACTCATTGCCCAGCAGTTCCAGTTGTTTTGGGTCACCCTTGGCTGGCCTTTCATAATCCCACCATTGATTGGCGCTCAGGGGAGATTTCACAATAGGGTACTTTTTGTGCTAAGGAATGTATTACGTTTCCAGTCAGAGTAGCAGCAATCCTTCCAGAACTCATTCCTGTGGAATACCAGGAGTTTGCTGATGTCTTTTCCAAAGGCAATGCGGACATTCTGCCTCCCCATCGGCCTTATGATTGTGCTATTGAGCTAATTCCTGGTGCCGCTTTGCCAAAGGGAAGACTATATGCATTATCCGGGCCAGAAACTGCGGCCATGAATGAGTATGTTAAGAAGAGCCTAGAGAAAGGATTTATTAGACCATCAAAATCTCCTTTAAGTGCAGGCTTCTTCTTTGTGGAGAAAAAGGATGGCTCGCTTAGACCTTGCATTGACTTTAGAGCCCTAAATAAGATCTCAGTTAAAAACACTTATCCTTTGCCGCTGATTTCTGTACTCTTTGATCAGTTACGTTCGGCTGTGATTTTCTCTAAAATTGACCTTAGAGGAGCGTACAACCTCATCCGAATTAAATCTGGAGATGAGTGGAAGACGGCCTTCAGTACTCAGTCGGGTCACTACGAGTACTTGGTGTTGCCGTTCGGCTTGTCTAATGCTCCAGCAGTTTTTCAAGACCTCATAAACGATGTGCTCCGTGATTTCCTAGGGACATTCGTGGTCATTTACTTAGACGACATCCTGATTTATTCTGAATCAATGGAACAACATGTTACCCAGGTGCGTCTGGTTCTTCAAAGATTACGGGAGAATCATTTATATGCCAAGCTGGAGAAGTGTGAGTTTCATGTCACGGAAGTATCTTTTTTAGGGTACATTATTTCCCCTCGGGGATTTTCCATGGAACCAAAGAAGCTCCAGGCCATCCTTAGTTGGGCGCAACCCACCAATTTAAAAGCAATTCAGCGCTTTTTAGGGTTTGCGAATTATTATAGGAGGTTAATTCATTCTTTTTCTGACCTGGTTGCTCCCATTGTAGCTCTGACAAAGAAAGGAGCGGATCCTACCAACTGGTCGCGTGAAGCTGAGTTGTCCTTCCGAGCCTTGAAACAAGCCTTTGTCTCGGTTCCAGTCCTCAGACATCCCAATCCGGAATTGCCCTTTGTTGTGGAGGATGATGCCTCGGAAGTCGGAGTGGGGGCTATCCTTTCTCAAAAGGATCCGGAGTCACTGGAGTTACATCCTTGTGCCTTTATGTCCAGGAAATTCTCCTCCGCTGAATCCAACTATGACGTTGGTAATCGGGAGTTACTGGCGGTAAAGTGGGCTTTCGAGGAGTGGAGGCATTGGCTGGAGGGAGCAAAACCTACTATTTCAGTATTGACTGACCATAAAAACCTGCAATACATCGAATCGGCTAAGCGGCTTAATGCCCGGCAGGCACGTTGGGCTTTATGTTTTACTTGTTTTAAATTTATAATCACTTTCAGGCCTGGTTCCAAGAATACTAAGGCTGATGCCCTGTCACGCAGCTTTCTTCCGGTTCACAATAACAGTCCTGTTACTCCCATACTTCCATCTTCGGTCATCTGGGCAGGCCTCACACAAGATTTATTTACCCAGTTAAAACAGCTTCAACATCAAGCTCCTGGAAATACTCCTGCTGGTCGTTTTTACGTCCCTGAGTTTTTGAGAGCAACTGTTTTAACGGAATTCCATGATAACAAAGTTTCCGGGCATCCGGGAGTCTCTAAGACTTTGGAGTTAGTCTCTCGCTCAGTATGGTGGCCTAGTCTTTCTAAAGACGTTAAGGAGTTTGTTTATTCATGTCAGGCTTGTGCACAGCATAAGGTTCCCCGTTCCTTGCCTATCGGGCAACTCATGCCCTTAAATGTTCCTCTCAGGCCATGGTCTCATATCTCCATGGATTTTGTGGTTGACCTTCCCCTTTCAGCCGGATTCCGAGTCATATGGGTGGTAGCAGACCGTTTTAGCAAGATGGCTCATTTTATTGCTCTTCCCCGATTGCCTTCTGCCCAAGGGTTGGCAGTTTTGTTTCTCCGCCATGTTTTCAGACTTCATGGGTTGCCTACTGACATTGTTTCTGATCGGGGTCCACAATTCATCGCACAATTCTGGAAATGTTTTTGTGCCTCGTTAAAGATGAAGTTGTCGTTAACATCCGGTTACCACCCACAATCCAACGGGCAAACCGAGCGAGTTAACCAATCATTGAAACAGTATTTGCGTTTGTATTCGGCCAAACTCCAGAATGATTGGTCCGAGTTTCTTCCGTTGGCGGAGTTTGCTTACAATAATTCTTGTCATTCCTCCACGAAAGAATCTCCATTCTTTTCAGTTTTTGGTTTCCACCCCAGAGCTAATTCTTTTTTTCATCATTCCTCAGTCTCCTCGCTAACCTTAACCTCCCATCTCAGAGCCATTTGGAAAAAGGTGCACCTTGCTCTCAGAAAAGCGGCCTTTCGTGAGAAGAAATTTTCTGACAGGCTCCGACGTCCTTGCACTTTTAAGGTGGGAGATAGGGTGTGGTTGTCGACTCGCAACATCAGGCTTCGACAATCCTCGGCTAGACTGGGACCCAAATTTATTGGGCCATTTCTTATTATTTAAAGAGTCAACCCATTTGCCTTTCGCGTTTACCAAGATCTCTCAGGATTGGAAATACGTTTCATTGTTCCCTGTTGAAACAATACGTTTCTTCCAGTAGATTTCCTCTGAAGATCTCTCAGGGTAGATCTCCAGTGGATGTACAGGGACAACAGGAGTTCTTGGTAGAGAAGGTTCTCGATTCCAAATTGTCCCGGGGTCGGCTGTATTTTCTAGCTCACTGGAAAGGCTATGGTCCGGAGGAAAGGTCTTGGGTCCTGGATAAGGATCTTCATGCTCCGAGGCTCAAGAGGGCATTTTTTCGGGAATTTCCTCAGAAACCTGGCTTTAGGGTTTCCTTGACCCCTCCTCAAGGGGGGGGTACTGTTAGGCGCCGGGGTCCGCTCGTCTGCGTGGCCCGGCGCCTAGCAACTAGAGACGCCATGCGCGTACAGCCGCCGGCTCCCTAGCAACGCTAGACGCCGGGCGCACTGAGCTGCACGGACCCTAGCAACGGGGACGCCACCTGCGGAACGCGTTCCCCGTTGCTAGGCTGAAGGGGTTAAGATATTTACCTGCTCTCTGGCCGTGCAGCAAGGCAGCTGCACGGCATTTACTCCAATCAGCCTTTTAGCAGCTGATTGGAGGACTTCTTGTTAAATACACTCCCAGGGCTTCTCACAGACGCCGTTAATAGCTTCCTGCATGCTGTCTTTGTTTGCTGAGAGTCTGTTTCCAGTCCTGCTTTACCCGGTCATTCTGGTCCTCTGAAGTCCTGTACTCGGGAGCTACCATCTCGTCCCTGGAGTCCTGACTGATCACCGTTATCATCCCGTGGTGTTCGTGAGTCACGGCTCTGCCGTGTGTAGCGGCTCGACCGCTTTACCCATTATATTTTGTGTTTGGAGCATTTGCGGAGGGTTCCGCTTCCACAGGTCTACTCTGGTATTCGGCGGTGCCGGGTAGGAGTATTGGACAAGTGGATATTTTGGTTGTCATTTTCCCTGGCGGTTTCTCCGCACATACTTTAGGTTTTTGTTAGCTCGTAGCCCCTGGCCTAGTTGTTTAGTTAGAGGGCCTCTTGTCATCATCCTGTCTCGGATTATCCTTTGTCTCTCACTAAGACCGGGGGGCATCGGAGTTGGGCAGACATAATCCGCCCTTCAAATGTGGCTGCCAAGGGCTCAAGAAACCATAATCATGCAAGGGATTTCTGACAGCACGGGTGAGACAACAGAGTTAGGGCGCCAGGGGCTATTGTTCTTTCCTGCTCCTTTCCCCAGCATTCCGTTCCAGTGCTCCGGTCCTAGCCATAAGATCTCCTTTGACCTGGAGTGCTGGAATCATAACACCAGTGAGTCTTATATCAGTAGTAGGGAAATTGATGAAACACTCTTAAAAAAGTTGTAGATTATCTCAAATCCAGCAATTTACAGAATCCCAAACAGCATGAATTCACTGGGGGAAGATCATGTCAAACAAACCTTATAGACTTTTTTGACTGTGTGACTAAAGTGATGGGCCGGCTAAAGGTGGAGCCGTAGATATAGCTTATCTAGACTTTAGCAAGGCTTTTGACACTGTTCCACATCGCAGACTGCTAAATAAACTCAAAAGCTTGGGATTGGATACTAAGGGGTATATTTACTAAGGTCCCGATTTTGACCGAGATGACGTTTTTTTTTTCAAAGTGTCATCTCGGTCATTTACTAAACACAAATCACGGCAGTGATGAGGGCATTCGTATTTTTTTGGAAGTAGTTGTAAAAAAATACGAATGAATACACCATCGGTCAAAATACGCCAGCAAATTAGTAGAACTCGTCATTTACTAAAAAGTGCAAATCTCAAAAGAGGAAAACACTGCCGTGAAAAATTACAAATCGCAAAAAAGTGCTAAAAAAAAGCAGACCTGCTTTTTTGATCCGTGATTGTATAGGCATGCAGGGATCCATGAGATCCATGCATGTCTATCAGTGGGAAGGGGTGGGAAAGTGTTATTTTCCCCCCAAAAAAATGCATGGGGTCCCCCTTCCTAAGCATAACCAGCCTCGGGCTCTTTGAGCCGATCCTGGTTGCAGAAATATGGGGAAAAAATTGACATGGGTTCCCCCATATTTAAGCAACCAGCATAGGGCTCTGCGCCTGGTTCCAAAAATACGGGGGACAAAAAGAGTAGGGGTCCCCCGTATTTTTAAAACCAGCACCGGGCTCCACTAGCTGGACAGATAATGCCACAGCCGGGGGTCACTTTTATATAGTGCCCTGCGGCCGTGGCATCAAATATCCAACTAGTCACCCCTGGCCGGGGTACCCTGGGGGAGTGGGGACCCCTTCAATCAAGGGGTCCGTCCCCCCCAGCCACCCAAGGGCCAGGGGTGAAGCCCGAGGCTGTCCCCCCCATCCAATGGGCTGTGGATGGGGGGCTGATAGCCTTTTGTGAAAATGAAAAGATATTGTTTTTAGTAGCAGTACTACAAGGCCCAGCAAGCCTCCCCCGCATGCTGGTACTTGGAGAACCACAAGTACCAGCATGCGGCGGAAAAACGGGCCCGCTGGTACCTGTAGTACTATTACTAAAAAATACCCAAAAAAAGACAATACACACACACCTTGAAAGTAAAGATTTATTACATACATCCACACAAACATACATACATACTTACCTATGGCCCCACGCAGGCCGGTCCTCTTCTCCAGTAGAATCCAAGGGGTACCTTTAGAATAAATTATACTCACCAGCTCCAGGGTCCCAGGCTCCTCAGGGAATCCATTTGTAATCCACGTACTTGATTACAATAAAAAAACGGACACCCGAGCCACGAACTGAAAGGGGACCCATGTTTGCACATGGGTCCCCTTTCCCCGAATGCCAGAAACCCACTCTGACTTATGTCTAAGTGGGTTTCTTCAGCCAATCAGGGAGCGCAACGTTGTAGCACTCTCCTGATCGGCTGTGTGCTCCTGTACTGACTGACAGGCGGCACACGGCAGTGTTACAATGTAGCGCCTATGCGCTCCATTGTAACCAATGGTGGGAACTTTCTGCTCAGCGGTGAGGTCACTTTCGGTCAACCGCAGGGCAGAAAGTTCCCACCACTGGTTACAATGGAGCGCATAGGCGCTACATTGTAACACTGCCGTGTGCCGCCTGTCAGTCAGTACAGGAACACACAGCCGATCAGGAGAGTGCTACAACGTGGCACTCCCTGATTGGCTGAAGAAACCCACTTAAACATAAGTCAGAGTGGGTTTCTGGCATTCGGGGGAAGGGGACCCATGTGCAAACATGGGTCCCCTTTCAGTTCGTGGCTCGGGTGTCCGTTTTTTTATTTTAATCAAGTACGTGGATTACAAATGGATTCCCCGAGGAGCCTGGGACCCTGGAGCTGGTGAGTATAATTTATTCAACAGGTACCCCTTGGATTCTACTGGAGAAGAGGACCGACCTGCGTGGGGCCATAGGTAAGTATGTATGTATGTTTGTGTGGATGTATGTAATAAATCTTTACTTTCAAGGTGTGTGTGTATTGTCTTTTTTTGGGTATTTTTTTAGTAATAGTACTACAGGTACCAGCGGGCCCGTTTTTCTGCCGCATGCTGGTACTTGTGGTTCTCAAAGTACCAGCATGCGGGGGAGGCTTGCTGGGCCTTGTAGTACTGCTACTAAAAACAATATATTTTCATTTTCACAAAAGGCTATCAGCCCCCCATCCACAGCCCATTGGATGGGGGGGACAGCCTCAGGCTTCACCCCTGGCCCTTGGGTGGCTGGGGGGCGGGGGCTTGATTGAAGGGGTCCCCACTCCCCCAGGGTACCCCGGCCAGGGGTGACTAGTTGGATATTTTATGCCACGGCCGCAGGGCACTATATAAAAGTGACCCCCGGCTGTGGCATTATCTGTCTAGCTAGTGGAGCCCGATGCTGGTTTTAAAAATACGGGGGACCCCTACTCTTTTTGTCCCCCGTATTTTTGGAACCAGGACCAGGCGCAGAGCCCGATGCTGGTTGCTTAAATATGGGGGAACCCCTGTCATTTTTTCCCCCATATTTCTGCAACCAGGATCGGCTCAAAGAGCCCGAGGCTGGTTATGCTTAGGAGGGGGGACCCCACACATTTTTTTTTGTGATTTTACAGTGTTTAATTAAAAAAAAAAAAATGAACCCCAGCACGGATCACACAGATCCGTCCGAGATTCATTTTTAAAAAGTCGGCAGTGTTTTGCTAATCACTGCCGTAAAAAAAAAAAAAAAAAACACGAATGACATCGACATCGGAACAAAAGAAAAATCCGAATACGACAGCTTAGTAAATTAATCGTAATAAATTCAAAAAGTTGCAGTTTTACACTTTCGATGTCATTCGTGATTGAACTTTGACCTTTTTCCGAAAATTACGAATGTTAGTAAATATACCCCTAAGATTGTTGAATGGATAAGATCTTGGTTACATGATAGAAACAGAGAGTTGTAGTAAATGGAGTGCATTCACAGGAGGGAAATTATACCAGTGGAGTACCCCAGGTATCTGTACTTGGACCAGTGCTTTTTAATATCTTTATTTGTGACATTGCAAAATGGCATTAAATGGATAGTATGCCTTTTTGTAGATGACACAAAGGTATGGAACAGGGTAGACACACCAGGAGGGGTAAAACAAATGATTGAGGATCTAGGTAGACTAGAGGAATGGTCAAGAGTGCGGCAATTACAGTTTAATGCCAAAAAATGCAAAATCATGCACTTGGGTCTCAAAAATCCAAAGGCTAAATACAGTATTAATGGCACTATACTGGAAACTACTGAGGAGCTATGGGATCTAGGAGTCACTATTTCAGGTGACTTAAAGGCAGATAAGCAATGTAACAAAGCAATGAGGAAGGCTAGTCAGATGCTTGGCTGCATTGGGAGAGGAATCAGCAGCAGAAAGATGTAATAATGAACTGTACAGGTGAAACTCAGAAAATTAGAATATTGTGCAAAAGTTCATTTATTTCAGTAATTCAACTTAAAAGGTGAAACTAATATATTATCTAGACTCATTACATGCAGTGAGATATTTCTTGCCTTTATTTGTTATAATATTGATGATTGTGGTTTACAGCTTAAGAAAACCCCAGATCCCAAATCTCAGAAAATTAGATCACATAAAATCAATAAAAAAAAGGGATTTTAAATACAGAAATGTCGGCCCTCTGAAAAGTATAATCATACATATGTACTCAGTACTTGGTTTGGGCCCCGTTTGCATGAATTACTGCCTCAATGCGGCATGGCATGGATTCTATCAACCTGTGGCACTGCTGAGATGTTATGGCCTTCAGCTCTTCTGCATTGTTCAATCTCATGTCTTATCTTTCTCTTGGCAATGCCCCATAGATTCTCTATAGGGTTCAGGTCATGTGAGTTTGCTGGCCAATCCAACACAGAAAGTAAAGTCATTGAACCAGGTTTTGGTACTTTTGGCAGTGTGGGCAGGTGCCAAGTCCTGCTGGAAAATGAAGTCCGCATCTCCATAAAGCTCGTCTGCTGAAGGATGTGTGATGTGCTCTAAAATGGCCTAGTAAGAAGCATCTTACCTGGGCTAAAGAAAAAAAGAACTGGTCTGTTGCTCAGTGGTCCAAAGTCCTTTTCTGATTAGAGCAAATTTTGCATCTCATTTGAATACCAAAGTCCCAGAGTACGGAGGAAGAAAGGAGAGGCACACAGTCCAAGATGCTTGAAGTCCAGTGTGAAGTTTACACAGTCTGTGTTGATTTAGGAAACCATGTCATCAGCTGGTGTTGGTCCACTGTGCTTTATTTAGTCCAGAGTCAACGCAGCCGTATACCAGGCTTTGGGAGTGGCGAACCCATGAATGTGTGTGTGTGTGTGTGTATATATATATATATATATATATATATATATAATTGTGCCAAAGGCTGATTACTGCATCTACAACAGATATAGGGGCTTATGTGACAGCCTGTGTGATACAGGCTTGGGGTGACACTGGCACAGCTGCACATATGTAAAGTGGCAATCATTATTAGGCAGAGCGGCGGTGTGTACCAGGAACGTGACAGTCAGACCGTATCCCTATCATTAGGTAATAGGAACTAACCCCTGTCACCTCCAGGCTGGTACTCCCACAATCCTCTGGGCGATCCAATTCCAGAAACTACCACTCATGCTAGAAAGTGAACCCCCCCCCTCCCCCTCACACAATGAGAGCAGGTGATCTTACAGAACAGGTAACAGGGAAACAGAAACATAAAACTACAGGTATAAGATGTAATGTGACACAAGTGATAGATGTGAGAGGTCACATAGAGCCGGGATCAGGATATGTTGTGTAATGAGAGGTCAGACAGAAAGCTTCCCCCATATTGGTTGGTAACGCAGTAGCCTTGCCCTTTGTAGGTGAGTCTCTATCATAAGGATGTTTCACCACAACTTAGTCACAGCCAACTGGTATCACCCACACCTGGAGCTCAGCTAGACAGCCACTTAGGATTGGTATTGGGTTCCGAGTACACAGAGCAAAAAATAGGTAATCGGCACAGCAGTGGTAGACCAGGGCATGACATCTGATTGATTCACCTAGTGGCAGCAGGTATATTGCAAAAAGCATAGGAGATAGGACAGGACCTTGAGGAACATTGCATGGCAATGGTGATGATGAGATAATAACGGTTCCTCACCTGTGTGATGTCTATTGTGTGAAACAGCTGATTTACTTCTCAAACTCAGAACATGTGACTTTTCTCATGTCTAACGAGATGTGATTTGTGTGCAAAACATTTCCCACACTCAGAACATAGAAATGGTTTCTCACCTGTGTGACGTCTCTCATGTGTAACAAGATCTGATTTCTGTACAAAACATTTACCACACTCAGAACATTGAAATGGTTTCTCACCTGTGTGATTTCTCTCATGTCTAACAAGAGCTGATTTGTTTACAAAACATTTCCCACACTCAGAACATGGAAATGGTTTTTCACCTGTGTGACTTCTCTGATGTGTAATAAGATGTGACTTATGTATAAAACATTTTCCACACTCAGAACATGGAAATGGTTTTTCACCTATGTGACTTCTCCTCTGATGTGTAACAAGTTGTGACTTATGTATAAAACATTTCCCACACTCAGAACATGGAAATGGTTTCTCACCTGTGTGACTTTTCTTATGTATAAAAAGAGCTGAGCTTTGAATAAAACATTTTCCACACTCAGAACATGGAAATGGTTTCTCACCTGTGTGATATCTCTCATGTCTAACAAGTTGTGACTTATATATAAAACATTTCTCACACTCAGAACATGGAAATGGTTTCTCACCATTGTGACTTCTCTCATGTATAACAAGAGTTGATTTTCGAATAAAACATTTTCCACACTCAGAACATGTAAATGGTTTTTCACCAGTGTGACTTCTCTCGTGTATAACAAGACGTGATTTTTGTATAAAACATTTTCCACACTCAGAACACGGAAATGGCCTATCACCTGTGTGATATCTCTGATGTGTAACAAAATCTGATTTGTATGTAAAACATTTCCCACACTCAGAGCATGGAAATGGTTTCTCACCTGTGTGAGTTTTCTGATGTGTAACAAAAGCTGCTTTGTATGTAAAACATTTCCCACACTCAGAACATATCAGTGGCCTCTCACCTGCCTTACCTGTGTGTTGGTTAATAGGCTTTGTGTTCTGTGTAAAACATTTGGCATCTATAGAACAGGGAAACACTGTATCTACTCTCAGAGCTGTAACAGATGCACCAATATCAGAGTGATCAGGAGAACATTTCCCAGGATCAGAGGGATCAGCTGATAAAGCTGGATGTATAACTGGTGTAATGGGATTATCTCCTGAAGAATCCTGTCTACTGTCATTATCTTTTATGTCACAATCCGGGGATAACATTAGATGTCCTTCTGAGATATTCCTGCTTGTGTGTCCGTCTGCTGGAAATAAAATACATTATGGAAATGTGACATTTTCCTGTAACAATTTTAATCTTGTAAAGATTATAATTAAAAATAGCAAATTACTATAAAATGAGTAGACGAGACCCATGGTGTCACATGGTACAATATATCATTCTATAAGTGACATTATTACATGTAAGCATTGCTTTTATGTTTATTTATTTTATTAAAACCAGGATGATTGGACTGGAGTATAACTAACACAGAGAGATCACATGGGATTACTACAGGTGACATGAGCTGCTGCCATAATGTCTACCTGAAGAAGCCCAAATCTTTCTATCAGTAGCTGAAAGACTTCCTGATGTAGGGACCAGGCCCTTGGACCATCCTGCCTCAGTCTCAGCTATTCAGCCACTGTATTCTCCTAGCCTGATACATGGAACACGTGAGGTGACTCTCTCTACACAATATATCAGCTTTCCCACCTCTGCCACCATCTCACTGCTTTCCTGGCACACCCGCTGTCTGAGAATACTCGGAGATGCTTCTCCAGTAACTACTGATGGAAACATTGATCTACTGTCCATACCGCTTTAACTTACAGGACATTTATGTGATGCTTCTCTTCCTGTAACTATATACCTTATACTATCGTCCTGTAACACACAGTGATATGATGTGAGGGGGAGAGCAGGAGTATAATAGGGGCTGATGGTTCCTGATGTATGAGATACACCAGAGAGTGTGGGGAGGAGACTGGTCAGATATCTGGGCTGGTAACACAGTGACATGATGTGAGGAGAAGAGCAGGAGTATAATAGGGGCTGATGTCTCCTGATATATGAGATACACCAGAGAGTGTGAGGAGGAGACTGGTCAGATCTCTGGGCTGGAAACACACAGTGACATGATGTGAGGGGGAGAGCAGGAGTATAATAGGGGCTGATGGCTCCTGATGTATGAGATATACCAGAGAGTGTGGGGAGGAGACTGGTCAGATATCTGGGCTGGTAACACAGTGACATGATGTGAGGGGGCGAGCAGGAGTATAATAGGGGCTGATGGATACTGATTAATGAGATACACCATAGAGTGTGGGGAGGAGACTGGTCAGATCTCTGGGCTGGTAACACACAGTGACATGATGTGAGGGGGAGAGCAAGAGTATAATAGGGGCTAATGGTTCCTGACTCCACCACTGTAAAAATACATATTCCTCATTAGTTTGTACTGACAGAGGGTGTAGGCTAAGAGATTGCTGTAGTGACTGAGAAAGGAGAATATGTGACTTTTTTCTGTAATAAATGTTTACTACTCACCTGTGCCGATATCTGTAGGGATCTCCTCCTCCTTACACTGCTGATCACCCCTCACATACGTCTCTTCTTCTCCCTCTGTATCTTCTGCCTTTATATCAGTCAAATACGTCCCATCTTCTCCCTCTATATCTTCTGCCGTTATATCAGTCACATACATCTCTTCTCCTTCTATATCTTCTGCCTTTATATCAGTCACATACGTCTCTTCTTCTCCCTCTACATCTTCTGCCTTTATATCAGTCACATACGTGTCTTGTTCTCCCTCTATATCTTCTGCCTTTATAGCAGTCACATACGTGTCTTCTTCTTCCTCTATATCTTCTGTTTTAATATTAGACAGACGTTCTACCTGTATACAGTCAGATTAAACTGAGGTGAAACAGTATAATATCAGTGTATAAGACACACAGCTTCTCTACAGATAATACAGTGACAGTCACTTTGGTATATTGTCGAGACCCTAAATTCCACCTACCCGATCCTCCTGTGGGGTCCTGTGATTCTCCTCTGTACAATCCTGGGAATACAGAGCACGGGGACATCTCTCTGGGGTATCTCTGTTACTGAGCCCATCTGTAGGAGACACACAACGACTGAGTACAGTGTATATATGTGATTATCAGATGATGTTTGTATAAAAGGGGTCCCCATACCTGCTCTCCCCTGTACAATACATGACAGTCTCCTCTTACCCAGTGATGTGAGGGGCCGGTGATTCTCCATCATCACGTCCTTGTACAGACCCCTGTGTTTCTCTATATACTCCCCCTCCTGCATGGAGACATAGACAGTGACATCCTGACACCTTATAGGAACCTGACACACACAGTGATACAGTCATCACCTAGACACATCCCCTGGTTACTTTATAATGTCCCATTCCCAGAAGACACCTCTCCAGTCGTCACCCAGACACATTCCCTGGTGTTACTGTATAATGCCCCATTCCCAGCAGTCACCTCTCCAGTCAGCACCCAGACACATTCCCCGATGTTACTGTATAATGTCCCATTCCCAGCAGTCACCTCTCCAGTCATCACCCAGACACATCCCCTGGTGTTACTGTATAATGCCCCATTCCCAGCAGTCACCTCTCCAGTCATCACCCAGACACATCCCCTGGTGTTACTGTATAATGCCCCATTTCCAGCTGTCACCTCTCCAGTCATCACCCAGACACGTCCCCTGGTGTTACTGTATAATGCCCCATTCCCAGCAGTCACCTCTCCAGTCATCACCCAGACACATCCCCTGGTGTTACTGTATAATGTCCCATTCCCATCAGTCACCTCTCCAGTCATCATCCAGACGCATTCCCCGGTGTTACTGTATAATGTCCCATTCCCAGTGGTCACCTCTCCAGTCATCACCCAGACACATCCCCTGGTGTTACTGTATAATGTCCCATTCCCATCAGTCACCTCTCCAGTCATCACCCAGACACATCCCCTGGTGTTACTGTATAATGTCCCATTCCCAGCAGTCACCTCTCCAGTCATCACCCAGACACATCCCCTGGTGTTACTGTATAATGTCCCATTCCCAGCAGTCACCTCTCCAGTCATCACCCAGACACATCCCCTGGTGTTACTGTATAATGTCCCATTCCCATCAGTCACCTCTCCAGTCATCACCCAGACACATCCCCTGGTGTTACTGTATAATGTCCCATTCCCAGCAGTCACCTCTCCAGTCATCACCAGACACGTTCCCTGGTGTTACTGTATAATGTCCCATTCCCAGCAGTCACCTCTCCAGTCATCACCCAGACACGTCCCCTGGTGTTACTGTATAATGTCTCATTCCCGGCAGTCACCTCTCCAGTCATCACCCAGACATGTCCCCTGGTGTTACTGTATAATGTCCCATTCCCAGCATTCACCTCTCCAGTCATCACCCAGACACATCCCCTGGTGTTACTGTATAATGTCCCATTCCCAGCAGTCACCTCTCCAGTCAGCAGCTGAATGATCTTGTTGATGAATTCCAGGATCTTCTGGTCACTGTGCCTCTCATGTATCAGTCAGTGAGGTGGTGGCAACGTGATGGGGCTCTGGGTCCTGCTCAGTCCTCCTGACACACGGGGACGGCTGCTGGGTGTCTCACACTCACCGGATGTCTTCCTTACTACTGTGTAATCCTGCGAAATTAGTGAGACATCAATATCACTGTAAATACTCCCAGATCCCCAAACCTCCCCAGTCATGTCCCTGTATTATTACTACAGATATAACAGATGTCACTGTGACTCTCCCAGATCCCCGCACCTCCCCAGTCATGTCCCTGTATTATTATTATAGATATAAATGACATCACTATGATGCTCCCAGATCCCCTCACGTCCCCAGTTATGTATCTGTATTATTACTATAGATATAAGTGATGTCACAGTGACACTCCCAGACCCCCTTACCTCCCCAGTCATGTCCCTGTATTATTACCATAGATATAGGTGGTGTCACTGTGACACTCCCAGATCCCCTCACCTCCCCAGTCATGTTCCTGTATTATTACTATAGATATATAAGTGGTGTCACTGTGACACTCCCAGGTCCCCTCACCTCCACAGTTTGTCATTGTATTTTTACCATAGATTTAAGTGATGTCACAGTGACACTCCTAGACCCCCTCTCCTCCCCAGTCATGTCCGTTTACTATGACTATAGATATAAGTGATGTCACTGTTACATTTCCGGATCCCCTTACCTCCCCAGTCATGTCCCTGTATTATTACTATAGATATAAGTGATGTCACATTTGCTTCATAATGCTCCTATTATCATCTGTTACACATGCTAGGGGTATTATGGTCTCTGCTTTAATATATACTAGAATTTGAGCAATATTTTCAATCCCCACAATTACATATAATAAAATTAATATTAGTAATAATAATAACAACAACAACAACAACAACACTAAAGGCTGCACCCCAGTATAAAAATAATAACAGATGTCTGTAAAAGCAGGACACCTCAGACCATTCCTCTTGTATTGTAGGACATCCCCACCACTCCCGATGTATAATAATAATAACAGGACACCACAAGCTGCTGTTCCTGTATAATAATAACAACCGTACACAAAAACCTGCTTCTCCTGTATAACACTAATAACAACAGAACACCCCATTCTGCTTTCCCTTTATAGTAATAATAAAATTACACCTCAGGCTGCTTCCCCTGCAAAAAAAATGGATTTTAATGACCTACCGGTAAATCCTTTTCTTGTAGTCCATAAGGGATATTGGGAGAATCTAGTACGATGGGGTATAGACAGGGTCCAAAGGAGCCGGTGCACTTTAAATTTCTTTAAACTGGCTGTGCTGGCTCCAACCCTCTATGCCCCATCCCACAGGCAGTTATAGGGAAAACAGTGCCCGAAGAAGAAAGGACATACTTGAGAGAAGGAAGATCACAACAATGAGTGGTGAGATTTACACCAGCACACCACAACATAAAGCAACCAGCAATGGCTGGTAACAAACAGTAACAGCTGAACAGGTAACCGTACAAAAGAGAACCTGCAGAAAAGTCACCGCACTGAGGCGGGCGCCCAATATCCCTTATGGACTACGAGAAAAGGATTTACCGGTAGGTAATTAAAAAGGAGATTTATGGTAAGAACTTACCTTTGTTAAATCTCTTTCTGCAAGGTACACTGGATTCCACAGGGAATAACATCGAGGTGTAGAGTAGGATCCTGATCCGAGGCACCAACAGGCTAAAAGTTTTGACTGTTCCCAAGATGCTCAGCGCCGCCTCCTCTATAACCCCGCCTCCTCTATAACCCCGCCTCCGTGCACTGGAGCTCAGTTTTGTTAACCAGTTCCGCAGCCATGTTATCCTCTAATGCATCTGGGACGTCATAACCGTGCACAGCGGAATCAGTCCCAGACCCATCTTCCCATGTAGCTGACATTATATGAAAGCGTAAACCACGGGCGACGTAGTACAATGTCAGGAGATAGAACACCTAACTCAAACCCCCCCGTACAGTGTGACAGCACAAACGGAGGATTTCTGAGGTAAAATGTTACTGAAAAACACAAAGAAAAATACAGAATACGTATATCCTGTGAAATACCTATATTATATAATAATCCTGACGCACGGAGCCCCCTCAGGTTACAGAATATAGGGATAGCACTATATTATCTAATAATCCTGACGCACGGAGCCCTCAGGTTACAGAATATAGGGATAGCACTATATTATCTAATAATCCTGACGCACGGAGCCCTCAGATTACAGAATACACGGATAGTAGTATATTATCTAATAACCCTGACGCACGGAGCCCTCAGGTTACAGAATACAGGGATAGCACTATATTATCTAATAATCCTGACGCACGGAGCCCTCAGGTTACAGAATATAGGGATAGTAGTATATTATCTAATAATCCTGACGCACGGAGCCCTCAGGTTACAGAATATAGGGATAGCAGTATATTATCTAATAATCCTGACGCACGGAGCCCTCAGGTTACAGAATATAGGGATAGCACTATATTATCTAATAATCCTGACGCGCGGAGCCCTCAGGTTACAGAATATAGGGATAGCAGTATATTATCTAATAATCCTGACGCACGGAGCCCTCAGGTTACAGAATATAGGGATAGCAGTATATTATCTAATAATCCTGACGCACGGAGCCCTCAGGTTACAGAATATAGGGATAGCACTATATTATCTAATAATCCTGACGCGCGGAGCCCTCAGGTTACAGAATATAGGGATAGCACTATATTATCTAATAATCCTGACGCACGGAGCCCTCAGGTTACAAAATACAGGGATAGCACTATATTATCTAATAATCCTGACGCACGGAGCCCTCAGGTTACAGAATATAGGGATAGCAGTGTATTATCTAATAATCCTGACGCACGGTGCCCTCAGGTTACAGAATATAGGGATAGCACTATATTATCTAATAATCCTGACGCACGGAGCCCTCAGGTTACAGAATATAGGGATAGCACTATATTATCTAATAATCCTGACGCACGGAGCCCTCAGGGTACAGAATATAGGGATAGCAGTATATTATAAGGGCACGGTCGTGCCCTTATATTAAGGCTGAATCGAACAAACGGAATTCTCCCATAGGGAACTTGTGAGATGGGGGCATAGTGTTTGAGGGGCTACACCTCAAAAGTGATAGGACATACTGAGCTGAAATTTGGCATGGGCGTGTAGAATCGTCACCCGCTGCGGCATGCCAAATTTCAGGGCAAAATAATAAAAAATTAGGAATTGGGAGTAACCTAAAGTTTCAACTGTCAGTTTTTTTCTGCTACTTCCTGGATGGCTTTTTGACATGGTTTTCCATGTAATGTATGAGAAGATTTTTGGGAAGGCATAACTCAGGATAGAGGATGAATTAAGACTTGAGGTTTGTTTTATTAGATACATCTTGTCCCAGTGTAATGCCTTTTGGGGTTGTGGTGTTTTAGAAAGTTATAGTTTTTTTTTAATTCAGTAAAATATGCCCCATTATAAAGATAGGGCTTTTCAATTTGTTGCGGCTGCGCAGTGGCCGCCAGCAGGGGGTGTACTCACAGAGGCTTCATATGAGAGCACAAACATGGCTGACTTTTTCACTGCCTCCCATTTTCATTCAGTAAACTACAGGGGAACTGCCTACACTTCGGTAATTCAGTGGGGCTGGGGGGTGTTTTGGGGCTACTGGGGGCACACTGTGACAATAACTAGCCCTGGCACCGCTCACATTAATTAGATTTCATTGTCCAGTTCGAGCGGTGCCTGGGCCGGCTTACATCACGTGATCGCCGCAGTCAGCTAGGAGCGGGAAGTTCAATAGTGCTTAGCACTGCTTCCTTCATCCTCTGTGTGCACAAGGGCACAAGCATACAACAGCCCTGGGCAGCTCATCCGGATCACATGCCGGACTGATGCTGCTGCTCCAGAGAAGGTGAACTCATAAAGAAAGGAGGCGCAGCCCGTTCTCTATTCTCTCCCCCTTCTGCGCCTCCTTCCTGCCTGACGGCCATGGTCTGTCCCCCTGCCCACGGAGCTTCCACTGCAGACATGATACTCCCCTGCAGGCATACGCAGCTATGGGCTGTCCCAGTGCCCTCCGGAGCTTCATCTGCAGCCACGGTCCCCAGCACCAGCACTTTCCTTGACACCCACAGAGGAAGAGCTGATCACTCCTTCCCATAGGTGTGTGCACAGGGGGTGCCTGGTGCGCACAGGCACCCCCTAATGTCCAGCAACCCTGACACTTGACAGGTGGCAGCGGAGAACGTAAGCAGATAGTCAGAGCCGGCCCTATCTATAGGCAAATCCCTAGGGCATTTGCAGTGGCATGGGGCATGTCAGAGCTGGCTCAACTAAACTTTGGGCAATGGAAGGACCTGTGAGTTTCCCCCCACCATGGATCAAATATATATTTTTTTCAAGTGGGTCCCTGTCCCGGCGATTGAAGCCCCGCCCCCTCGCGGCTATATGCCGCGATTTGCGGGTTGGTGGTGAGGGGTGGAGCCATTATGACATGTTTCTCTTTGAATGGTGTCATATTGGCTCCGCCCCCTCCCCCACCAACCCGCGAATCGCGGCATAAGCCGCTAGTGGGCGGAGCTTAATGATGTAAAGTTACCTGCACGACTGCCAGCACTGATCTGCTCCTGGTTCCTGCAGCTACCACTGGGCTCCATCCTCCAGGTGTCAGTGGGTTTGTGTGTATACTCTAGTGTATATATGTGCATATGTATGTGTTCTGTGTGTGTGTGTTTATATGTACTGTATGTGTTCTATATATGTGCATATGTATGTGTTCTGTGTGTGTGTTTATATGTACTGTATGTGTATGTGTTCTATATATGTGTATATGTATGTTTTGTATTTGTGTGTATATGTACAGTGTGTGTACGACTGTATGTCTGTGTATGTGTTAGGATCCCGGCCATTGTAAGTATAGCCACAAAACTTTGACTACTGCCGGAGAAGGGGGGAGGAGGAGGGGGGGGGGGTAAATTTAGCCGACACTGGAGGGGATAGGGTTAGGCTACAGTAGGTGGGAGGTTAGGGTTAGGCTGCGGACAGGAGGGTTAAGATAAGGCACCACCAGGTGGAGTTTAGGGAGGGGAGGTTAGGGTTGGGCTTAGGGGGTAGCGGACAGAGGATAGATTAGTTAAATCACCAGTCAGGATTGAATTCCTCTGGATGCTGGCGTCGGTATTTTGACTGCCGGCATCCCATTCGGCTGTCATGCATACCAAACCCATATGCGTGTTTAAATGTATATGTATGCGTTCTATGCATGGGGAGTATTGCACAGGCATACCCTAATGTCAGGTACCCCTCAGTGTTAGCCTATTACATATACCAGCTCCACAGTCATGGTGAAGTGGGTCCACTAAGGATCATGGAGAAGCGTGCAAGTTTCTACTCTGCAGGTGCCGTCTGTACTCCCCCCAGCGGCCCCTGTGTTTGTGTGACATGACTTGTTTGACAGATTCTGTTTACAGGATGCCATGGTTGCGGGACCCGCGGAGGTGATGGACGGAGTAGAGTGCACACTGAAAGCGCTGCTGAGGGGCCAGGACTCAGAGCGTCTGCAGGGCAAGGTGTCGGCGGAGCTGAGCCAGCTGGTGGTACTGGAGAGAGTAGCCGCCCACAGCCAAGGTTTGTCCCACTTACCCAACTCTCTGCTTCATGCTGGCTCTTCCCCGTGTCTGTCAGGTCTCCACATTAATGGATGTGGTGTGGCCAGGGTACATGGTCTTCTCTCAGCTTTTTCATTAGGAGCGTTCTCAATACTTGCTGCCCACACATGCCCCACTCTCCACTCACAGCTCCAAATGCCCATCTGCTGCACCCCCAACCTTCCTCCATGTCACCCAGTACGTATCACTAGTGTCTCCCTATGCATGTCACCCATTACTTGTCCATAGTGTGCCCCTCTGTCTATGTCCCATTGCCTCACCCCAGTGTCAAACTCTCTGCCTGTCCCCACTACATGTCCTGCGGGTTAAAAATTCAGAATACATAAATATATTTCTTTTTCAGTTTCTTAAGTGCGCCAACAAAGAGACAATCTTTCTCTGTTTTTGTTGTTTCCCACTACATGTCCCCAGTGTCACCCTCTGCCTGTCATCTACTAAGTATCCTCAGTGTCACCCTCTGCCTTTCTCCCACTGCCTCACCCCAGTGCTACCCTCATGGCTGTCACTCTCTCTACCTGTCACCCACTAAATGTCCCCAGTGTTACCATTTGCCTGTCACCCACTACATGTCCCCAGTGTTACCATTTGCCTATCACCGACTGTGTTACCCCAGTATCACCCTCTGTCTCCCACTACATGTCACCCTCTGCCTTTCTTCGACTGCATCACCCCAGTGTCACCCTCATGGCTGTCACCCTCTGCCTCACCCCAGTGTCATCCTCCGAATATGAAAACCAGAATATGCATTTCTGTTCATACCGTGTAACATAATGTGAATTTCGGCTCATACCATTTGCATATTGTGAATTTCGGCTCATACTGTGTGGCATATTGTGAATTTCGGTTCATACCGTATAGCATATTGTGAATTTTGGCTCATACCGTGTGGCATATTGTGAATTTCGGCTCATACCATGTGGCATATTGTGAATTTTCGGCTCATACCGTGTGGCATATTGTGAATGTCTGCTCATACCATGTGGCATATTGTGAATTTCGGCTCATACCGTGTGGCATATTGTGAATTTCGGCTCATACCTTGTGGCATATTCTGAATTTCGGCTCATGCCTTGTGGCATATTGTAAATTTCGGCTCATGAATTGTGGCATAATGTGAATTTCGTCTCATGCCTTCTGGCATAATGTGAATTGTGGCTCATACAGTGTGGCATATTGTGAATTTTGGCTCATACAGTGTGGCATATTGTGAATTTCGGCTCATACGTTGTGGCATAATGTGAATTTCAGCTCAAACTGTGTGGCATAATGTAAATTTCGTCTCATACTGTGCTGCATAATGTGAATTTTGGCTCATACTGTGTGGCATAATGTGAATTTTAGCTCATACTGTGTGGCATAATGTGAATTTCGGCTCATACTGTGTGACATAATGTGAATAACTCAAATGTTCGCCCCCCTAAATCTCACATAATTTTCAGAGTGTCCCACTCAAAATCAGGGTGTAGGTGCTGGGGTGCAAGAGAATGCATATGCACCTAGGCCCACCACACTCTAGTTCTGCCACTGGGTCAGGGATAGGTTGGGGAAGTGTAAGCAGCGACAGGGCGCAGTGGCAGCTGGGGCTTAGGGTTATGCAAGAGTGGAATACTGGCCAGTGGTCTCGCCATTATGCTTCATTTTATTAATTTTATTTTTCTGGGGTGTATTATATCTACATGTACTATTGGGAACTAGGGATAAATTAGATTAAGCCATGTGATTTTACTGAGAGAATGTAAAATAGTGCTAGACAAGCCCCTCTGGCGGTGTGCACCCTAATAAAATAAGCTG
This sequence comes from Pseudophryne corroboree, assembly GCF_028390025.1. Taxonomy (NCBI): domain Eukaryota; kingdom Metazoa; phylum Chordata; class Amphibia; order Anura; family Myobatrachidae; genus Pseudophryne; species Pseudophryne corroboree. The sequence goes on along the minus strand of NW_026967534.1, from coordinate 834,143 downwards.
CGCACGCCTATGCTCCTTCCCCCAGACACTGCCTGCACGGTGCACCAGTGACGGTACAACCCTGCGCTCTGCATGCGTGACTGGGCTGTCCCCCTGTTCTCCGGAGCTTCCTCTGCAGCCATGGTACTCCCCTGCGCCCTGCATGCGTGGCTATGGGCTGTCCCCCTGCCCTCCGGAGCTTCCTCTGCAGCCACAGCCCCCAGCACCAGGTCCTTGACACCCATAGCGCCAGAGCTGATCACGCCTTTCCCCAGACACTGCCTGCACGGTTCAAAAGTGACGTGCCCCGCAGTGTGGCCCCCGGACCTCAGCAAAAGCCGCTGGTGCCCCGCAGTGTGGCCGCGGACCTCGGCAAAAGCCGCTTCCGCCCCCTTCCTCCAGACACTGCCCTTGTGTGTGTGCCCGCTACCGCCGCCCGCCTAGATCATTCTGCCAGCCCTGCATCTGCCGCCAGCCTGGGTGTTTGCCTCCCCTCACCAAAAGGATGCGGGTAAAGCTGAATGCATTGTCGGACTTAACTGAAGCCCTTCCTAGCTGTTGCTGCCGGACTGGTCCTCTCTGCAGCCTCCTTAGCTGGTTCCTCCATACCTGATCCTGCTCCTTCTCACCAGGTGAGTGCTCCCCAGATTGTGACAAGTCACCCCACTGTACAGTTCCCTGGGTGTTGCCCCGTAATACAGTCCCTTGTACCCTGCATGTTGCCCCCCTTTACAGTCCCATGCGCCCTGTGTGTTGTCCCCTCCTTACAGTCCGCTGCGTCCTATGTGTTGACCCCTCCTCCATGTGTATGGCCCCCCAAACAGTCTTCTGATTGTGGCTCACCCCTGTAGTTCCCATGCGTGTCACCCTCACCCATACAGTCCCCTGTGCCCTGCGTGTCGACCCCCCATACAGTCCCCTGAGCCCTGCATGTTGCCCACCCTTGCAGTCCCCTGCACTAGGTGTGTTACCCCCCCTTACAGTCTGCTTTGTCCTGTGTGTCGCCCCCCTCAGTACAGTCCCCTGTGTGTCTCCCCCCTCAGTACAGTCCCCTGCGTGTGTTGCCCCTCCCCATGTGTGTGGCCCCCAAACAGTCTCCTGCTTGTGGCTCATTCTGGTAGTCCCCTGCGCATCGCCCCCACCCATACAGTCCCCTGTGCCCTGTGTGTCGCCTCCCCGTCCAGTCCCCTGTGCCCTGCATGTCACCTCCCCATACAGTCCCCTGCGTCCTGCGCATCGCCCCCACCCATACAGCCCCTGTGCCCTGCGCATCGCCCCCACCCATACAGCCCCTGTGCCCTGCGTGTCGCCTCCCCATACAGTCCCCTGTGCCCTGCATGTCACCTCCCCATACAGTCCCCTCCGTCCTGCGCATCGCCCCCACCCATACAGCCCCTGTGCCCTGCGCATTGCCCCCACCCATACAGCCCCTGTGCCCTGCGTGTCGCCTCCCCATACAGTCCCCTGTGCCCTGCATGTCACCTCCCCATACAGTGCCCTGTGCCCTGCATGTCGTCCCCCCGTACAGCCCCCTGCATGTTGCCCCCCCATAAGTCCCCTGCGTGTCGCCCCCAGTAGTCCACTGCGCCCTGCATGTCGCCGCCCTCCATACAGACCCCGGTGCCCTGCATGTTGCCCTCCCATACAGACTCATGTGCCCTGCATGTCGGTCCCCTGCGCCCTGCTTGTTGCCCCCTGTACGGTCCCCGGTGCCCTGTGTGTCGCCACCCCGTCCAGTCCCCGGTGCCCTGTGTGTCGCCACCCCGTCCAGTCCCCTGCGCGTCGCCACCCCGTCCAGTCCCCTGCGCCCAATGTGTCATCCCCTGTGTGTCGCCCCCCAGCGTGCGGGATGTATGAGTGCGTCAGCGTGCGGGATGTATGAGTGTGTCATCGTGCGGGATGTATGAGTGTGTCATCGTGCGGGATGTATGAGTGTGTCATCGTGCGGGATGTATGAGTGTGTCATCGTGCGGGATGTATGAGTGTGTCATCGTGCGGGATGTATGAGTGTGTCATCGTGCGGGATGTATGAGTGCGTCAGCGTGCGGGATGTATGAGTGCGTCAGCGTGCGGGATGTATGAGTGCGTCAGCGTGCGGGATGTATGAGTGCGTCAGCGTGCGGGATGTATGAGTGCGTCAGCGTGCGGGATGTATGAGTGCGTCAGCGTGCGGGATGTATGAGTGCGTCAGCGTGCGGGATGTATGAGTACGTCAGCGTGCGGGATGTATGAGTGCGTCAGCGTGCGGGATGTATGAGTACGTCAGCGTGCGGGATGTATGAGTGCGTCAGCGTGCGGGATGTATGAGTGCGTCAGCGTGCGGGATGTATGAGTGCGTCAGCGTGCGGGATGTATGAATGTATGAGAGAGGCAGTGTAGGGATGTATAGTATTAGAGACAGAATGAGATAGCGTGTGTGTGGCAGAAATAAAACAAGATAGCATGTGTGTAAAAGAGAGCAAGAATTAGAGAGAAAAAGGAGAGATGTGAAGTAATATGAGAGAGACCAGAGGGTGTATAAGTGAGAGGTGGCAGTCGGGATGAGAAGGCATTTGCATTCCCCTTCAACCCGGCACCGCGCTGCTGCTGCTGCTGCTGCTGTCAGTCGTGAAGGGCCTTCTCGGAACCAGAGAGCCAGCCAGTAGGGGTAAAGTATGTAAGTACCAGAGTGTGTGTGGTTATCTGTGTACGTATTTTGCTATATGTGTGTGTGTACAATTGTTTTGCTATGTGTGTTTAGCTGTTTGTGTGTTTTGTCATACGTGTGTATGTGTGTTTTGCTATGTGTGTGTCTTTTACGGTGTGTGTGTGTGTGTGTGTGTGTATATACACACACACACACACACACACACACACGGCCGGCTAACCGTTACATTGCGGAGAGTATCATATGTGGAGGGAGCTGCCGCTGCCTTCTCATCTCCTCCCGAGGTGTGCTCGCACCCCTGCTGCACTGCCCCAGGAGAGCCTGGATCACAGGGTGAGGTGAGTGGGGAGCCAGAAAGGGAAACCACTGGCACAGGGTTGCACACTGCGGCCGCCATCTTTCTGCAAGCACACTTTCTCTCTGTCACCTCTGCCTCAGTCACCCACTCTATACCTGTTACCCACTATCTCCCTCTCACCCCTGCCTCAGTCACCTACTATCTCCCTGTCACCCCTGCCTCAGTCATCCACTATCTCCCTGTCACCCCTGCCTCAGTCACCTACTATCTCCCTGTCACCCCTGCCTCAGTCATCCACTATCTCCCTGTCACCCCTGCTTCAGTCATCCACTATCTCCCCGTCGCCCCTGCTTCAGTCACCCACTATCTCCCTGTCACCCCTGCTTCAGTCACCCACTCTCTCCCTATCACACCACCAGTTGCCCACTCTCTCCCTGTCACCCCTGCCTCACAAGTCACCCAGTAAGTCCCTGTCACCACTGCCTCACCAGTCGCCCACTTTCTCCCTGTCACCCTTGCTTCAGTCACCCACTATCTCCCTGTCAGCCCTGCTTCAGTCACCCACTATCTTCCGGTCACCCCTGCCTCACCAGTCGCCCACTCTCTCCCTGTCACCCCTGCCTCACCAGTCGCCCACTCTCTCCCTGTCACCCCTGCCTCACCAGTCGCCCACTCTCTCCCTGTCACCCCTGCCTCACCAGTCGCCCACTCTCTCCCTGTCACCTCTGCCTCACCAGTCGCCCACTCTCTCCCTGTCACCTCTGCCTCACCAGTCACCCACTCTCTCCCTGTCAGCCCTGCCTCAGTCACCCACTCTCCCCATGTCAGCCCTGCCTCAGTCACCCACTATCCTCCTGTCAGCCCTGCCTCAGTCACCCACTATATCCCTGTCACCCCAGCCTCCAACATGACTGCCCCCAGCACAGGAGACATACTTAGCTGTTGGCACACAGCTTTAGCCAAGCTTCTGTCTCACACTATACTGTGTCACCACTAGAGGACCTTAAAGCAGCGATCCCCGCCGCAGCGCCCAACTCTCCAGACCATCGGCCCCCGGCCCTTGGCAGCCGCACATCTCAGTCACCCGCTCTCTCCCTGTCAGCCCTGCCTCAGTCACCCGCTCTCTCCCTGTCAGCACTACCTCAGTCACCCACTTACAGTTTTTTCTGTGGCACGTGCTACCCATATTTTTCTCTGACGTCCTAGTGGATGCTGGGCACTCCGTAAGGACCATGGGGAATAGCGGCTCCGCAGGAGACTGGGCACAATTAAGAAAGCTTTAGTACTACCTGGTGTGCACTGGCTCCTCCCACTATGACCCTCCTCCAGACCTCAGTTAGAATCTTGTGCCCGGCCGAGCTGGAGGCACACTAGGGGCTCTCCTGAGCTCCTAGAAAGAAAGTATATTTTAGTTTTTTTATTTTACAGTGAGATCTGCTGGCAACAGACTCACTGCAGCGAGGGACTAAGGGGAGAAGAAGCGAACCTACCTAACTGGTGGTAGCTTGGGCTTCTTAGGCTACTGGACACCATTAGCTCCAGAGGGATCGACCGCAGGACCCGACCTTGGTGTTCGTTCCCGGAGCCGCGCCGCCGTCCCCCTTACAGAGCCAGAAGCATGAAGATGGTCCGGAAAAGCGGCAGCAGAAGACTTCAGTCTTCACCAAGGTAGCGCACAGCACTGCAGCTGTGCGCCATTGCTCCTCATGTACACCTCACACTGCGGTCACTGATGGGTGCAGGGCGCTCGGGAAGGGGGGGGGGGGGGGCGCCCTGAGGGCAATGTTACACACCTTGGCTGGCAAAATCTACACCATATATAGTCCTAGAGGCTATATAGGTGTAAATTAATACCCCTGCCAGAGTTATAAAAACGCGGGAGAAGTCCGCCGAAAAAGGGGCGGGGCTACCTCCCTCAGCACACTGGCACCATTTCTCCCTCACAGCTCCGCTGGAAGGAAGCTCCCTGACTCTCTCCTGCAGTCTACAGCTACAGAAGGGTAAAAAAGAGAGGGGGGGCACTATATTTAGGCGCAGTATATCAATATATATATATAGCAGCTATAAGGGGATATAATTCAGTTAGTCCCTGTTTTATATAGCGCTCTGGTGTGTGCTGGCATACTCTCTCTCTGTCTGTCTCCTCCAAAGGGCTTTGTGGGGTCCTGTCCTCTGTCAGAGCATTCCCTGTGTGTGTGCGGTGTGTCGGTACGGCTGTGTCGACATGTTTGATGAGGAGACTTATGTGGAGGCGGAGCAGATGCCTATAAATGTGATGTCACCCCCTGAGGGGCGGACACCTGAGTGGATGGACTTATGAAAGGAATTACGTGAAAGTGTTGACTCCTTACATAAAAAATTTGACGACATGCCAAATTTTCGGGACAGCCGGCTTCTCAGCTCGTGCCTGCCCAGGCGTCTCAAAGGCCATCAGGGGCTCTAAAACGCCCGCTACCTCAGATGGCAGACACAGATGTCAACACGGATACTGATACCAGTGTCGACGACGAAGAGACTAATGTAATGTCCAATAGGGCCACTCGTTACATGATTGAGGCAATGAAAAATGTTTTACACATTTCTGATGTAACCCCAGGTACCACAAAAAAGGGTATTATGTTTGGGGAGAAAAAACTACCAGTGTTTTTTCCCCCTTCTGAAGAATTAAATGAAGTGTGTGAAGTAGCGTGGGCTTCCCTCAATAAAAACTTGGTAATTTCTAAAAGGTTACTAATGGTGTACCCTTTCCCGCCAGAGGATAGGTCACGTTGGGAGACACCCCCTACGGTGGATAAAGCGCTCACACGCTTGTCAAAGAATGTGGCACTACCGTCTCTGGATACGGCCGCCCTAAAGGAGCCTGCTGATAGAAAGCAGGAGGCTATACTGAAGTCTGTATATACACACTCAGGCATTATACTGAGACCAGCTATTGCTTCAGCATGGATGTGCAGTGCTGCAGCTGCGTGGTCAGATTCCCTGTCGGAAAATATTGACACCCTAGACAGGGACACTATATTGCTAACCATAGAGCATATAAAAGACGCAGTCTTATACATGAGAGATGCACAGAGGGATATTTGTCGGCTGACATCTAAAATAGGTGCAATGTCCATTTCTGCCAGGAGACGCTTATGGACTCGGCAGTGGACAGGGGATGCAGATTCTAAAAGGCACATGGAAGTTTTGCCTTATAAGGGTGAGGAGTTATTCGGGGATGGTCTCTCACACCTGGTTTCCACAGCAACAGCTGGGAAGTCAGCATTTTTGCCCCATGTTCCCTCACAGCCTAAGAAAGCACCGTATTATCCGGTACAGTCCTTTCGGCCCCAGAAAAGCAGGCGGAGAAAAGGCGTGTCCTTTCTGCACAAAGGCAGACGTAGGGGGAAAAAGCTGCAACAAACAGCCGGTTCCCAGGAGCAAAAGTCCTCCCCCGCTTCCTCCAAGTCCGCCGCATGACGGTGGGGTTCCACAGGCGGAGCCAGGTACGGTGGGGGCCCGTCTCAAAAATTTCAGTGATCAGTGGGCTCGCTCACAGGTGGATCCCTGGATCTTTCAAGTAGTATCTCGGGTACAAGCTGGAATTTGAGGCGTCTCCCCCCCGCCGTTTCCTCAAATCTGCCTTGCCGACAACTCCCTCAGGCAGGGAGGCTGTGCTAGAGGCAATTCACAAGCTGTATTCCCAGCAGGTGATAGTCAAGGTGCCCCTACTTCAACAAGGACGGGGTTAATATTCCACAATGTTTGTGGTACCGAAACCGGACGGTTCGGTGAGACCCATTTTAAATTTTAAATCCTTGAACACGTATATAAAAAAATTCAAGTTCAAGATGGAATCGCTCAGGGCGGTTATTGCAAGCCTGGACGAGGGGGATTACATGGTATCCCTGGACATCAAGGATGCTTACCTGCATGTCCCCATTTACCATCCTGACCAGGAGTACCTCAGATTTGTGGTACAGGATTGTCATTACCAATTCCAGATGCTGCCGTTTGGCCTGTCCACGGCACTGAGGGTATTTACCAAGGTAATGGCCGAAATGATGATACTCCTTCGAAAAAAGGGAGTTTTAATTATTCCGTACATCGACGATCTCCTAATAAAGGCGAGGTCCAAGGAGCAGTTGTTGGTCGGGGTAGCACTTTCTCGGGAAGTGCTACAACAGCACGGTTGGATTCTAAACATTCCAAAGTCGCAGCTGGTTCCTACGACACGTCTACTGTTCCTGGGGATGGTTCTGGACACAGACCAGAAAAAAGTGTTTCTCCCGGAGGAGAAAGCCAAGGAGCTGTCATTTCTAGTCAGAGGCCTCCTGAAACCGAAAAAGGTTTTGGTGCATCACTGCACACGAGTCCTGGGAAAAATGGTAGCTTTCTACGAAGAAATTCCATTCAGGAGGTTCCATGCAAGAACTTTTCAGTGGGACCCGTTGGACAAGTGGTCCGGATCGCATCTTCAGATGCATCGGTTGTTAACCCTGTCTCCAAGGACCAGGGTGTCTCTGCTGTGGTGGCTGCAGAGTGCTCATCTTCTAGAGGGCCGCAGATTCGGCATACAGGACTGGGTCCTGGTGACCACGGATGCCAGCCTTCGAGGCTGGGGGGCAGTCACACAGGGAAAAAACTTCCAGGGCCTATGGTCAAAACAGGAGATTTCCCTACACATAAATATTCTGGAACTAAGGGCCATTTACAATGCCCTAAGTCATGCAAGACCCCTGTTTCAAAACCAGCCGGTACTGATTCAATCAGACAACATCACGGCAGTCGCCCATATAAATCGACAGGGAGGCACAAGAAGCAGGATGGCGATGGCAGAAGCCACAAGGATTCTCCGATGGGCGGAAAATCACGTGATAGCACTGTCAGCAGTGTTCATTCCAGGAGAGGACAACTGGGAAGCAGACTTCCTCAGCAGGCACGACCTCCACCCGGGAGAGTGGGGACTTCATCCAGAAGTCTTCCAAATGCTGGTAAACCGTTGGGAAAGGCCACAGGTGGACATGATGGCGTCTCGCCTCAACAAAAAGTTACAAAGATACTGCGCCAGGTCAAGGGACCCTCAGGCGATAGCTGTGGACGCTCTAGTGACACCTTGGGTGTACCAGTCGGTTTATGTGTTCCCTCCTCTACCGCTCATACCAAAGGTACTGAGAATAATAAGAAGTCGAGGAGTAAGGACGATACTCGTGGTTCCGGATTGGCCAAGAAGAGCTTGGTACCCAGAACTTCAAGAAATGCTATCAGAGGACCCTTGGCCTCTGCCGCTCAGACAGGATCTGCTACAACAGGGGCCCTGTCTGTTCCAAGACTTACCGCGGCTGCGTTTGACAGCATGGCGGTTGAACACCGGATCCTAAAGGAAAAGGGCATTCCGGAGGAAGTCATTACTACGCTGATTAAAGCTAGAAAAGAAGTAACCGCAAACCATTATCACCGCATATGGCGAAAATATGTTGCGTGGTGTGAGGCCAGGAAGGCCCCAACAGAGGAATTTCAGCTGGGTCGATTTCTGCACTTCCTACAGTCAGGAGTGACTATGGGCCTTAAATTGGGTTCCATAAAGGTCCAGATTTCGGCGCTGTCGGTTTTCTTCCAGAAAGAACTGGCTTCACTGCCTAAAGTTCAGACTTTTGTAAAGGGAGTGCTGCATATTCAGCCACCTTTTGTGCCTCCAGTGGCACCTTGGGATCTCAATGTGGTGTTGGATTTTCTAAAATCACATTGGTTTGAACCTCTTAAAACCGTGGATTTAAAATATCTCACGTGGAAGGTGGTCATGCTATTGGCCTTGGCTTCGGCCAGGCGTGTGTCAGAATTGGCGGCTTTGTCGTGTAAAAGCCCTTATCTGATTTTCCATATGGATAGGGCAGAATTGAGGACTCGTCCACAGTTTCTCCCTAAGGTGGTATCAGCTTTTCATTTGAACCAACCTATTGTGGTGCCTGTGGCTACTAGGGACTTGGAGGATTCCAAGATGCTGGACGTAGTCAGGGCCCTGAAAATGTATGTTTCCAGGACGGCTAGAGTCAGGAAAACTGACTCGCTATTTATCCTGTATGCACCCAACAAGCTGGGTGCTCCTGCTTCTAAGCAGACTATTGCTCGCTGGATTTGTAGCACAATTCAGCTGGCGCATTCTGCGGCGGGACTGCCGCATCCTAAATCTGTAAAAGCCCATTCCACAAGGAAGGTGGGCTCTTCTTGGGCGGCTGCCCCAGGGGTCTCGGCTTTACAACTTTGCCGAGCTGCTACTTGGTCAGGGGCAAACACGATTGCTAAATTCTACAAATTTGATACCCTGGCTGAGGAGGACCTTGAGTTCTCTCATTCGGTGCTGCAGAGTCATCCGCACTCTCCCGCCCATTTGGGAGCTTTGGTATAATCCCCATAATCCTTACGGAGTTCCCAGCATCCACTAGGACGTCGAAGAAAATAAGATTTTACTCACCGGTAAATCTATTTCTCGTAGTCCGTAGTGGATGCTGGGCGCCCATCCCAAGTGCGAATTGTCTGCAATACTTGTATATAGTTATTGTTGAGAAGCCATCTGTTGAGAGGCTTCGTTGTTTTTCATACTGTTAACTGGGTATAGTATCACGAGTTGTACGGTGTGATTGGTGTGGCTGGTATGAGTCTTACCCGGGATTCAAAATCCTTCCTAATTGTGTCAGCTCTTCCGGGCACAGTATCCTAACTGAGGTCTGGAGGAGGGTCATAGTGGGAGGAACCAATGCACACCAGGTAGTACTAAAGCTTTCTTAATTGTGCCCAGTCTCCTGCGGAGCCGCTATTCCCCATGGTCCTTACGGAGATCCCAGCATACACTACGGACTATTAGAAATAGATTTACCGGTGAGTAAAATCTTATTTTAATAAGGTAGAGGGGCCCAATGCATATTGTTGCACCGGGGCCCACCATTCTCTAGTTCCGCCACTGTCTCTCTCTCTCTCTCTTCCCCATATCTCCCTCTCTCTGTCTGGTCCTGGTTTCTGTCTCCCTCTCTCCCATGTGCCCCTCTCACTGCCCCTGGTCTCTCTCTCTCTCTCTCTCTCTCCTCCTGATCCCCCCTCCCTCTCTCTCTCTCTCTCTCCTTGATCCTCCCCCCTCTCTCTCTCTCTCTCCTCCTGATCCCCCCCCTCCCCCTCTCTCTCTCTCTCTCTCCCTGATCCTCCCCCCTCTCTCTCTCTCTCTCTCTCTCTCCTCCTGATCCCCCCCTCTCTCTCTCTCTCTCTCTCTCTCCCCTCCTGATCCTCCCCTCTCTCTCTCCATATCTCTCTGCCCCTGGTTTCTCATTCTCTTTCCAGTGTCTCCCTCTATCTCTCTGCCCCATGTGTCTCTTTCAGTTACTCACCAAAACAGTGATTATGCCTATCCCCAGCTGACAGTGTCCCTTTTTCGGAAGTGCGTGATTATTTTTTTTTGGGTAGGAGGGAGGGGGGCATTCTTTAACTTGCCCTGGGCACCAAATTACCCTAGTTACACCCTTGTTTTGGTGTATATATAGAATGGATGCACATGTCCGATTTCAGAAAACTTCTGAATATCCCTTAAACCAGAAAACTGTACTGCTGCTGGAAGTAAATCTTCCAGCATCCGCCAATCTTAGAGGAACCTACTGGTCTCTCTGCACCCATGGCTTCTCTCCCAGTGTGTCCCTGATCTCAGTGATCGGGCAGCCCAGTGGAAATGGAGTCGCCCCCTCTCCACCCTGCACTCTGCTGCTGTTGAAAAGAGAAGCAGAAATGTAAAAGCTGCAGAATGCTCTGACCCAGGCAAGGGGCGTGGTCTAATTAAAATGTGCATGGCCTCACCGGAAAAGACTACCTTATACCCCAGTTTTTTGCCCTGCACCAACAGACCATGGCCACCACAGGAAAAAAAAAATGTCACCATATTAGGCCCCATACAGTAATGTTCCCTGCACCATATTCCCCATACTGCAATGCCCGTGATACATTATGCCCTCCAGTAAAGCTTCTACACGTTGGGTGTCATGCTCGTTGCCAGGGGTTTCATGTCTGGGACGGGTGTCATACTCGTTGCCAGGGGTTTGTAATGCTTGTGGCCAGGGGTAATGCTCGTTACCAGGGGTGTGTTATCGTTAAACATGTAAAAAAAATGAAATGTTTATTCTTACAGTGAAATTTGACATTTCTGAATGAAAAAAAAATAAATTTAAAAAAAGCTATGAAATTCCATAGACAAAAAACCTTACGGTTTCACATGTCCCATTAAGGCTTCTTACACATGATCTGGCATTTCAGAAACCTGTCGTAACTCTTCCACTCAAACTCCAAAAAGCAATGAAATTCCGATCATTAAGGCTGACGCCTTAATGGACGTGTTCCTTGCGCAATACAGATATGGTATGCCATCACAGCCTGTGGGTAAGTGCAGATTCAGCACTCTCACAGAGTGAGATTGCTGTCACTCACACAATGGTGGAGCTGCTAATTCACAGATTTGTGTGCTCATTGGAATACACACATGCAGTCTATGCAACTGAAGGTCTGAGCGGAAGACAGAGCTGCTCATACGAGGTAAGAGTGGCGTGGATGGGGGGAGGAGACAGAGCAGTGTGGATGAGGTGACAGAAGTGTGTGGAAAGAGGGAAGACTAAGCAGCATTGATAGGGGGGTGACAAAGAAACACAGGATAATGCAGACTGCAGCGGCAGCGATCGCAGTCTGAATTAGATTGTGGGGTGCGCACGTGCAATGGACACACTGCGCGTGCGTACCCCAGGAGCCCAGAGGGGGTACGCACATCTACGATCAACTCTGAATTACCCCCACAGATGGGGGGAGGTAAGACAGGTGGGGGGAAAGAAAATGGCACAGATGGTGGGGAGATAGAGCTGTGTGGATGGGTGGGCACTGCCGTTGGATGAGGGGGAAAGAGCAGCACAGATGTGGGAGGGGTAAGAGCAGTACAGATGGAAAGAAACGGCGTGGATGAGGAAGGCAGAGCAGCATGGATGAGGGGAATACAGTCCCAACATCAGAGGCAATAAGTATTTTTACCTTCCCTTGGGGGGTGGCAGCTAGGCCTAATCCTTGGGTGGGTTGGATAGGGCAACCCCTCCCCCCCCCCATAGTGACCCACGAAACTTACCTTCAGGATGTCAGCTACATGAATAGGGTAAGAGTGGTGTGGATAGTGGGTAGTTTAAGCAGCACGTATGGGAAGGGAGGCAGAGTGGTGCGGATGGGGGAAACGATGCAGATGGGTTGAAAACACTGGCATGGATGGGTAGAAAACTGGTGCAGATGGGAGAGAAGACAGTGTGCCATGTATTGGAGGAGGCAGAGTGACGTTGAAGAGGGAAACACTGAGCAGTACAGAGAGAAGGAAACGGTGATACAGACAAGGCACAGGTGGGGAAAGACAGATGTTATAGATAAGTTAGTACAGACTAGCACAGATGGGAGAACACAGCAGTAGGGATTGGGGCAGACAGAGCAGCATGGGAGTGTATAGGGGAAGTAAGTGTAGATGCATAGACCGTAGATAGGGTATTATCGTTTTAGCAATTAACCAAGATGTTTGAGGGAGCTAAATGTGTGTACTAAGTGATATCGATGTATGGAGTGAGAAGGCTGTTGTAACAAGGTGGGATTGTGGTGACTGAATGGGATGGTTGTGGGCACTGTGTGGGATGGGAGCACCACATAACTGCTCAGACCTTCAGTTGCATAGACTGCATGTGTGTATTCCAATGAGCACACAAATCTGTGAATTAGCAGCTCCACCATTGTGTGAGTGACAGCAATCTCACTCTGTGAGAGTGCTGAATCTGCACTTACCCACAGGCTGTGATGGCATACCATATCTGTATTGCGCAAGGAACACGTCCATTAAGGCGTCAGCCTTAATGATCGGAATTTCATTGCTTTTTGGAGTTTGAGTGGAAGAGTTACGACAGGTTTCTGAAATGCCAGATCATGTGTAAGAAGCCTTAATGGAACATGTGAAACCGTAAGGTTTTTTGTCTATGGATTATCTAATAATCCTGACGCACGGAGCCCTCAGGTTACAGAATATAGGGATAGCAGTATATTATCTAATAATCCTGACGCGCGGAGCCCCCTCAAGTTACAGAATATAGGGATAGCAGTATATTATCTAATAATCCTGACGCACGGAGCCCCCTCAGGTTACAGAATATAGGGATAGCAGTATATTATCTAATAATCCTGACGCACGGAGCCCTCAGGTTACAGAATATAGGGATAGCACTATATTATCTAATAATCCTGACGCGCGGAGCCCTCAGGTTACAGACTATAGGGATAGCACTATATTACCTAATAATCCTGACGCACGGAGCCCTCAGGTTACAGAATATAGGGATAGCAGTATACTATCTAATAATCCTGACGCACGGAGCCCTCAGGTTACAGAATACAGGGATAGCAGTATATTATCTAATAATCCTGACGCACGGAGCCCTCAGGTTACAGAATATAGGGATAGCAGTATATTATCTAATAATCCTGACGCACGGAGCCCTCAGGTTACAGAATACAGGGATAGCAGTATATTATCTAATAACCCTGACGCACGGAGCCCTCAGGTTACAGAATATAGGGATAGCAGTATATTATCTAATAATCCTGACGCACGGAGCCCTCTGGTTACAGAATATAGGGATAGCAGTATATTATCTAATAATCCTGACGCACGGAGCCCCCTCAGGTTACAGAATATAGGGATAGCAGTATATTATCTAATAATCCTGACGCACGGAGCCCTCAGGTTACAGAATATAGGGATAGCAGTATATTATCTAATAATCCTGACGCACGGAGCCCCCTCAGGTTACAGAATATAGGGATAGCAGTATATTATCTAATAATCCTGACGCACGGAGCCCTCAGGTTACAGAATATAGGGATAGCAGTATATTATCTAATAATCCTGACGCACGGAGCCCTCAGGTTACAGAATATAGGGATAGCAGTATATTATCTAATAATCCTGACGCACGGAGCCCTCAGGTTACAGAATATAGGGATAGCAGTATATTATCTAATAATCCTGACGCACGGAGCCCTCAGGTTACAGAATATAGGGATAGCACTATATTATCTAATAATCCTGACGCGCGGAGCCCTCAGGTTACAGAATATAGGGATAGCAGTATATTATCTAATAATCCTGACGCACGGAGCCCTCAGGTTACAGAATATAGGGATAGCAGTATATTATCTAATAATCCTGACGCACGGAGCCCTCAGGTTACAGAATACAGGGATAGCAGTATATTATCTAATAACCCTGACGCACGGAGCCCCTCAGGTTACAGAATATAGGGATAACAGCATATTGTCTAATAATCCTGACGCACAGAGCCCCCTCAGGTTACAGAATATAGGGATAGCAGTATATTATCTAATAATCCTGACGCACGGAGCCCTCAGGTTACAGAATATAGGGATAGCAGTATATTATCTAATAATCCTGACGCACGGAGCCCTCAGGTTACAGAATATAGGGATAGCAGTATATTACCTAATAATCCTGACGCACGGAGCCCTCAGGTTACAGAATATAGGGATAGCAGTATATTACCTAATAATCCTGACGCACGGAGCCCCCTCAGGTTACAGAATATAGGGATAGCAGTATATTATCTAAAAATCCTGACGCACGGAGCCCTCAGGTTACAGAATATAGGGATAGCAGTATATTATCTAATAATCCTGACGCACGGAGCCCCCTCAGGTTACAGAATACAGGGATAGCAGTATATTATCTAATAATCCTGACGCACGGAGCCCTCAGGTTACAGAATATATGGATAGCACTATATTATCTAATAATCCTGACGCACGGAGTCCTCAGGTTACAGAATATAGGGATAGCACTATATTATCTAATAATCCTGACGCACGGAGCCCTCAGGTTACAGAATATAGGGATAGCAGTATATTATCTAATAATCCTGACGCACGGAGCCCTCAGGTTACAGAATATAGGGATAGCACTATATTATCTAATAATCCTGACGCACGGAGCCCTCAGGTTACAGAATATAGGGTTAGCACTATATTATCTAATAATCCTGACGCACGGAGCCCTCAGGTTACAGAATATAGGGATAGCACTATATTATCTAATAACCCTGACGCACGGAGCCCTCAGGTTACAGAATATAGGGATAGCACTATATTATCTAATAATCCTGACGCACGGAGCCCTCAGGTTACAGAATATAGGGTTAGCACTATATTATCTAATAATCCTGACGCACGGAGCCCTCAGGTTACAGAATACAGGGATAGCAGTATACTATCTAATAATCCTGACGCACGGAGCCCTCAGGTTACAGAATATAGGGATAGCAGTATATTATCTAATAATCCTGACGCACGGAGCCCCCTCAGGTTACAGAATATAGGGATAGCAGTATATTATCTAATAATCCTGACGCACGGAGCCCCCTCAGGTTACAGAATATAGGGATAGCAGTATATTATCTAATAATCCTGACGCACGGAGCCCTCAGGTTACAGAATATAGGGATAGCAGTATATTATCTAATAATCCTGACGCACGGAGCCCTCAGGGTACAGAATATAGGGATAGCAGTATATTATCTAATAATCCTGACGCACGGAGCCCTCAGGGTACAGAATATAGGGATAGCAGTATATTATCTAATAATCCTGACGCACGAAGCCCTCAGGTTACAGAATATAGGGATAGCAGTATATTATCTAATAATCCTGATGCACGGAGCCCTCAGGTTACAGAATATAGGGATAGCAGTATATTATCTAATAATCCTGACGCACGGAGACCCCTCAGGTTACAGAATATAGGGATAGCAGTATATTATCTAATAATCCTGACGCACGGAGCCCTCAGGTTACAGAATATATAGATAGCAGTATATTATCTAATAATCCTGACGCACGGAGCCCTCAGGTTACAGAATATAGGGATAGCACTATATTATCTAATAATCCTGACGCACGGAGCCCTCAGGTTACAGAATATAGGGATAGCAGTATATTATCTAATAATCCTGACGCGCGGAGCCCTAAGGTTACAGAATATAGGGATAGCACTATATTACCTAATAATCCTGACGCACAGAGCCCTCAGGTTACAGAATATAGGGATAGCAGTACATTATCTAATAATCCTGACGCACGGAGCCCTCAGGTTACAGAATATAGGGATAGCACTATATCACCTAATAATCCTGACGCACGGAGCCCTCAGATTACAGGATATAGGGATAGCAGTATATTATCTAATAATCCTGACGCACGGAGCCCTCAGGTTACAGAATATAGGGATAGCAGTATATTATCTAATAATCCTGACGCACGGAGCCCTCAGGTTACAGAATATAGGGATAGCAGTATATTATCTAATAATCCTGACGCACGGAGCCCTCAGGTTACAGAATATAGGGATAGCACTATATTATCTAATAATCCTGACGCACGGAGCCCTCAGGTTACAGAATATAGGGATAGCAGTATATTATCTAATAATCCTGACGCACGGAGCCCCCTCAGGTTACAGAATATAGGGATAGCAGTATATTATCTAATAATCCTGACGCACGGAGCCCTCAGGTTACAGAATATAGGGATAGCAGTATATTATCTAATAATCCTGACGCACGGAGCCCTCAGGTTACAGAATATAGGGATAGCACTATATTATCTAATAACCATGACGCACGGAGCCCCCTCAGGTTACAGAATATAGGGATAGCAGTATATTATCTAATAATCCTGACGCACGGAGCCCTCAGGTTACAGAATATAGGGATAGCAGTATATTATCTAATAATCCTGACGCACGGAGCCCTCAGGTTACAGAATATAGGGATAGCAGTATATTATTTAATAACCCTGACGCACGGAGCCCTCAGGTTACAGAATATAGGGATAGCAGTATATTATCTAATAATCCTGACGCACGGAGCCCTCAGGTTACAGAATATAGGGATAGCAGTATACTATCTAATAATCCTGACGCACGGAGCCCTCAGGTTACAGAATATATGGGATAGCACTATATTATCTAATAATCCTGACGCACGGAGCCCTCAGGTTACAGAATATAGGGATAGCAGTATATTATCTAATAATCCTGACGCACGGAGCCCTCAGGTTACAGAATATAGGGATAGCAGTATATTATCTAATAATCCTGACGCACGGAGCCCTCAGGTTACAGAATATATGGGATAGCAGTATATTATCTAATAATCCTGACGCACGGAGCCCTGAGGTTACAGAATATAGGGATAGCAGTACATTACCTAATAATCCTGACGCACGGAGCCCTCAGGTTACAGAATACAGGGATAGCACTATATTATCTAATAACCCTGACGCACGGAGCCCTCAGGTTACAGAATATAGGGATAGCAGTATATTATCTAATAACCCTGACGCACGGAGCCCTCAGGTTACAGAATATAGGGATAGCACTATATTATCTAATAATCCTGACGCACGGAGCCCTCAGGTTACAGAATACAGGGATAGCAGTATATTACCTAATAATCCTGACGCACGGAGCCCTCAGGTTACAGAATATAGGGATAGCAGTATATTATCTAATAATCCTGACGCACGGAGCCCTCAAGTTACAGAATATAGGGATAGCAATATATTATCTAATAATCCTGATGCACGGAGCCCTCAGGTTACAGAATATAGGGATAGCAGTATATTATCTAATAATCCTGACGCATGGAGCCCTCAGGTTACAGAATATAGGTATAGCAGTATACTCCCTAATAAATCCTGACGCACGGAGCCCCCTCAGGTTACAGAATATAGGGATAGCAGTAGATTATCTAATAACCCTGACGCACGGAGCCCTCAGGTTACAGAATATAGGGATAGCACTATATTATCTAATAATCCTGACGCACGGAGCCCTCAGGTTACAGAATACAGGGATAGCAGTATATTATCTAATAATCCTGATGCACGGAGCCCTCAGGTTACAGAATATAGGGATAGCAGGATATTATCTAATAACCCTGACGCACGGAGCCCTCAGGTTACAGAATATAGGGATAGCACTATATTATCTAATAATCCTGACGCACGGAGCCCTCAGGTTACAGAATATAGGGATAGCACTATATTATCTAATAATCCTGACGCACGGAGCCCTCAGGTTACAGAATACAGGGATAGCAGTATATTACCTAATAATCCTGACGCACGGAGCCCTCAGGTTACAGAATATAGGGATAGCAGTATATTATCTAATAATCCTGACGCACGGAGCCCTCAAGTTACAGAATATAGGGATAGCAGTATATTACCTAATAATCATGACGCACGGAGCCCTCAGGTTATAGAATATAGGGATAGCAGTATATTACCTAATAATCCTGACGCACGGAGCCCTCAGGTTACAGAATATAGGGATAGCAGTATATTATCTAATAATCCTGACGCACGGAGCCCTCAGGTTACAGAATATAGGGATAGCAGTATATTACCTAATAATCCAGACGCACGGAGCCCTCAGGTTACAGAATATAGGGATAGCAGTATATTATCTAATAATCCTGACGCACGGAGCCCTCAGGTTACAGAATATAGGGATAGCAGTATATTATCTAATAATCCTGACGCACGGAGCCCCCTCAGGTTACAGAATATAGGAATAGCAGTATATTATCTAATAATCCTGACGCACGGAGCCCTCAGGTTACAGAATATAGGGATAGCAGTATATTATCTAATAATCCTGACGCACGGAGCCCTCAGGTTACAGAATATAGGGATAGCAGTATACTATCTAATAATCCTGACGCACGGAGCCCTCAGGTTACAGAATATATGGGATAGCACTATATTATCTAATAATCCTGACGCACGGAGCCCTCAGGTTACAGAATATAGGGATAGCAGTATATTATCTAATAATCCTGACGCACGGAGCCCTCAGGTTACAGAATATAGGGATAGCAGTATATTATCTAATAATCCTGACGCACGGAGCCCTCAGGTTACAGAATATATGGGATAGCAGTATATTATCTAATAATCCTGATGCACGGAGCCCTGAGGTTACAGAATATAGGGATAGCAGTACATTACCTAATAATCCTGACGCACGGAGCCCTCAGGTTACAGAATACAGGGATAGCACTATATTATCTAATAACCCTGACGCACGGAGCCCTCAGGTTACAGAATATAGGGATAGCACTATATTATCTAATAATCCTGACGCACGGAGCCCTCAGGTTACAGAATATAGGGATAGCAGTATATTATCTAATAATCCTGACGCACGGAGCCCTCAGGTTACAGAATATATGGGATAGCACTATATTATCTAATAATCCTGACGCACGGAGCCCTCAGGTTACAGAATATAGGGATAGCAGTATATTATCTAATAATCCTGACGCACGGAGCCCTCAGGTTACAGAATATAGGGATAGCAGTATACTCTCTAATAATCCTGACGCACGGAGCCCCCTCAGGTTACAGAATATAGGGATAGCAGTAGATTATCTAATAATCCTGACGCACGGAGCCCTCAGGTTACAGAATATAGGGATAGCAGTATACTATCTAATAATCCTGACGCACGGAGCCCTCAGGTTACAGAATATATGGGATAGCACTATATTATCTAATAATCCTGACGCACGGAGCCCTCAGGTTACAGAATATAGGGATAGCAGTATATTATCTAATAACCCTGACGCACGGAGCCCTCAGGTTACAGAATATAGGGATAGCAGTATATTATCTAATAATCCTGACGCACGGAGCCCTCTGGTTACAGAATATAGGGATAGCAGTATATTATCTAATAATCCTGACGCACGGAGCCCCCTCAGGTTACAGAATATAGGGATAGCAGTATATTATCTAATAATCCTGACGCACGGAGCCCTCAGGTTACAGAATATAGGGATAGCAGTATATTATCTAATAATCCTGACGCACGGAGCCCCCTCAGGTTACAGAATATAGGGATAGCAGTATATTATCTAATAATCCTGACGCACGGAGCCCTCAGGTTACAGAATATAGGGATAGCAGTATATTATCTAATAATCCTGACGCACGGAGCCCTCAGGTTACAGAATATAGGGATAGCAGTATATTATCTAATAATCCTGACGCGCGGAGCCCTCAGGTTACAGAATATAGGGATAGCAGTATATTATCTAAAAATCCTGACGCACGGAGCCCTCAGGTTACAGAATACAGGGATAGCAGTATATTATCTAATAATCCTGACGCACGGAGCCCTCAGGTTACAGAATATAGGGATAGCAGTATATTATCTAATAATCCTGACGCACGGAGCCCTCAGGTTACAGAATACAGGGATAGCAGTATATTATCTAATAACCCTGACGCACGGAGCCCCTCAGGTTACAGAATATAGGGATAACAGCATATTGTCTAATAATCCTGACGCACAGAGCCCCCTCAGGTTACAGAATATAGGGATAGCAGTATATTATCTAATAATCCTGACGCACGGAGCCCTCAGGTTACAGAATATAGGGATAGCAGTATATTATCTAATAATCCTGACGCACGGAGCCCTCAGGTTACAGAATATAGGGATAGCAGTATATTACCTAATAATCCTGACGCACGGAGCCCTCAGGTTACAGAATATAGGGATAGCAGTATATTACCTAATAATCCTGACGCACGGAGCCCCCTCAGGTTACAGAATATAGGGATAGCAGTATATTATCTAAAAATCCTGACGCACGGAGCCCTCAGGTTACAGAATATAGGGATAGCAGTATATTATCTAATAATCCTGACGCACGGAGCCCCCTCAGGTTACAGAATACAGGGATAGCAGTATATTATCTAATAATCCTGACGCACGGAGCCCTCAGGTTACAGAATATATGGATAGCACTATATTATCTAATAATCCTGACGCACGGAGTCCTCAGGTTACAGAATATAGGGATAGCACTATATTATCTAATAATCCTGACGCACGGAGCCCTCAGGTTACAGAATATAGGGATAGCAGTATATTATCTAATAATCCTGACGCACGGAGCCCTCAGGTTACAGAATATAGGGATAGCACTATATTATCTAATAATCCTGACGCACGGAGCCCTCAGGTTACAGAATATAGGGTTAGCACTATATTATCTAATAATCCTGACGCACGGAGCCCTCAGGTTACAGAATATAGGGATAGCACTATATTATCTAATAACCCTGACGCACGGAGCCCTCAGGTTACAGAATATAGGGATAGCACTATATTATCTAATAATCCTGACGCACGGAGCCCTCAGGTTACAGAATATAGGGTTAGCACTATATTATCTAATAATCCTGACGCACGGAGCCCTCAGGTTACAGAATACAGGGATAGCAGTATACTATCTAATAATCCTGACGCACGGAGCCCTCAGGTTACAGAATATAGGGATAGCAGTATATTATCTAATAATCCTGACGCACGGAGCCCCCTCAGGTTACAGAATATAGGGATAGCAGTATATTATCTAATAATCCTGACGCACGGAGCCCCCTCAGGTTACAGAATATAGGGATAGCAGTATATTATCTAATAATCCTGACGCACGGAGCCCTCAGGTTACAGAATATAGGGATAGCAGTATATTATCTAATAATCCTGACGCACGGAGCCCTCAGGGTACAGAATATAGGGATAGCAGTATATTATCTAATAATCCTGACGCACGAAGCCCTCAGGTTACAGAATATAGGGATAGCAGTATATTATCTAATAATCCTGATGCACGGAGCCCTCAGGTTACAGAATATAGGGATAGCAGTATATTATCTAATAATCCTGACGCACGGAGACCCCTCAGGTTACAGAATATAGGGATAGCAGTATATTATCTAATAATCCTGACGCACGGAGCCCTCAGGTTACAGAATATATAGATAGCAGTATATTATCTAATAATCCTGACGCACGGAGCCCTCAGGTTACAGAATATAGGGATAGCACTATATTATCTAATAATCCTGACGCACGGAGCCCTCAGGTTACAGAATATAGGGATAGCAGTATATTATCTAATAATCCTGACGCGCGGAGCCCTAAGGTTACAGAATATAGGGATAGCACTATATTACCTAATAATCCTGACGCACAGAGCCCTCAGGTTACAGAATATAGGGATAGCAGTACATTATCTAATAATCCTGACGCACGGAGCCCTCAGGTTACAGAATATAGGGATAGCACTATATCACCTAATAATCCTGACGCACGGAGCCCTCAGATTACAGGATATAGGGATAGCAGTATATTATCTAATAATCCTGACGCACGGAGCCCTCAGGTTACAGAATATAGGGATAGCAGTATATTATCTAATAATCCTGACGCACGGAGCCCTCAGGTTACAGAATATAGGGATAGCAGTATATTATCTAATAATCCTGACGCACGGAGCCCTCAGGTTACAGAATATAGGGATAGCACTATATTATCTAATAATCCTGACGCACGGAGCCCTCAGGTTACAGAATATAGGGATAGCAGTATATTATCTAATAATCCTGACGCACGGAGCCCCCTCAGGTTACAGAATATAGGGATAGCAGTATATTATCTAATAATCCTGACGCACGGAGCCCTCAGGTTACAGAATATAGGGATAGCAGTATATTATCTAATAATCCTGACGCACGGAGCCCTCAGGTTACAGAATATAGGGATAGCACTATATTATCTAATAACCATGACGCACGGAGCCCCCTCAGGTTACAGAATATAGGGATAGCAGTATATTATCTAATAATCCTGACGCACGGAGCCCTCAGGTTACAGAATATAGGGATAGCAGTATATTATCTAATAATCCTGACGCACGGAGCCCTCAGGTTACAGAATATAGGGATAGCAGTATATTATTTAATAACCCTGACGCACGGAGCCCTCAGGTTACAGAATATAGGGATAGCAGTATATTATCTAATAATCCTGACGCACGGAGCCCTCAGGTTACAGAATATAGGGATAGCAGTATACTATCTAATAATCCTGACGCACGGAGCCCTCAGGTTACAGAATATATGGGATAGCACTATATTATCTAATAATCCTGACGCACGGAGCCCTCAGGTTACAGAATATAGGGATAGCAGTATATTATCTAATAATCCTGACGCACGGAGCCCTCAGGTTACAGAATATAGGGATAGCAGTATATTATCTAATAATCCTGACGCACGGAGCCCTCAGGTTACAGAATATATGGGATAGCAGTATATTATCTAATAATCCTGACGCACGGAGCCCTGAGGTTACAGAATATAGGGATAGCAGTACATTACCTAATAATCCTGACGCACGGAGCCCTCAGGTTACAGAATACAGGGATAGCACTATATTATCTAATAACCCTGACGCACGGAGCCCTCAGGTTACAGAATATAGGGATAGCAGTATATTATCTAATAACCCTGACGCACGGAGCCCTCAGGTTACAGAATATAGGGATAGCACTATATTATCTAATAATCCTGACGCACGGAGCCCTCAGGTTACAGAATACAGGGATAGCAGTATATTACCTAATAATCCTGACGCACGGAGCCCTCAGGTTACAGAATATAGGGATAGCAGTATATTATCTAATAATACTGACGCACGGAGCCCTCAAGTTACAGAATATAGGGATAGCAATATATTATCTAATAATCCTGATGCACGGAGCCCTCAGGTTACAGAATATAGGGATAGCAGTATATTATCTAATAATCCTGACGCACGGAGCCCTCAGGTTACAGAATATAGGGATAGCAGTATACTCCCTAATAATCCTGACGCACGGAGCCCCCTCAGGTTACAGAATATAGGGATAGCAGTAGATTATCTAATAACCCTGACGCACGGAGCCCTCAGGTTACAGAATATAGGGATAGCACTATATTATCTAATAATCCTGACGCACGGAGCCCTCAGGTTACAGAATACAGGGATAGCAGTATATTATCTAATAATCCTGATGCACGGAGCCCTCAGGTTACAGAATATAGGGATAGCAGGATATTATCTAATAACCCTGACGCACGGAGCCCTCAGGTTACAGAATATAGGGATAGCACTATATTATCTAATAATCCTGACGCACGGAGCCCTCAGGTTACAGAATATAGGGATAGCACTATATTATCTAATAATCCTGACGCACAGAGCCCTCAGGTTACAGAATACAGGGATAGCAGTATATTACCTAATAATCCTGACGCACGGAGCCCTCAGGTTACAGAATACAGGGATAGCACTATATTATCTAATAACCCTGACGCACGGAGCCCTCAGGTTACAGAATATAGGGATAGCACTATATTATCTAATAATCCTGACGCACGGAGCCCTCAGGTTACAGAATATAGGGATAGCAGTATATTATCTAATAATCCTGACGCACGGAGCCCTCAGGTTACAGAATATATGGGATAGCACTATATTATCTAATAATCCTGACGCACGGAGCCCTCAGGTTACAGAATATAGGGATAGCAGTATATTATCTAATAATCCTGACGCACGGAGCCCTCAGGTTACAGAATATAGGGATAGCAGTATACTCTCTAATAATCCTGACGCACGGAGCCCCCTCAGGTTACAGAATATAGGGATAGCAGTAGATTATCTAATAATCCTGACGCACGGAGCCCTCAGGTTACAGAATATAGGGATAGCAGTATACTATCTAATAATCCTGACGCACGGAGCCCTCAGGTTACAGAATATAGGGATAGCACTATATTATCTAATAATCCTGACGCACGGAGCCCTCAGGTTACAGAATACAGGGATAGCAGTATATTATCTAATAATCCTGATGCACGGAGCCCTCAGGTTACAGAATATAGGGATAGCAGTATATTATCTAATAATCCTGACGCACGGAGCCCTCAAGTTACAGAATATAGGGATAGCAGTATATTACCTAATAATCATGACGCACGGAGCCCTCAGGTTATAGAATATAGGGATAGCAGTATATTACCTAATAATCCTGACGCACGGAGCCCTCAGGTTACAGAATATAGGGATAGCAGTATATTATCTAATAATCCTGACGCACGGAGCCCTCAGGTTACAGAATATAGGGATAGCAGTATATTACCTAATAATCCAGACGCACGGAGCCCTCAGGTTACAGAATATAGGGATAGCAGTATATTATCTAATAATCCTGACGCACGGAGCCCTCAGGTTACAGAATATAGGGATAGCAGTATATTATCTAATAATCCTGACGCACGGAGACCCCTCAGGTTACAGAATATAGGAATAGCAGTATATTATCTAATAATCCTGACGCACGGAGCCCTCAGGTTACAGAATATATGGATAGCAGTATATTATCTAATAATCCTGACGCACGGAGCCCTCAGGTTACAGAATATAGGGATAGCAGTATATTATCTAGTAATCCTGACGCGCGGAGCCCTCAGGTTATAGAATATAGGGATAGCACTATATTACCTAATAATCCTGACGCACAGAGCCCTCAGGTTACAGAATATAGGGATAGCAGTATATTATCTAATAATCCTGACGCACGGAGCCCTCACGTTACAGAATACAGGGATAGCACTATATTACCTAATAATCCTGACGCACGGAGCCCTCAGGTTACAGGATATAGGGATAGCAGTATATTATCTAATAATCCTGACGCACGGAGCCCTCAGGTTACAGAATATAGGGATAGCAGTATATTATCTAATAATCCTGACGCACGGAGCCCTCAGGTTACAGAATATAGGGATAGCAGTATATTATCTAATAATCCTGACGCACGGAGCCCTCAGGTTACAGAATATAGGGATAGCACTATATTATCTAATAATCCTGACGCACGGAGCCCTCAGGTTACAGAATACAGGGATAGCAGTATATTATCTAATAACCCTGACGCACGGAGCCCTCAGGTTACAGAATATAGGGATAGCAGTATATTATCTAATAATCCTGACGCACTGAGCCCCCTCAGGTTACAGAATATAGGGATAGCAGTATATTATCTAATAATCCTGACGCACAGAGCCCTCAGGTTACAGAATATAGGGATAGCAGTATATTATCTAATAATCCTGACGCACGGAGCCCCCTCAGGTTACAGAATATAGGGATAGCACTATATTATCTAATAATCCTGACGCACGGAGCCCTCAGGTTACAGAATATAGGGATAGCAGTATATTATCTAATAATCCTGACGCACGGAGCCCTCAGGTTACAGAATATAGGGATAGCAGTATACTCTCTAATAATCCTGACGCACGGAGCCCTCAGGTTACAGAATATAGGGATAGCAGTATACTCTCTAATAATCCTGACGCACGGAGCCCCCTCAGGTTACAGAATATAGGGATAGCAGTAGATTATCTAATAACCCTGACGCACGGAGCCCTCAGGTTACAGAATATAGGGATAGCAGTATATTATCTAATAACCCTGACGCACGGAGCCCTCAGGTTACAGAATATAGGGATAGCAGTATATTATCTAATAATCCTGACGCACTGAGCCCCCTCAGGTTACAGAATATAGGGATAGCAGTATATTATCTAATAATCCTGACGCACAGAGCCCTCAGGTTACAGAATATAGGGATAGCAGTATATTATCTAATAATCCTGACGCACGGAGCCCTCAGGTTACAGAATATAGGGATAGCAGTATATTATCTAATAATCCTGACGCACGGAGCCCTCAGGTTACAGAATATAGGGATAGCACTATATTATCTAATAACCCTGACGCACGGAGCCCTCAGGTTACAGAATATAGGGATAGCAGTATATTATCTAATAATCCTGACGCACGGAGCCCTCAGGTTACAGAATATAGGGATAGCAGTATATTATCTAATAATCCTGACGCACGGAGCCCTCAGGTTACAGAATATAGGGATAGCAGTATATTATCTAATAATCCTGACGCACGGAGCCCTCAGGTTACAGAATATAGGGATAGCAGTATATTATCTAATAACCCTGACGCACGGAGCCCTCAGGTTACAGAATATAGGGATAGCAGTATATTATCTAATAATCCTGACGCACTGAGCCCCCTCAGGTTACAGAATATAGGGATAGCAGTATATTATCTAATAATCCTGACGCACAGAGCCCTCAGGTTACAGAATATAGGGATAGCAGTATATTATCTAATAATCCTGACGCACGGAGCCCTCAGGTTACAGAATATAGGGATAGCAGTATATTATCTAATAATCCTGACGCACGGAGCCCTCAGGTTACAGAATATAGGGATAGCACTATATTATCTAATAACCCTGACGCACGGAGCCCTCAGGTTACAGAATATAGGGATAGCAGTATATTATCTAATAACCCTGACGCACGGAGCCCTCAGGTTACAGAATATAGGGATAGCAGTATATTATCTAATAATCCTGACGCACGGAGCCCTCAGGTTACAGAATATAGGGATAGCAGTATATTATCTAATAATCCTGACGCACGGAGCCCTCAGGGTACAGAATATAGGGATAGCAGTATATTATCTAATAATCCTGACGCACGGAGCCCTCAGGTTACAGAATATAGGGATAGCAGTATATTATCTAATAATCCTGACGCACGGAGCCCTCAGGGTACAGAATATAGGGATAGCAGTATATTATCTAATAATCCTGACGCACGGAGCCCTCAGGTTACAGAATATAGGGATAGCAGTATATTATCTAATAATCCTGACGCACGGAGCCCTCAGGTTACAGAATATAGGGATAGCAGTATATTATCTAATAATCCTGACGCACGGAGCCCTCAGGTTACAGAATATAGGGATAGCACTATATTATCTAATAATCCTGACGCACGGAGCCCTCAGGTTACAGAATATAGGGATAGCAGTATATTACCTAATAATCCTGACGCACGGAGCCCTCAGGTTACAGAATATAGGGATAGCAGTATATTATCTAATAATCCTGACGCACGGAGCCATCAGGTTACAGAATATAGGGACAGCAGTATATTATCTAATAATCCTGACGCACGGAGCCCTCAGGTTACAGAATATAGGGATAGCAGTATATTATCTAATAATCCTGACGCACGGAGCCCTCAGGTTACAGAATATAGGGATAGCAGTATATTACCTAATAATCCTGACGCACGGAGCCCTCAGGTTACAGAATATAGGGATAGCAGTATATTATCTAATAATCGTGACGCACGGAGCCCTCAGGTTACAGAATATAGGGATAGCAGTATATTACCTAATAATCCTGACGCACGGAGCCCTCAGGTTACAGAATACAGGGATAGCAGTATATTATCTAATAATCCTGACGCACGGAGCCCTCAGGTTACAGAATATAGGGATAGCAGTATATTATCTAATAATCCTGACGCACGGAGCCCTCAGGTTACAGAATATAGGGATAGCAGTATATTATCTAATAATCCTGACGCACGGAGCCCTCAGGTTACAAAATATAGGGATAGCAGTATATTATCTAATAATCCTGACGCACAGAGCCCTCAGGTTACAGAATACAGGGATAGCAGTATATTATCTAATAACCCTGACGCACGGAGCCCTCAGGTTACAGAATATAGGGATAGCACTATATTATCTAATAATCCTGACGCACGGAGCCCTCAGGTTACAGAATATAGGGATAGCAGTATATTATCTAATAATTCTGACGCACGGAGCCCTCAAGTTACAGAATATAGGGATAGCAGTATATTACCTAATAATCATGACGCACGGAGCCCTCAGGTTATAGAATATAGGGATAGCAGTATATTACCTAATAATCATGACGCACGGAGCCCTCAGGTTACAGAATATAGGGATAGCAGTATATTATCTAATAATCCTGACGCACGGAGCCCTCAGGTTACAGAATATAGGGATAGCAGTATATTACCTAATAATCCAGACGCACGGAGCCCTCAGGTTACAGAATATAGGGATAACAGTATATTATCTAATAATCCTGACGCACGGAGCCCTCAGGTTACAGAATATAGGGATAACAGTATATTATCTAAAAATCCTGACGCACGGAGCCCTCAGGTTACAGAATATAGGGATAGCAGTATATTATCTAATAATCCTGACGCACGGAGCCCTCAGGTTACAGAATATAGGGATAGCAGTATATTATCTAATAATCCCGACGCACGGAGCACCCTAAGGTTACAGAATATAGGAATAGCAGTATATTATCTAATAATCCTGACGCACGGAGCCCTCAGGTTACAGAATATATGGATAGCAGTATATTATCTAATAATCCTGACGCACGGAGCCCTCAGGTTACAGAATATAGGGATAGCAGTATATTATCTAGTAATCCTGACGCGCGGAGCCCTCAGGTTATAGAATATAGGGATAGCACTATATTACCTAATAATCCTGACGCAGAGCCCTCAGGTTACAGAATATAGGGATAGCAGTATATTATCTAATAATCCTGACGCACGGAGCCCTCAGGTTACAGAATACAGGGATAGCACTATATTACCTAATAATCCTGACGCACGGAGCCCTCAGGTTACAGGATATAGGGATAGCAGTATATTATCTAATAATCCTGACGCACGGAGCCCTCAGGTTACAGAATATAGGGATAGCAGTATATTATCTAATAATCCTGACGCACGGAGCCCTCAGGTTACAGAATATAGGGATAGCAGTATATTATCTAATAATCCTGACGCACGGAGCCCTCAGGTTACAGAATATAGGGATAGCACTATATTATCTAATAATCCTGACGCACGGAGCCCTCAGGTTACAGAATACAGGGATAGCAGTATATTATCTAATAACCCTGACGCACGGAGCCCTCAGGTTACAGAATATAGGGATAGCAGTATATTATCTAATAATCCTGACGCACTGAGCCCCCTCAGGTTACAGAATATAGGGATAGCAGTATATTATCTAATAATCCTGACGCACAGAGCCCTCAGGTTACAGAATATAGGGATAGCAGTATATTATCTAATAATCCTGACGCACGGAGCCCTCAGGTTACAGAATATAGGGATAGCAGTATATTATCTAATAATCCTGACGCACGGAGCCCTCAGGTTACAGAATATAGGGATAGCACTATATTATCTAATAACCCTGACGCACGAAGCCCTCAGGTTACAGAATATAGGGATAGCAGTATATTATCTAATAATCCTGACGCACGGAGCCCTCAGGTTACAGAATATAGGGATAGCAGTATATTATCTAATAATCATGACGCACGGAGCCCTCAGGTTACAGAATATAGGGATAGCAGTATATTATCTAATAATCCTGACGCACGGAGCCCTCAGGTTACAGAATATAGGGATAGCAGTATATTATCTAATAACCCTGACGCACAGAGCCCTCAGGTTACAGAATATAGGGATAGCACTATATTATCTAATAATCCTGACGCACGGAGCCCTCAGGTTACAGAATATAGGGATAGCAGTATATTATCTAATAATCCTGATGCACGGAGCCCTCAGGTTACAGAATATAGGGATAGCACTATATTATCTAATAATCCTGACGCACGGAGCCCTCAGGTTACAGAATATAGGGATAGCAGTATATTATCTAATAATCCTGACGCACGGAGCCCTCAGGTTACAGAATATAGGGATAGCAGTATATTATCTAATAATCCTGACGCACAGAGCCCTCAGGTTACAGAATATAGGGATAGCACTATATTATCTAATAATCCTGACGCACAGAGGCCTCAGGTTACAGAATATAGGGATAGCACTATATTATCTAATAATCCTGACGCACGGAGCCCTCAGGTTACAGAATATAGGGATAGCAGTATATTATCTAATAATCCTGACGCACGGAGCCCTCAGGTTACAGAATATAGGGATAGGACTATATTATCTAATAATCCTGACGCACGGAGCCCTCAGGTTACAGAATACAGGGATAGCAGTATATTATCTAATAATCCTGACGCACGGAGCCCTCAGGTTACAGAATACAGGGATAGCAGTATATTATCTAATAATCCTGACGCACGGAGCCCTCAGGTTACAAAATATAGGGATAGCAGTATATTATCTAATAATCCTGACGCACAGAGCCCTCAGGTTACAGAATATAGGGATAGCAGTATATTATCTAATAACCCTGACGCACGGAGCCCTCAGGTTACAGAATATAGGGATAGCAGTATATTATCTAATAACCCTGACGCACGGAGCCCTCAGGTTACAGAATATAGGGATAGCACTATATTATCTAATAATACTGACGCACGGAGCCCTCAGGTTACAGAATATAGGGATAGCACTATATTATCTAATAATCCTGACGCACGGAGCCCTCAGGTTACAGAATATAGGGATAGCACTATATTATCTAATAATCCTGACGCACAGAGCCCTCAGGGTACAGAATATAGGGATAGCAGTATATTATCTAATAATCCTGACGCACGGAGCCCTCAGGGTATAGAATATAGGGATAGCAGTATATTACCTAATAATCCTGACGCACAGAGCCCTCAGGGTATAGAATATAGGGATAGCAGTATATTACCTAATAATCCTGATGCACGGAGCCCTCAGGTTACAGAATATAGGGATAGCAGTATATTATCTAATAATCCTGACGCACGGAGCCCTCAGGGTACAGAATATAGGGATAGCAGTATATTATCTAATAATACTGACGCACGGAGCCCTCAGGTTACAGAATATAGGGATAGCAGTATATTATCTAATAATCCTGACGCACGGAGCCCTCAGGGTACAGAATATAGGGATAGCACTATATTATCTAATAATCCTGACGCACAGAGCCCTCAGGGTAAAGAATATAGGGATAGCAGTATATTATCTAATAATCCTGACGCACGGAGCCCTCAGGGTATAGAATATAGGGATAGCAGTATATTACCTAATAATCCTGACGCACGGAGCCCCCTCAGGTTACAGAATATAGGGATAGCACTATATTATCTAATAATCCTGACGCACGGAGCCCTCAGGTTACAGAATATAGGGATAGCAGTATATTATCTAATAATCCTGACGCACGGAGCCCTCAGGTTACAGAATATAGGGATAGCAGTATATTATCTAATAATCCTGACGCACGGAGCCCTCAGGTTACAGAATATAGGGATAGCACTATATTATCTAATAATCCTGACGCACGGAGCCCTCAGGTTACAGAATATAGGGATAGCAGTATATTATCTAATAATCCTGACGCACGGAGCCCTCAGGTTACAGAATATAGGGATAGCAGTATATTATCTAATAATCCTGACGCACGGAGCCATCAGGTTACAGAATATAGGGACAGCAGTATATTATCTAATAATCCTGACGCACGGAGCCCTCAGGTTACAGAATATAGGGATAGCAGTATATTATCTAATAATCCTGACGCACGGAGCCCTCAGGTTACAGAATATAGGGATAGCAGTATATTACCTAATAATCCTGACGCACGGAGCCCTCAGGTTACAGAATATAGGGATAGCAGTATATTATCTAATAATCCTGACGCACGGAGCCCTCAGGTTACAGAATATAGGGATAGCAGTATATTACCTAATAATCCTGACGCACGGAGCCCTCAGGTTACAGAATATAGGGATAGCACAGTGATCGCAAAAACGCGCTATAGCGCGTATTTTACCCGATTTTGAGGGAAGGTGACTCACTTTTCTGAAATGGGCGGGTCCCCGGGGACGCGCTCTGCTGCAGCAGCCAATCACTTCCTGTTAAGTGACTGACTGATGCCTGTGACTGTGGGGGGAGAAGGTGAGCACCGCGGAGGCGCCGATTCATCAGACTACTTGGCGCTGCTGTTGCCTGAACGCTCCGGCTCCCGTGCTCATGGACTGAGCGTACCGCCTCTCCGCAGGTCAGTTTCCCCGCCGCTCCTGACAGCCGCTCTGAGCGCCGGGCAGTGTGTGTGTCTGTGCGGTGTACATCTCCCGCCATCCCGGTCTCCGCGCTGCTGTAAACGGACTTCTGGCTGCTGGCTCTCGCCGTGCCTGCCATATGGGCTCTCCCAGCACTGTTGCGGTGTGTAAGTGGAGGGGGCCAGTTAGTGTGTGTGTGCTTTGGGTACAAGGGGGTTGCCAATTACTGCTTGTGTGTCTGGGTTATTTTGGGAGGGGGCAATTACTGGGTGTGTGCACTGGGTATAAGAGGGGGGAGATTATGAGGTGGGCAGATGTGTGTGTGCCTGGAGTACGAGGTGGGCAGCTGCTGACTGTGCCCGGGGTATGAGGTGGGCAGATGCTGTGTGTGCCCGGGGTATGAGGTGGGCAGATGCTGTGTGTGCCCGGGGTATGAGGTGGGCAGATGCTGTGTGTGCCCGGGGTA
This sequence comes from Pseudophryne corroboree, assembly GCF_028390025.1. Lineage (NCBI taxonomy): Eukaryota > Metazoa > Chordata > Amphibia > Anura > Myobatrachidae > Pseudophryne > Pseudophryne corroboree. Next base: position 800,847 of record NW_026967534.1, on the reverse strand, counting down.
TGAGGTGGGCAGATGCTGTATGTGTGCACGGTGAATGAGGTGGTCAGATGCTGTGTGTGTGTGTGTGTCTGGGGTATACAGTGGGCAGATGCTGTGTGTGTGTGTGTGTTTGTGTGTGTGCGTCTGGGGTTATACGGTGGGCAGATGCTGTGTGTGTGTGCATCTGGGGTATACGGTGGGCAGATGCTGTGTGTGTGTGTGTATGTCCGGGGTATACAGTGGGCAGGTGCTGTGTGTGTGCGTCCGGGGTATACAGTGGGCAGATGCTGTGTGTGTGTGCGTCCTGGGTATACGGTGGGCAGATGCTGTGTGTGTGCGCGTCCGGGGTATACAGTGGGCAGATGCTGTGTGTGTGTGTGCGTCCTGGGTATACGGTGGGCAGATGCTGTGTGTGTGTGCGTCCGGGGTATACGGTGGGCAGATGCTGTGTGTGTGTGTGTGTGCGTCTGGGGTATACGGTGGGCAGATGCTGTGTGTGTATGTCCGGGGTATACAGTGGGCAGATGCTGTGTGTGTGTGCGTCCGGGGTATACGGTGGGCAGATGCTGGCTGTGTGTGTGTGCGTCCGGGGTATACGGTGGGCAGATGCTGTGTGTGTGTGTGCGTGCGTCCGGGGTATACGGTGGGCAGATGCTCTGTGTGTGTGTGTGTGTGTGTGTGCATCCGGGGTATAAGGTGAGCAGATGCTGTGTGTGTGTGTGCGTCCGGGGTATACGGTGGGCAGATGCTCTGTGTGTGTGTGTGTGTGTGTGTGCATCCGGGGTATAAGGTGAGCAGATGCTGTGTGTGTGTGTGCGTCCGGGGTATACGGTGGACAGATGCTGTGTGTGTGTGTGCGTGCGTCCGGGGTATAAGGTGAGCAGATGCTGTGTGTGTGTGTGCGTCCGGGGTATGAGGTGAGCAGATGCTGTGTGTGTGTGTGCATCCGGGGTATAAGGTGAGCAGATGCTGTGTGTGTGTGTGCGTCCGGGGTATACGGTGGACAGATGCTGTGTGTGTGTGTGCGTGCGTCCGGGGTATAAGGTGAGCAGATGCTGTGTGTGTGTGTGCGTCCGGGGTATGAGGTGAGCAGATGCTGTGTGTGTGTGTGCATCCGGGGTATAAGGTGAGCAGATGCTGTGTGTGTGTGTGCGTCCGGGGTATGAGGTGAGCAGATGCTGTGTGTGTGTGTGCATCCGGGGTATAAGGTGAGCAGATGCTGTGTGTGTGTGTGCATCCGGGGTATAAGGTGAGCAGATGCTGTGTGTGTGTGTGCGTCCGGGGTATACGGTGGACAGATGCTGTGTGTGTGTGTGCGTGCGTCCGGGGTATAAGGTGAGCAGATGCTGTGTGTGTGTGTGCATCCGGGGTATGAGGTGAGCAGATGCTGTGTGTGTGTGTGCGTCCGGGGTATAAGGTGGGCAGATGCTGTGTGTGTGTGTGCGTCCGGGGTATAAGGTGGGCAGATGCTGTGTGTGTGTGCGTCCGGGGTATACGGTGGACAGATGCTGTGTGTGTGCGTGCGTCCGGGGTATAAGGTGAGCAGATGCTGTGTGTGTGTGTGCGTCCGGGGTATGAGGTGAGCAGATGCTGTGTGTGTGTGTGCGTCCGGGGTATGAGGTGGGCAGATGCTGTGTGTGTGTGCGTCCGGGGTATAAGGTGAGCAGATGCTGTGTGTGTGTGCACGCGTCCGGGGTGTGTGGTGGGTAGCTGCTGTGTGTGTGTGCACGCGTCCGGGGTGTGTGGTGGGTAGCTGCTGTGTGTGTGTGCACGCGTCCGGGGTGTGTGGTGGGTAGCTGCTGTGTGTGTGTGCACGCGTCCGGGGTGTGTGGTGGGTAGCTGCTGTGTGTGTGCCCGGGGTATGATGCAATGTATCTTGGCGCTCTACCTGGCGCAATGTGTCTCGGCGCTCTACCTGGTGCAATGTGTCTCGGCGCTCTACCTGGTGCAATGTGTCTCGGCGCTCTACCTGGCGCAATGTGTAGAACGTGCTCTGCCTGGCGCATTGTGTATAACGTGCTCTGCCTGGCGCAATGTGTATAACGTGCTCTACCTGGTGCAATGTTTATATGTGCTCTACCTGGCGCAATGTGTGTAACGTGCTCTGCCTGCTGCAATGTGTGTAACATGCTCTGCCTGCTGCAATGTGTGTAACATGCTCTAACTGGTGCATTGTGTATAACGTGCTCTACCTTGTGCAATGTTTATATTTTATTTACCTGGTGCAATGTTTATATGTGCTCTACCTGGCGCAATGTGTGTAACATGCTCTGCCTGGGCGCAATGTGTGTAACGTGCTCTACCGGGCGCAATGTGTATAATAATGTGCTCTGCCTGGCGCAATGTGTATAAAGTGCTCTACCTGGTGCAATGTGTATAACGTGTTCTACCTGGCGCAATATGTATAATGTGCTCTACCTGGTGCAATATGTATAACGTGCTCTACCTGGTGCAATCTGTATAAGCGGAACTACTGTGTGGTGTAATGTGAATTGGCACTATTATGTGGTTACGCCCCTTCCCCATGAAGCCACGCCCCTTAAATTTTGCAGCGCGCCTTCGGCGCGCACTGCCTATGCTTTGTTGTCTAGTGAGGTGGAACACCAATTCACTTTCTGCCTAAGGGCACCAAAATGTCTAGTTACAGCTCTGGTGCAGGGTGTCCTGCATGCTACACAGCCCCACAGCACTGTCACCCCATCCCCCCCACCTTGCAACACTTTTGTAGTGTCCAAACAAGATTAAGATTAATAAGAACCTTAATTCTGATGGGACCCAGAAAAAGACCGGTAGGACCCCAATTTTCGAAAGTGAGGGGTCCCTGGGACCCACTTTTTTTTGGGATCAGCGCGATCACTGTAGCAGTATATTACCTAATAACCCTGACGCACGGAGCCCTCAGGTTACAGAATATAGGGATAGCAGTATATTATCTAATAATCCTGACGCACGGAGCCCTCAGGTTACAGAATATAGGGATAGCAGTATATTATCTAATAATCCTGACGCACGGAGCCCCCTCAGGTTACAGAATATAGGGATAGCAGTATATTATCTAATAATCCTGACGCACGGAGCCCTCAGGTTACAGAATATAGGGATAGCACTATATTATCTAATAATCCTGACGCACGGAGCCCTCAGGTTACAGAATATAGGGATAGCACTATATTATCTAATAATCCTGACGCACGGAGCCCTCAGGTTACAGAATATAGGGATAGCAGTATATTATCTAATAATCCTGACGCACGGAGCCCTCAAGTTACAGAATACAGGGATAGCACTATATTATCTAATAATCCTGATGCACGGAGCCCTCAGGTTACAGAATACAGGGATAGCACTATATTATCTAATAATCCTGACGCACGGAGCCCTCAGGTTACAGAATATAGGGATAGCAGTATATTATCTAATAATCCTGACGCACGGAGCCCCCTCAGGTTACAGAATATAGGGATAGCAGTATATTATCTAATAATCCTGACGCACGGAGCCCTCAGGTTACAGAATATAGGGACAGCACTATATTATCTAATAATCCTGACGCACGGAGCCCCCTCAGGTTACAGAATATAGGGATAGCAGTATATTATCTAATAATCCTGACGCACGGAGCCCTCAGGTTACAGAATATAGGGATAGCAGTATATTACCTAATAATCCTGACGCACGGAGCCCTCAGGTTACAGAATATAGGGATAGCAGTATATTATCTAATAATCCTGATGCACGGAGCCCTCAGGTTACAGAATATAGGGATAGCAGTATATTATCTAATAATCCTGACGCACGGAGCCCTCAGGTTACAGAATACAGGGATAGCACTATATTATCTAATAATCCTGACGCACGGAGCCCTCAGGTTACAGAATACAGGGATAGCACTATATTATCTAATAATCCTGACGCACGGAGCCCTCAGGTTACAGAATATAGGGATAGCAGTATATTATCTAATAATCCTGACGCACGGAGCCCCCTCAGGTTACAGAATATAGGGATAGCAGTATATTATCTAATAATCCTGACGCACGGAGCCCTCAGGTTACAGAATATAGGGACAGCACTATATTATCTAATAATCCTGACGCACGGAGCCCCCTCAGGTTACAGAATATAGGGATAGCAGTATATTATCTAATAACCCTGACGCACGGAGCCCTCAGGTTACAGAATATAGGGATAGCAGTATATTATCTAATAACCCTGACGCACGGAGCCCTCAGGTTACAGAATATAGGGATAGCACTATATTATCTAATAATCCTGACGCACGGAGCCCCCTCAGGTTACAGAATATAGGGATAGCACTATATTATCTAATAATCCTGACGCACGGAGCCCTCAGGTTACAGAATATAGGGATAGCACTATATTATCTAATAATCCTGACGCACGGAGCCCTCAGGTTACAGAATATAGGGATAGCACTATATTATCTAATAATCCTGACGCACGGAGCCCTCAGGTTACAGAATATAGGGATAGCACTATATTACCTAATAATCCTGACGCACGGAGCCATCAGGTTACAGAATATAGGGATAGCAGTATATTATCTAATAATCCTGACGCACGGAGCCCCCTCAGGTTACAGAATATAGGGATAGCAGTATATTATCTAATAATCCTGACGCACGGAGCCCTCAGGTTACAGAATATAGGGATAGCACTATATTATCTAATAATCCTGACGCACGGAGCCCTCAGGTTACAGAATATAGGGACAGCACTATATTATCTAATAATCCTGACGCACGGAGCCCCCTCAGGTTACAGAATATAGGGATAGCAGTATATTATCTAATAACCCTGACGCACGGAGCCCTCAGGTTACAGAATATAGGGATAGCAGTATATTATCTAATAACCCTGACGCACGGAGCCCTCAGGTTACAGAATATAGGGATAGCACTATATTATCTAATAATCCTGACGCACGGAGCCCCCTCAGGTTACAGAATATAGGGATAGCAGTATATTATCTAATAACCCTGACGCACGGAGCCCTCAGGTTACAGAATATAGGGATAGCAGTATATTATCTAATAACCCTGACGCACGGAGCCCTCAGGTTACAGAATATAGGGATAGCACTATATTATCTAATAATCCTGACGCACGGAGCCCCCTCAGGTTACAGAATATAGGGATAGCAGTATATTATCTAATAATCCTGACGCACGGAGCCCTCAGGTTACAGAATATAGGGATAGCACTATATTATCTAATAATCCTGACGCACGGAGCCCTCAGGTTACAGAATATAGGGATAGCAGTATATTATCTAATAATCCTGACGCACAGAGCCCTCAGGTTACAGAATATAGAGATAGCAGTATATTATCTAATAATCCTGACGCACGGAGCCCTCAGGTTACAGAATATAGGGATAGCAGTATATTATCTAATAATCCTGACGCACAGAGCCCTCAGGTTACAGAATATAGAGATAGCACTATATTATCTAATAATCCTGACGCACGGAGCCCTCAGGTTACAGAATACAGGGATAGCAGTATATTATCTAATAATCCTGACGCACAGAGCCCTCAGGTTACAGAATATAGAGATAGCACTATATTATCTAATAATCCTGACGCACAGAGCCCTCAGGTTACAGAATATAGGGATAGCAGTATATTATCTAATAATCCTGACGCACGGAGCCCTCAGGTTACAGAATATAGGGATAGCAGTATATTATCTAATAATCCTGACGCACGGAGCCCTCAGGTTACAGAATATAGGGATAGCAGTATATTATCTAATAATCCTGACGCACGGAGCCCTCAGGTTACAGAATACAGGGATAGCAGTATATTATCTAATAATCCTGACGCACAGAGCCCTCAGGTTACAGAATATAGGGATAGCACTATATTATCTAATAATCCTGACGCACGGAGCCCTCAGGTTACAGAATACAGGGATAGCAGTATATTATCTAATAATCCTGACGCACGGAGCCCTCAGGTTACAGAATATAGGGATAGCAGTATATTATCTAATAATCCTGACGCACGGAGCCCCCTCAGGTTACAGAATATAGGGATAGCAGTATATTATCTAATAATCCTGACGCACAGAGCCCTCAGGTTACAGAATATAGAGATAGCACTATATTATCTAATAATCCTGACGCACAGAGCCCTCAGGTTACAGAATATAGAGATAGCACTATATTATCTAATAATCCTGACGCACAGAGCCCTCAGGTTACAGAATATAGGGATAGCAGTATATTATCTAATAATCCTGACGCACGGAGCCCTCAGGTTACAGAATATAGGGATAGCACTATATTATCTAATAATCCTGACGCACAGAGCCCTCAGGTTACAGAATATAGAGATAGCACTATATTATCTAATAATCCTGACGCACAGAGCCCTCAGGTTACAGAATATAGGGATAGCAGTATATTATCTAATAATCCTGACGCACAGAGCCCTCAGGTTACAGAATATAGGGATAGCACTATATTATCTAATAATCCTGACGCACAGAGCCCTCAGGTTACAGAATATAGAGATAGCACTATATTATCTAATAATCCTGACGCACGGAGCCCTCAGGTTACAGAATATAGGGATAGCAGTATATTATCTAATAATCCTGACGCACGGAGCCCTCAGGTTACAGAATATAGGGATAGCAGTATATTATCTAATAATCCTGACGCACGGAGCCCTCAGGTTACAGAATATAGGGATAGCAGTATATTATCTAATAATCCTGACGCACGGAGCCCTCAGGTTACAGAATATAGGGATAGCACTATATTATCTAATAATCCTGACGCACGGAGCCCCCTCAGTTTACAGAATATAGGGATAGCAGTATATTATCTAATAATCCTGACGCACGGAGCCCTCAGGTTACAGAATATAGGGATAGCAGTATATTATCTAATAATCCTGACGCACGGAGCCCTCAGGTTACAGAATATAGGGATAGCAGTATATTATCTAATAATCCTGACGCACGGAGCCCTCAGGTTACAGAATACAGGGATAGCACTATATTATCTAATAATCCTGACGCACGGAGCCCTCAGGTTACAGAATATAGGGATAGCACTATATTATCTAATAATCCTGACGCACGGAGCCCTCAGGTTACAGAATATAGGGATAGCAGTATATTATCTAATAATCCTGACGCACGGAGCCCCCTCAGGTTACAGAATATAGGGATAGCAGTATATTATCTAATAATCCTGACGCACGGAGCCATCAGGTTACAGAATATAGGGATAGCAGTATATTATCTAATAATCCTGACGCACGGAGCCCTCAGGTTACAGAATATAGGGATAGCAGTATATTATCTAATAATCCTGACGCACGGAGCCCTCAGGTTACAGAATATAGGGATAGCACTATATTATCTAATAATCCTGACGCACGGAGCCCTCAGGGTATAGAATATAGGGATAGCAGTATATTACCTAATAATCCTGATGCACGGAGCCCTCAGGTTACAGAATATAGGGATAGCAGTATATTATCTAATAATCCTGACGCACGGAGCCCTCAGGGTACAGAATATAGGGATAGCAGTATATTATCTAATAATCCTGACGCACGGAGCCCTCAGGTTACAGAATATAGGGATAGCAGTATATTATCTAATAATCCTGACGCACGGAGCCCTCAGGGTACAGAATATAGGGATAGCAGTATATTATCTAATAATCCTGACGCATGGAGCCCTCAGGTTACAGAATATAGGGATAGCACTATATTATCTAATAATCCTGACGCACGGAGCCCTCAGGTTACAGAATATATGGATAGCAGTATATTATCTAATAATCCTGACGCACGGAGCCCTCAGGTTACAGAATATAGGGATAGCACTATATTATCTAATAATCCTGACGCACGGAGCCCTCAGGTTACAGAATACAGGGATAGCAGTATATTATCTAATAATCCTGACGCACAGAGCCCTCAGGTTACAGAATATAGGGATAGCAGTATATTATCTAATAATCCTGACGCACGGAGCCCCCTCAGGTTACAGAATATAGGGATAGCAGTATATTATCTAATAATCCTGACGCACGGAGCCCTCAGGTTACAGAATATAGGGATAGCAGTATATTATCTAATAATCCTGACGCACGGAGCCCTCAGGTTACAGAATATAGGGATAGCAGTATACTCTCTAATAATCCTGACGCACGGAGCCCCCTCAGGTTACAGAATATAGGGATAGCAGTAGATTATCTAATAACCCTGACGCACGGAGCCCTCAGGTTACAGAATATCAGGATTTTGGTACTTACCGATAAATCCCTTTCTCCGATTCCACAGGGGCCACTGGAGTGTAGTTACAATGGGGAGATAGTAGGTGGTATTGGTAGCTGGCACTTTAAAAATTCTCACACTGTGGCTAGCTCCTCCCCTACTATCTCCCCTCCAAGCCAGTCTACGTTAAACTGTGCCCGAGGAGAGCTGTAATAAACAAACCGTAAGGTAGAGGAGGTTAACGACGCCCTGTAAACCAGGCGAACACAAACTAAACCTGGAACAGAACCTGACAAAAAACCAGGCTAGCCTGAACCCAACAAGCAGTCATATGGTGATCTGCAATCGTTAATCAAACAAAAATCAGGAGAAACAGCGCTGGGCGGGCGTCCAGTGGCCCCTGTGGAATCGGAGAAAGGGATTTATCGGTAAGTACCAAAATCCTGATTTCTCCTTCATCCACTAGGGGCCACTGGAGTGTAGTTACAATGGGGACGTCCCAGAGCTCCCAAAAAACGGGTGGGAAAGCGCTGAGAGTCCTGTAAAAACTGCTCGGCCAAACAGTGAAGCAGAGGCCGTAAAAGTGTCAAACTTGTAGAATTTGACAAAACGAATGTCGGTTTGACCAAGTAGCCGCCCGACAAAATATTCATGGAGACCCCGCGGGCGGCTGCCCACGAAGGTCTTACAATGCGCGTAAAGCGCGCTGAAATGGAAAACGGAGGTTCCCTAGTAACCGCCAAGAAGACTGTCTGATGATCAGATGTATCCAACTGTCCAGCATATGCTGGGGCCCCGGCTATTTAGTACGGGAGCATCGTCCAGAGCAAGGAAGAAAAAACACTTCATCGAATAGCCTGAGACCTCTGTAGAGAGAGTTGACGAGCCCTGACAACATTCAGAGAGGATTGAAAACCACTAGTGTCAGATTTATATGAAAAATGGACCTCCCCTCTGGAAGAAACGACCGCTGAGGCCGAAGCCGAGCCCGGGGAGTTGCCAATAGAGTACTCCCTGAACAAGAGGCCGAACTTACGGCCGCTAGGCTAATCTCATTTGGAAGAAAAGCGAAAAAAGGCAGAGACCTAAAATTCCGGTCAGTGTGGTTTGAAGCGCAGCGGAGCAAAAAACCTCCCAGAGAAACCAAAGATGAATGGTAACTGGAAGAAGGGGGAAAAACCCCTTTTATCTTCATTATGTTCCATAAAGTTTTCCCAAAGTGGCAAAAGCGAGAAGAGGTAATAGACTTCTGAAATCGGAGCCCAGTAGGCCTAACCGAACTAGGGAACTCCTCCCTTCTGAGGTCTCGTGAACAGTCACACGGGTAACCGAAACCAGTGTAAAATTGAACAAGGAGAAAAAAGGAGCCTGTTGAAGTAGACAGTCCAGTCGAGGTAGGAGCCAAGGCTCCTCTACTGACAACAGGCGTATCTGTATCTTCAAGTCATGCGTGGCCCAACCAGCGCCACCGAGAGGACTAGCACGCATAATCCCCTCCTGTGTTACTGAACATGAAGTAGAAATAGAAAAGGGGGCAGGATAGAATAACCAGAAAACTCCCCGGAGCCCTGAGGGCCTCCACGGCTACTGCCGTCCGAGAATAATAAAGGGTTAAAGAGTCAGTCAGAACGCCCTGAGGTCGATCCGAAATCTCCGCCCACAGCGGACCAGCTGACAAAACTCCGGGGCATGTTCCCTCACCCAGGAGTCTGACCTGGTGGCTTGATCTGGAAACAAGATTGTTGTCCCCCGTTCCGAGAGGAATGGAGGCGACCACTCATTACGTCGCAACTTGACTGAAGAAATAGAGTCTCTGGTGCCGAGGAATGAAAAAACCTCTGACGGACCGTGTTGAGAAACGTCTATGCGGAGCATAAATTGGATCTGTGTCGAATCAGAAGCTCGTGGATCCTCCGGATATTCAGAAGCCACCTAATGTACAGAGTGGGATAGTAGCAGTAAATTGTCCCATTAGGGAACCAACGTCACCCACTGCCCTTGAAAAAGAGTTATTCTGTTATCTTCCTAAACTCTGTGGGAGCGGAAGAGAGAAGAGTAAAGGACTTACAGTGAAAATGAGAATCCTGTTAAGGGGGAATCTGAGAAAAGCCTGTCCAACGGAAATCAGTAAACAGGCATCTCTGAAGACAAGGGACACGTAAAACTCCCTTTCTTGTTTAAACTAGCAATCACAGACTAAAAGGATTGTAAGGCCAGAATAGGCCTGTCCGAGCCACTTGGCTTCGGAACGTGAAAAGAAAACAAAGGCCTGAGAACTGTCCTAATTCAAATGATATGTGAAAAACAGGGATCAACACCCTTTGCGGTTAGAAACCTATGGAGCGCAGCCTGCAGTATGACTCTTGTCATCGTAAATCAGCCGACCCATGCCGAGGGACTCCTGAGACGGTTGTAACCGCCCAAGCCTTCTCCCATCGACCTGCGCCTACCCTGGGACCCTGCAGGTGTAATGGGTGTATAGGATGACATAAAATCAGACTGGACTGAGGATGTTGAACCTCTGCTTCAGCCTTTTTACCCTGAGAACCCCTGGCGACGAAGATATCACCCGTGTGGAGTCAAAAACCTGAAAGGGCACGAAAAAATCTAAAGGGAAGACCAGTAAAGGTTTGTCTTTTGGAGCTGGGGCAGTAGTAGGAGAAATCAAAGTGGACCTACCTCCATTGGTTCAAGAAATCCTGCAGAAAGTTCCTTCCCCAGAACCATCTGCCCCGTAGGATTTCATGTTTACTTGTCACTGTCGCAGCCCCAGAGGTCGTCGGGTTAAGACAGCCCAAGCGAAGATGCAGGGTCCGAGTCTGTAGACATGGAGACCTCCAAGGAACATAAAGCAGAATCGTGATTCTGACCTGTATCAAAGTATCAATTGATCCTGATGCGAAGCATCCTGTAACCTAGAGGACAATTGTTCCCCAACCTACCTGCTCCGGATACGGTAGAACCATGCTGCCGCATATGTGGATGGATCCCTGAGCAAGGTTGCCTCAGGAAAACGGCGGCTTGATGGACCGGCGATACACCGAGGTGTATACCCTAGAGAGGTTCTGATACCATCTCCTGCCATCTGCGGGGAAAAGATAGGAAAACAAACCTTGTTTGATACCTGATATTGTGTATTCGGGTGTCTGTCGGCCGCCTACCGGAGCCTGCCCAGCTCATCCGAAACTGAACCAGTCGCTGTCATTTTCGTCAATGGCGTGGAACCCTGATGGACTTGACGTGTCCTCCTCCTTTACCTGCAGTATCAGATGAACTGCTGTATTATGTACCTGTATATTCTGAGACACTGGTTCAGATCCACAGAAAACAGACATCAGTAATGCATGGAATGTTAGCAAAGTTTCTTTTTGGAAAGGTGTGTTTGGTCCCGCTGTGATTTGATCCTGTGACCTTGGAAACCAAAGTCCAAGGGCTTACCTGATGAGCTATTGTCTGGTTAATAGTGACATTACCTGCATCATTGATCAAACAGGGGTGTGCAGGTGCGTGGAGGGCGGAGCAGATGGCTCCGCCGCATACTTCACACCTAAGAGGGAATTCTTCGACTATCCCAGGAGAGACAAACGAAAGGAGAAAAGGTGGGTTAAATAAACAGAGCCCTACGTAAGGTCTGCACTATAATGTGTAGTGACCGATACGATTAAAATAAACTTTCTGGAGCAGCGGAGACCTGAACCAGCAACGCTGCGCTGTGGGACAGGAGTCTTAGCCCTAGGCTATAGGAGTTCTCCTTAAAGTTTTGTTTGGATTCAAACCCCTGTTCAGATACCCGCTACTAGCGTACTGAGCCGCAGCGCTATTTGTCTGATGCCTTACACGCATTCCACAATTACAAAATAGCATTAGTAACTAGTGACAACAAGGAATAATAAAAGGAAGGCAACACCCCGCCCTGTATTTAGTGTACCGCTAATTAAGGTGCACCAGATGTTTCTCTGAGGTTCCGCTGGCTTTTCAAAATGGTGACCAGCCTGTGAGAAAGATGGGGGAAAATGTTATGTGCAAGATGTTGTTATTAGAAAACATTGCGGAAGTAGCCTACAGCACCTGGTATTCCCAGGCGGTCTCCCATCCAAGTACTAACCAGGCCTGACCCTGCTTAGTTTCCGAGATCAGACGAGATCGGGCGTGTTCAGGGTGGTGTGGCCGTAGGCTTTTATCCCCTATATCTGGTATTTTATGGATTTATCTATATACATACCTACACGCACTTAAATATATATATCTATATATATATACATGCACAAACATAACTATATATGTATATATACACACACACCGTAGGTAAATAAATACTGCACAGTAGATCCTTTTAATTATTATTGAGCTGAGTCCCAGCTACTGTAATAGAGCAGGTTCCCTGATTTGCAAGTAGGGAAATGCTGGGTATAGAGGACTCTACTGCAGGAGGAATGTATCTATATTTCAGCAGCCTGAAGTATCGAAAAGTTACAAATCCCAGAGCTGTTGCCTAGCGACGGGGAGACCTGGGAGCCCGCTGAGTAAAGCGGGTTAACTGTTAATATACCTGGGACTTTATTTGTATTTGTCTCTGAGTATGCAAGATTAGCCCACTGGGCTATAGGAGACACTGCAAATATGAAGCCAGGTCTGTGCAGGGAGGAAATGGCCGCCAGAGTGAAACTCCTCTGGGCTATGCGATAAAATCTATATAGTGGATAACTGGATTAGTGCTGAGCCACTCTGACTATATCACATTCTCCTCAGCACCATGTGCATTAAACTCACATAAATGCCTATTACACTATAACAGTGGCCGGGGAGCGGAGAATGCTGAGCCCGCTGTACAGAGCAGGAGTTAGCTCCGCCCCCCGGCTATGGCGCCTTATTGCAAAACTAAGCGGGAAGCGAGCTGTACCCTCCGCTGGGCCTGCGAGTCACCGCCGGGGAGCGCTGAGCGCTGAGCCCGCTATACAGCGCTAGTAGAGCCCTGTATCTGCTAGCCGCCGCCGGGGAGTGTTGCGCTGAACAGAGCGCGAGTCGCCGCCTGGGAGCAGGGAGCGCTGAGCTCGCTCTACAGAGCGGGACTTAGCTCCGCCCCCTCCGTACAAGGCGCCAAATTTAAACATTGCTTTGCGCTCGAGCGGGATCCCTGTGCCGGCTCTGTGAGTCGCGCTGAGTGGGGATCTGTGCGGGGGGTGCGGGGAGCTGGGGGAGCAGAGGGTTATCAGAATGACACACACCCGTTTTTCAGTCAGGGTTGTATAAACACATACTCAGCCTCCCCCAATCATCCTGTCTGTTTCTCCATGAGGAGGACAGGTAAGGATACAATAAAGTACATTACAGCCCCAGAGAGCCCTTCTGGAGTGGGTTGTACAACAATAAACAGTGCATTGCTCTAAAAACATACATAGCCACCACAAATAAAGTATACTTCACTCACCACTGTGTTCTTGGTGGATCGGCCCCGACACACGCCGCACGCAGCGGCGTCCAGCCGGAATCTTCTGTGGTGGGGTGGTCCCGACACAAGCCGCACGCAGCGGTGTCCGACCATTTTTGATACTCACCGCTGCCATGCTGCCGGAATCTTCTGCTGGATGGAGTGGCCGCGACACGCGCCGCACGCAGCGGTGTCCGCCAACTCAGGAGAGCTCAGTGTCTCCCTCAGCCGGGGCCCATCCCTAGCCGCACGCAGCTGCGATGGGACCCCGCCGGCAGCTCCCACGGTGCAGACTGGCAGTGGCAGAGCTGCCAGTCTGTGAGTGTGTGTAAGAAAAATAAAATAATAAAGAAAAAAGAAGAAAATTCTTCAGCTAAACCCAAGTGAACCAGCTACCTCGGGCACTTAACTAAGACTGGCTTGGAGGGGAGATAGTAGGGGAGGAGCTAGCCACAGTGTGAGAATTTTTAAAGTGCCAGCTACCAATACCACCTACTATCTCCCCATTGTAACTACACTCCAGTGGCCCCTAGTGGATGAAGGAGAAATAGGGATAGCACTATATTATCTAATAATCCTGACGCACGGAGCCCTCAGGTTACAGAATATAGGGATAGCAGTATATTATCTAATAATCCTGATGCACGGAGCCCTCAGGTTACAGAATATAGGGATAGCAGTATATTATCTAATAACCCTGACGCACGGAGCCCTCAGGTTACAGAATATAGGGATAGCACTATATTATCTAATAATCCTGACGCACGGAGCCCTCAGGTTACAGAATATAGGGATAGCACTATATTATCTAATAATCCTGACGCACGGAGCCCTCAGGTTACAGAATATAGGGATAGCAGTATATTATCTAATAATCCTGACGCACGGAGCCCTCAGGTTACAGAATATAGGGATAGCAGTATATTACCTAATAATCCTGACGCACGGAGCCCTCAGGTTACAGAATACAGGGATAGCAGTATATTATCTAATAATCCTGACGCACGGAGCCCTCAGGTTACAGAATATATGGATAGCAGTATATTATCTAATAATCCTGACGCACGGAGCCCTCAGGTTACAGAATATAGGGATAGCAGTATATTATCTAATAATCCTGACGCACGGAGCCCTCAGGTTACAGAATATAGGGATAGCACTATATTATCTAATAATCCTGACGCACGGAGCCCTCAGGTTACAGAATATAGGGATAGCAGTATATTATCTAATAATCCTGACGCACGGAGCCCTCAGGTTACAGAATATAGGGATAGCAGTATATTATCTAATAATCCTGACGCACGGAGCCCTCAGGTTACAGAATATAGGGATAGCACTATATTATCTAATAATCCTGACGCACGGAGCCCTCAGGTTACAGAATACAGGGATAGCAGTATATTACCTAATAATCCTGACGCACGGAGCCCTCAGGTTACAGAATATAGGGATAGCAGTATATTATCTAATAATCCTGACGCACGGAGCCCTCAGGTTACAGAATATAGGGATAGCAGTATATTATCTAATAACCCTGACGCACAGAGCCCTCAGGTTACAGAATATAGGGATAGCACTATATTATCTAATAATCCTGACGCACAGAGCCCTCAGGTTACAGAATATAGGGATAGCACTATATTATCTAATAATCCTGACGCACAGAGGCCTCAGGTTACAGAATATAGGGATAGCACTATATTATCTAATAATCCTGACGCACGGAGCCCTCAGGTTACAGAATATAGGGATAGCAGTATATTATCTAATAATCCTGACGCACGGAGCCCTCAGGTTACAGAATATAGGGATAGGACTATATTATCTAATAATCCTGACGCACGGAGCCCTCAGGTTACAGAATACAGGGATAGCAGTATATTATCTAATAATCCTGACGCACGGAGCCCTCAGGTTACAGAATACAGGGATAGCAGTATATTATCTAATAATCCTGACGCACGGAGCCCTCAGGTTACAAAATATAGGGATAGCAGTATATTATCTAATAATCCTGACGCACAGAGCCCTCAGGTTACAGAATATAGGGATAGCAGTATATTATCTAATAACCCTGACGCACGGAGCCCTCAGGTTACAGAATATAGGGATAGCAGTATATTATCTAATAACCCTGACGCACGGAGCCCTCAGGTTACAGAATATAGGGATAGCACTATATTATCTAATAATACTGACGCACGGAGCCCTCAGGTTACAGAATATAGGGATAGCACTATATTATCTAATAATCCTGACGCACGGAGCCCTCAGGTTACAGAATATAGGGATAGCACTATATTATCTAATAATCCTGACGCACAGAGCCCTCAGGGTACAGAATATAGGGATAGCAGTATATTATCTAATAATCCTGACGCACGGAGCCCTCAGGGTATAGAATATAGGGATAGCAGTATATTACCTAATAATCCTGACGCACAGAGCCCTCAGGGTATAGAATATAGGGATAGCAGTATATTACCTAATAATCCTGATGCACGGAGCCCTCAGGTTACAGAATATAGGGATAGCAGTATATTATCTAATAATCCTGACGCACGGAGCCCTCAGGGTACAGAATATAGGGATAGCAGTATATTATCTAATAATCCTGACGCACGGAGCCCTCAGGTTACAGAATATAGGGATAGCAGTATATTATCTAATAATCCTGACGCACGGAGCCCTCAGGGTACAGAATATAGGGATAGCACTATATTATCTAATAATCCTGACGCACAGAGCCCTCAGGGTAAAGAATATAGGGATAGCAGTATATTATCTAATAATCCTGACGCACGGAGCCCTCAGGGTATAGAATATAGGGATAGCAGTATATTACCTAATAATCCTGACGCATGGAGCCCCCTCAGGTTACAGAATATAGGGATAGCACTATATTATCTAATAATCCTGACGCACGGAGCCCTCAGGTTACAGAATATAGGGATAGCAGTATATTATCTAATAATCCTGACGCACGGAGCCCTCAGGTTACAGAATATAGGGATAGCAGTATATTATCTAATAATCCTGACGCACGGAGCCCTCAGGTTACAGAATATAGGGATAGCACTATATTATCTAATAATCCTGACGCACGGAGCCCTCAGGTTACAGAATATAGGGATAGCAGTATATTACCTAATAATCCTGACGCACGGAGCCCTCAGGTTACAGAATATAGGGATAGCAGTATATTATCTAATAATCCTGACGCACGGAGCCATCAGGTTACAGAATATAGGGACAGCAGTATATTATCTAATAATCCTGACGCACGGAGCCCTCAGGTTACAGAATATAGGGATAGCAGTATATTATCTAATAATCCTGACGCACGGAGCCCTCAGGTTACAGAATATAGGGATAGCAGTATATTACCTAATAATCCTGACGCACGGAGCCCTCAGGTTACAGAATATAGGGATAGCAGTATATTATCTAATAATCCTGACGCACGGAGCCCTCAGGTTACAGAATATAGGGATAGCAGTATATTACCTAATAATCCTGACGCACGGAGCCCTCAGGTTACAGAATATAGGGATAGCAGTATATTACCTAATAATCCTGACGCACGGAGCCCTCAGGTTACAGAATATAGGGATAGCAGTATATTATCTAATAATCCTGACGCACGGAGCCCTCAGGTTACAGAATATAGGGATAGCACTATATTATCTAATAATCCTGACGCACGGAGCCCTCAGGTTACAGAATATAGGGATAGCAGTATATTATCTAATAATCCTGACGCACGGAGCCCTCAGGTTACAGAATATAGGGATAGCAGTATATTATCTAATAATCCTGACGCACAGAGCCCTCAGGTTACAGAATATAGGGATAGCACTATATTATCTAATAATCCTGACGCACAGAGGCCTCAGGTTACAGAATATAGGGATAGCACTATATTATCTAATAATCCTGACGCACGGAGCCCTCAGGTTACAGAATATAGGGATAGCAGTATATTATCTAATAATCCTGACGCACGGAGCCCTCAGGTTACAGAATATAGGGATAGCAGTATATTATCTAATAATCCTGACGCACGGAGCCCTCAGGTTACAGAATATAGGGATAGCACTATATTATCTAATAATCCTGACGCACGGAGCCCTCAGGTTACAGAATATAGGGATAGCAGTATATTACCTAATAATCCTGACGCACGGAGCCCTCAGGTTACAGAATATAGGGATAGCAGTATATTACCTAATAATCCTGACGCACGGAGCCCTCAGGTTACAGAATATAGGGATAGCAGTATATTATCTAATAATCCTGACGCACGGAGCCCTCAGGTTACAGAATATAGGGATAGCACTATATTATCTAATAATCCTGACGCACGGAGCCCTCAGGTTACAGAATATAGGGATAGCAGTATATTATCTAATAATCCTGACGCACGGAGCCCTCAGGTTACAGAATATAGGGATAGCAGTATATTATCTAATAATCCTGACGCACGGAGCCCTCAGGTTACAGAATATAGGGATAGCACTATATTATCTAATAATCCTGACGCACGGAGCCCTCAGGTTACAGAATATAGGGATAGCAGTATATTACCTAATAATCCTGACGCACGGAGCCCTCAGGTTACAGAATATAGGGATAGCAGTATATTATCTAATAATCCTGACGCACGGAGCCATCAGGTTACAGAATATAGGGACAGCAGTATATTATCTAATAATCCTGACGCACGGAGCCCTCAGGTTACAGAATATAGGGATAGCAGTATATTATCTAATAATCCTGACGCACGGAGCCCTCAGGTTACAGAATATAGGGATAGCAGTATATTACCTAATAATCCTGACGCACGGAGCCCTCAGGTTACAGAATATAGGGATAGCAGTATATTATCTAATAATCCTGACGCACGGAGCCCTCAGGTTACAGAATATAGGGATAGCAGTATATTACCTAATAATCCTGACGCACGGAGCCCTCAGGTTACAGAATATAGGGATAGCAGTATATTACCTAATAATCCTGACGCACGGAGCCCTCAGGTTACAGAATATAGGGATAGCAGTATATTATCTAATAATCCTGACGCACGGAGCCCTCTCAGGTTACAGAATATAGGGATAGCACTATATTATCTAATAATCCTGACGCACGGAGCCCTCAGGTTACAGAATATAGGGATAGCAGTATATTATCTAATAATCCTGACGCACGGAGCCCTCAGTTTACAGAATATAGGGATAGCAGTATATTATCTAATAATCCTGACGCACGGAGCCCTCAGGTTACAGAATATAGGGATAGCACTATATTATCTAATAATCCTGACGCACGGAGCCCTCAGGTTACAGAATATAGGGATAGCAGTATATTATCTAATAATCCTGACGCACGGAGCCCTCAGGGTATAGAATATAGGGATAGCAGTATATTACCTAATAATCCTGATGCACGGAGCCCTCAGGTTACAGAATATAGGTGTCAGGGACGGTTTTGTTTGTGTCCCCGGAGGGGGCGCTAGTGGGTCAGTGGAGGTAGGTGGAATGAAGGGAGGAGGCAGTACTGGGTTTCTGCGCATGTGCACAATGAGGTTTATTAATAACAGAAAGTCCAGATAATAATAATGCAGCAGAAAGTAAAACAAACGAATGCAATGGAAATGGCAATGGTAACGGTAATCTGAAAGTCTATGGCAGATGATATTAAACAGTATTGAAGCAGAAACAATAATAACAGATGAGAAAAGTCAATCACTCAGTATGATAACTGAAAGTCTATGGAAAATGAATGATAAATGAATTTGAGAAATAATATCCGGAATATAAATCAGAAGAATAAATGTCTTATGGAATGGTGCTGGTTTGGAAACCAGTGCAGGGTTAAAACAGGAAACTTAGGCAGTGATGGAAATGGCTAACCTTTGCATACGCAGGAGACCAACTCACAGTGCAGGTGATGAGGCACTGGCAGCAGCAAGCTGTGTCACAGGTGGAGGAATGAACACACCTGGAGTTTAGTCTTCAACTGCAGGCTGAAGCACACAAGGTGGTGATGAGTGTGAAGCCTTATGCAGGTTGCAGGTATTGCTGAGCCTTGAAGTTCCACGGCAGAATGCAGAATGACCAGGAGTAAAGTTCTTAGCAGAGAACCAGGAACTCAGGAGAAACAGGAACCGATCCTTTCATGTAGGTCGTCAGAATGACACAAAGTCCAGGATCCCCTCTGACTCACCTGGTAGCTCCTGATATACCCCCTGACCGGCAGGCATTGGCTGGAGTGAGACAAGGGGGTGCGGCCAAGCTCCGGATTGGCTGCCGCACTTACACTGGAGCTGGTGATTAACCGGGAGAATAACACAGTAGATAGTTAATGCCATGCACTGCTGGTTGCTGGCTGGGATCAGTAGTGCACCGGGTGTAAATGCTGTTTAACTATAAACACTGTGTATTCCAGGCTGCTGGCTGAAACCAGTGGTTACCTAAAAGACAGAACTGGTTAGGTGGAGCACGGTGAGCTGTGGGCTGCAGGAGACTGAAGACTGGAACTGCTGGGACCTGTAGTTCCACAGGTCCAATTCACAGGGAATACTCTGAGGACAGAGGACTGACGCCAGAAGAGTCCTGTTCAGTGGAAGTGATGCAATGGAGACTGCGGATTCCTGACAGTACCCTCCCTTTTATGGGTGGGCACCGAACACCCACGCAGGAACTTGGAAGATCCTTAAAAAAGAACTTAGGAATACACAAAAACAGAGGTCCTCAAAAGTCTTCCCAACTTTCATCTTCAGAAGACAGATTTTCCTCGTCAGAACAAGTAGACCATTCATGGTCATTTGAGACAGATTTTACTTCCTGGGAGAAGGCATAACTCGGAAGGATAGAACCCCCCATAATGTAACTTGAGTTGTCATCAACAAACTCACTTTCAGAGTCAGAGTCCAGGTCTAGTGTGGTCATGGGAGCCCTTTGTTTAGGAACAACAGTATCTGAGACAACCTGTGGACCAGTAGATTTGAAGCTATATGAGACACCAAGACTAGGGGTAACGGCAACATAGCCAATACTTACATCAACAGATGGCAGACTTTGAACTGGTTTTTGAGCTCTCCAATTCTTGTAATTCTTGAAATTTCTGATACATTGATTCAACAGAAACTGATCGAGTTTGGAAAGGGTTGAGTCAAAAAACTGAGAACTGGAAGACTGATCAGAAGACTGAGCAGATGTTGAATCCGGGAAGTCAATACCGTCAGAAGTGTTGCTGTAGGATGGAGACATGGAAGTATATGCAACTTTCAAATCTGAAGTCTGAGAACCTTGTCTTGACTTTGCAGCTTGGAAATCTTTAATAACTTGGTCTAATGTATCCTGATCTTGCACAGACAGAGATGTTGGAGAGGATGTAGCAGTAGACAAACTGTTGACAAATTGGCCGGAATGCCCAGATGACCTTGAACGCATAAACTTTGGAGCAAACTCCTGTTTTACGGCTTCGCAGAAAGCGGGAAGATCACTCAGTAGCGGATCTTTAGATTCAATGAGAGGATTCGCCCAGTCCAGTGCTCTACCTTTGAAGAACAGGAGGAAGTATCTGATTGCATTAGCTGGAGTAATACTCACTGAAGATTCTGACTCAGTAAAAGCGAGGTATTGGCTCGCCACTGCACGGAACTGAGCATAGTCACCATCAAAGTAGACTAGAGCTTGTGTATCTTGTGGACACTTGGAAGGCTGAATGTCAGTTGAAGTCTCAGAAGACAATGTAGGACACTTGAGAGTAGAGGACTGGAATAAGCATTCAGAAGCAGGAGTTGAATCAACTTGAAATGCTCGAGGGTGGAGAGAGGACGTCATCTCCTGGATTGACTGACGGGGATTCTCTGCCGAGGTTGACAGAACGCTAGAAGCTTCATCTCGGGGTGAGATGCTTAGAGCCTCCATCTGGGTTGAGGCAACTGCAACATCTGCAAGAACTGTAGACTCTGGAGATAGCGACAAGAGTTGTTTACTTGAAACACCGGAGAGAACCACACCGGGTTCAGAGGAACTGGAATCGGCAGGAACCGACGAAGGTAGCTTAGCATTGGAAACAGAGCTACTCAGGCTGGCTGGAACCAGAGGAGGCTGATCTGGACAGACGGATGGAACCGGATTGGGTCCAGATAAGCTTGAACCGGCTGGAACCGGATTTGATATGAAGAGACTGGAATCGGCTGGAACCGAAGGAGTCCTCGGAGTGACGGATAGGACCGGATTTGATCCAAGGATGCTGGAATCGGCTGGAACCGAAGGAGGCTGATCCGGACAGACGGATGGGACCGGATTGGGTCCGGAAGAGCTTGAAGCGACAGGAACTGGTGGAGTCCTCGGCCTGACGGATAGGACCGGATTTGATCCGAGGATTCTGGAATCGGCTGGAACCGAAGGAGGTAGCCCATCATTGGAGCCACTCAGGCTGGCTGGAACCAGTGGAGACTTTGGACCGACGGCTGGAACCGGGCTAGGTCCATTGACACTTGACTCTGTATAGACAGAATCCGGATGTTCTGATGATCCCTTTTGGAGTGGTACTGAGCTGGTAGCACTCTCTGAAGTTGGCAAACAAAAGTTCATGTCTGTATCTGTGACTTTAAGAATTCCTCCTGGGATCTTGGCCCTGGATTCCTCACTTGAGGCTGAAACTCTAAAGACCCCTCCTGGGGTTAATAGATCAGACACACTTCTTTGAGCTGCATGCCCGGATGCCACTTCTGGAACCTGAACATCAGATACCCCTTCTGGGGTCACAACATCAGATGCCCCACCTGGGGCTGTAGAGACAGACGCCCCTTCCCGGGCTGTAGACACGGATGCCCCTTCTCGGGCTGTAGACACGGATGCCCCTTCTCGGGCTGTGGGCACGGACGCCCCTTTAGTTATGGGTAACATAGATAGTCTCTGTTGATTTCTGAACTTGGGATTGGGTCTATTTGTCACAGGACCCCAATCGTAGACTTTTTGGACACTCCTGTCCGGGGTAAAGGAACTTGAAACTGTAGAGGATACGTTGGAAGGTTTGCAGGTGAAAACACTGTGATGCTGGGACCTGTCACCAACTTTTGAGTTGCGGAAGGAACAGTCCTTAATAAGATGACCAGAACTCCCACAGTAAAAGCAGAGGTGAAGCTGCCTGCGATGGCGGCGTTCAGCTTCCGTGAGTTTGGAGCGCGGGTAGCTCTGGAATCTGCCCTCTCTCTGCATAGGAGAAGAGACTTTAGTTTGAAGAAAAGTTGACACGGAGGTCGCACTAGTCTCAAAACTTTGAGCAGTACTCTTCACTGCATTTAAAGCACCACCCAGGATTTCTGGCATCATTGGAATGATTTTTGCTAGGAGACTTTGAAGTTGTTCCAATAGATGATACAGAGTACTAATTGGTTCAGAGTTCACAGCAGACAACAAAGGAGTCTTGAAGCTTTCAAAGGAAGGAGTCGCTCTCTCAGGAGAATTAGCTGTGAAGGAAATACCATAAGACTGACTTGAGCAAGATCCATCCACAGGAATGGATTGTGCAGGGAAAGTTGAAATGACTGGTGCAGCTGCAGCCGGAGAAGAAGCACCCCCAACTCTGGCATGTGCAGGGGTAACAGGAACTGGAGGTGCAGGCGCACTTAGCAGAGATTGTTGTAACATATCAATCCGGGAAGACATCCCTTGCAGAAACTGGAATATCTGCTGCTGCACAACCTCTTGTCCATCCAAACGGGAGACCAGATTTTTTAAGGCCCCTGACCCCACACTCTGACCACCGTCCGAGTCCATCGATCCTGGACTTACTGTCAGGGACGGTTTTGTTTGTGTCCCCGGAGGGGGCGCTAGTGGGTCAGTGGAGGTAGGTGGAATGAAGGGAGGAGGCAGTACTGGGTTTCTGCGCATGTGCACAATGAGGTTTATTAATAACAGAAAGTCCAGATAATAATAATGCAGCAGAAAGTAAAACAAACGAATGCAATGGAAATGGCAATGGTAACGGTAATCTGAAAGTCTATGGCAGATGATATTAAACAGTATTGAAGCAGAAACAATAATAACAGATGAGAAAAGTCAATCACTCAGTATGATAACTGAAAGTCTATGGAAAATGAATGATAAATGAATTTGAGAAATAATATCCGGAATATAAATCAGAAGAATAAATGTCTTATGGAATGGTGCTGGTTTGGAAACCAGTGCAGGGTTAAAACAGGAAACTTAGGCAGTGATGGAAATGGCTAACCTTTGCATACGCAGGAGACCAACTCACAGTGCAGGTGATGAGGCACTGGCAGCAGCAAGCTGTGTCACAGGTGGAGGAATGAACACACCTGGAGTTTAGTCTTCAACTGCAGGCTGAAGCACACAAGGTGGTGATGAGTGTGAAGCCTTATGCAGGTTGCAGGTATTGCTGAGCCTTGAAGTTCCACGGCAGAATGCAGAATGACCAGGAGTAAAGTTCTTAGCAGAGAACCAGGAACTCAGGAGAAACAGGAACCGATCCTTTCATGTAGGTCGTCAGAATGACACAAAGTCCAGGATCCCCTCTGACTCACCTGGTAGCTCCTGATATACCCCCTGACCGGCAGGCATTGGCTGGAGTGAGACAAGGGGGTGCGGCCAAGCTCCGGATTGGCTGCCGCACTTACACTGGAGCTGGTGATTAACCGGGAGAATAACACAGTAGATAGTTAATGCCATGCACTGCTGGTTGCTGGCTGGGATCAGTAGTGCACCGGGTGTAAATGCTGTTTAACTATAAACACTGTGTATTCCAGGCTGCTGGCTGAAACCAGTGGTTACCTAAAAGACAGAACTGGTTAGGTGGAGCACGGTGAGCTGTGGGCTGCAGGAGACTGAAGACTGGAACTGCTGGGACCTGTAGTTCCACAGGTCCAATTCACAGGGAATACTCTGAGGACAGAGGACTGACGCCAGAAGAGTCCTGTTCAGTGGAAGTGATGCAATGGAGACTGCGGATTCCTGACAATAGGGATAGCAGTATATTATCTAATAATCCTGACGCACGGAGCCCTCAGGGTACAGAATATAGGGATAGCAGTATATTATCTAATAATCCTGACGCACGGAGCCCTCAGGTTACAGAATATAGGGATAGCAGTATATTATCTAATAATCCTGACGCACGGAGCCCTCAGGGTACAGAATATAGGGATAGCAGTATATTATCTAATAATCCTGACGCATGGAGCCCTCAGGTTACAGAATATAGGGATAGCACTATATTATCTAATAATCCTGACGCACGGAGCCCTCAGGTTACAGAATATATGGATAGCAGTATATTATCTAATAATCCTGACGCACGGAGCCCTCAGGTTACAGAATATAGGGATAGCACTATATTATCTAATAATCCTGACGCACGGAGCCCTCAGGTTACAGAATACAGGGATAGCAGTATATTATCTAATAATCCTGACGCACAGAGCCCTCAGGTTACAGAATATAGGGATAGCAGTATATTATCTAATAATCCTGACGCACGGAGCCCCCTCAGGTTACAGAATATAGGGATAGCAGTATATTATCTAATAATCCTGACGCACGGAGCCCTCAGGTTACAGAATATAGGGATAGCAGTATATTATCTAATAATCCTGACGCACGGAGCCCTCAGGTTACAGAATATAGGGATAGCTCTATATTATCTAATAATCCTGACGCACGGAGCCCTCAGGTTACAGAATATAGGGATAGCAGTATACTCTCTAATAATCCTGACGCACGGAGCCCCCTCAGGTTACAGAATATAGGGATAGCAGTAGATTATCTAATAACCCTGACGCACGGAGCCCTCAGGTTACAGAATATAGGGATAGCACTATATTATCTAATAATCCTGACGCACGGAGCCCTCAGGTTACAGAATATA
Organism: Pseudophryne corroboree; assembly: GCF_028390025.1. NCBI lineage: Eukaryota > Metazoa > Chordata > Amphibia > Anura > Myobatrachidae > Pseudophryne > Pseudophryne corroboree. Next base: position 775,272 of record NW_026967534.1, on the reverse strand, counting down.
GGGATAGCAGTATATTATCTAATAATCCTGATGCACGGAGCCCTCAGGTTACAGAATATAGGGATAGCAGTATATTATCTAATAACCCTGACGCACGGAGCCCTCAGGTTACAGAATATAGGGATAGCACTATATTATCTAATAATCCTGACGCACGGAGCCCTCAGGTTACAGAATATAGGGATAGCACTATATTATCTAATAATCCTGACGCACGGAGCCCTCAGGTTACAGAATACAGGGATAGCAGTATATTACCTAATAATCCTGACGCACGGAGCCCTCAGGTTACAGAATATAGGGATAGCAGTATATTATCTAATAATCCTGACGCACGGAGCCCTTAAGTTACAGAATATAGGGATAGCAGTATATTACCTAATAATCATGACGCACGGAGCCCTCAGGTTATAGAATATAGGGATAGCAGTATATTACCTAATAATCCTGACGCACGGAGCCCTCAGGTTACAGAATATAGGGATAGCAGTATATTATCTAATAATCCTGACGCACGGAGCCCTCAGGTTACAGAATAAAGGGATAGCAGTATATTACCTAATAATCCAGATGCACGGAGCCCTCAGGTTACAGAATATAGGGATAACAGTATATTATCTAATAATCCTGACGCACGGAGCCCTCAGGTTACAGAATATAGGGATAGCAGTATATTATCTAATAATCCTGACGCACGGAGCCCTCAGGTTACAGAATATAGGGATAGCAGTATATTATCTAATAATCCTGACGCACGGAGCCCCCTCAGGTTACAGAATATAGGAATAGCAGTATATTATCTAATAATCCTGACGCACGGAGCCCTCAGGTTACAGAATATATGGATAGCAGTATATTATCTAATAATCCTGACGCACGGAGCCCTCAGGTTACAGAATATAGGGATAGCAGTATATTATCTAGTAATCCTGACGCGCGGAGCCCTCAGGTTATAGAATATAGGGATAGCACTATATTACCTAATAATCCTGACGCACAGAGCCCTCAGGTTACAGAATATAGGGATAGCAGTATATTATCTAATAATCCTGACGCACGGAGCCCTCAGGTTACAGAATACAGGGATAGCACTATATTACCTAATAATCCTGACGCACAGAGCCCTCAGGTTACAGAATATAGTGATAGCAGTATATTATCTAATAATCCTGACGCACGGAGCCCCCTCAGGTTACAGAATATAGGGATAGCAGTATATTATCTAATAATCCTGATGCACGGAGCCCTCAGGTTACAGAATATAGGGATAGCAATATATTATCTAATAATCCTGACGCACGGAGCCCTCAGGTTACAGAATATAGGGATAGCAGTATATTATCTAATAATCCTGACGCACGGAGCCCTCAGGTTACAGAATATAGGGATAGCAGTATACTCTCTAATAATCCTGACGCACGGAGCCCCCTCAGGTTACAGAATATAGGGATAGCAGTAGATTATCTAATAACCCTGACGCACGGAGCCCTCAGGTTACAGAATATAGGGATAGCACTATATTATCTAATAATCCTGACGCACGGAGCCCTCAGGTTACAGAATATAGGGATAGCAGTATATTATCTAATAATCCTGATGCACGGAGCCCTCAGGTTACAGAATATAGGGATAGCAGTATATTATCTAATAACCCTGACGCACGGAGCCCTCAGGTTACAGAATATAGGGATAGCACTATATTATCTAATAATCCTGACGCACGGAGCCCTCAGGTTACAGAATATAGGGATAGCACTATATTATCTAATAATCCTGACGCACGGAGCCCTCAGGTTACAGAATACAGGGATAGCAGTATATTACCTAATAATCCTGACGCACGGAGCCCTCAGGTTACAGAATATAGGGATAGCAGTATATTATCTAATAATCCTGACGCACGGAGCCCTCAAGTTACAGAATATAGGGATAGCAGTATATTACCTAATAATCATGACGCACGGAGCCCTCAGGTTATAGAATATAGGGATAGCAGTATATTATCTAATAATCCTGACGCACGGAGCCCTCAGGTTACAGAATATAGGGATAGCAGTATATTATCTAATAATCCTGACGCACGGAGCCCTCAAGTTACAGAATATAGGGATAGCAGTATATTACCTAATAATCCTGACGCACGGAGCCCTCAGGTTACAGAATATAGGGATAGCAGTATATTACCTAATAATCCTGACGCACGGAGCCCTCAGGTTACAGAATAAAGGGATAGCAGTATATTACCTAATAATCCAGACGCACGGAGCCCTCAGGTTACAGAATATAGGGATAACAGTATATTATCTAATAATCCTGACGCACGGAGCCCTCAGGTTACAGAATATAGGGATAGCAGTATATTATCTAATAATCCTGACGCACGGAGCCCTCAGGTTACAGAATATAGGGATAGCAGTATATTATCTAATAATCCTGACGCACGGAGCCCCCTCAGGTTACAGAATATAGGAATAGCAGTATATTATCTAATAATCCTGACGCACGGAGCCCTCAGGTTACAGAATATATGGATAGCAGTATATTATCTAATAATCCTGACGCACGGAGCCCTCAGGTTACAGAATATAGGGATAGCAGTATATTATCTAGTAATCCTGACGCGCGGAGCCCTCAGGTTATAGAATATAGGGATAGCACTATATTACCTAATAATCCTGACGCACAGAGCCCTCAGGTTACAGAATATAGGGATAGCAGTATATTATCTAATAATCCTGACGCACGGAGCCCTCAGGTTACAGAATACAGGGATAGCACTATATTACCTAATAATCCAGACGCACGGAGCCCTCAGGTTACAGAATATAGGGATAGCACTATATTATCTAATAATCCTGACGCACGGAGCCCTCAGGTTACAGAATACAGGGATAGCAGTATATTATCTAATAATCCTGACGCACAGAGCCCTCAGGTTACAGAATATAGGGATAGCAGTATATTATCTAATAATCCTGACGCACGGAGCCCCCTCAGGTTACAGAATATAGGGATAGCAGTATATTATCTAATAATCCTGATGCACGGAGCCCTCAGGTTACAGAATATAGGGATAGCAATATATTATCTAATAATCCTGACGCACGGAGCCCTCAGGTTACAGAATATAGAGATAGCAGTATATTATCTAATAATCCTGACGCACGGAGCCCTCAGGTTACAGAATATAGGGATAGCAGTATACTCTCTAATAATCCTGACGCACGGAGCCCCCTCAGGTTACAGAATATAGGGATAGCAGTAGATTATCTAATAACCCTGACGCACGGAGCCCTCAGGTTACAGAATATAGGGATAGCACTATATTATCTAATAATCCTGACGCACGGAGCCCTCAGGTTACAGAATATAGGGATAGCAGTATATTATCTAATAATCCTGATGCACGGAGCCCTCAGGTTACAGAATATAGGGATAGCAGTATATTATCTAATAACCCTGACGCACGGAGCCCTCAAGTTACAGAATATAGGGATAGCACTATATTATCTAATAATCCTGACGCACGGAGCCCTCAGGTTACAGAATATAGGGATAGCACTATATTATCTAATAATCCTGACGCACGGAGCCCTCAGGTTACAGAATACAGGGATAGCAGTATATTACCTAATAATCCTGACGCACGGAGCCCTCAGGTTACAGAATATAGGGATAGCAGTATATTATCTAATAATCCTGACGCACGGAGCCCTCAAGTTACAGAATATAGGGATAGCAGTATATTACCTAATAATCATGACGCACGGAGCCCTCAGGTTATAGAATATAGGGATAGCAGTATATTACCTAATAATCCTGACGCACGGAGCCCTCAGGTTACAGAATATAGGGATAGCAGTATATTATCTAATAATCCTGACGCACGGAGCCCTCAGGTTACAGAATAAAGGGATAGCAGTATATTACCTAATAATCCAGATGCACGGAGCCCTCAGGTTACAGAATATAGGGATAACAGTATATTATCTAATAATCCTGACGCACGGAGCCCTCAGGTTACAGAATATAGGGATAGCAGTATATTATCTAATAATCCTGACGCACGGAGCCCTCAGGTTACAGAATAAAGGGATAGCAGTATATTATCTAATAATCCTGACGCACGGAGCCCCCTCAGGTTACAGAATATAGGAATAGCAGTATATTATCTAATAATCCTGACGCACGGAGCCCTCAGGTTACAGAATATATGGATAGCAGTATATTATCTAATAATCCTGACGCACGGAGCCCTCAGGTTACAGAATATAGGGATAGCAGTATATTATCTAGTAATCCTGACGCGCGGAGCCCTCAGGTTATAGAATATAGGGATAGCACTATATTACCTAATAATCCTGACGCACAGAGCCCTCAGGTTACAGAATATAGGGATAGCAGTATATTATCTAATAATCCTGACGCACGGAGCCCTCAGGTTACAGAATACAGGGATAGCACTATATTACCTAATAATCCTGACGCACGGAGCCCTCAGGTTACAGGATATAGGGATAGCACTATATTATCTAATAATCCTGACGCACGGAGCCCTCAGGTTACAGAATATAGGGATAGCAGTATATTATCTAATAATCCTGACGCACGGAGCCCTCAGGTTACAGAATATAGGGATAGCAGTATATTATCTAATAATCCTGACGCACGGAGCCCTCAGGTTACAGAATATAGGGATAGCACTATATTATCTAATAATCCTGACGCACGGAGCCCTCAGGTTACAGAATATAGGGATAGCAGTATATTATCTAATAACCCTGACGCACGGAGCCATCAGGTTACAGAATATAGGGATAGCACTATATTACCTAATAATCCTGACGCACGGAGCCCTCAGGGTACAGAATACAGGGATAGCACTATATTACCTAATAATCCTGACGCACGGAGCCCTCAGGGTACAGAATATAGGGATAGCACTATATTATCTAATAATCCTGACGCACAGAGCCCTCAGGTTACAGAATATGGGGATAGCAGTATATTATCTAATAATCCTGACGCACGGAGCCCTCAGGTTACAGAATACAGGGATAGCAGTATATTATCTAATAATCCTGACGCACAGAGCCCTCAGGTTACAGAATATAGGGATAGCAGTATATTATCTAATAATCCTGACGCACGGAGCCCTCAGGTTACAGAATATAGGGATAGCAGTATATTATCTAATAATCCTGACGCACGGAGCCCTCAGGTTACAGAATACAGGGATAGCAGTATATTATCTAATAACCCTGACGCACGGAGCCCTCAGGTTACAGAATATAGGGATAGCAGTATATTATCTAATAATCCTGACGCACTGAGCCCCCTCAGGTTACAGAATATAGGGATAGCAGTATATTATTTAATAATCCTGACGCACAGAGCCCTCAGGTTACAGAATATAGGGATAGCAGTATATTATCTAATAAAACTGACGCACGGAGCCCCCTCAGGTTACAGAATATAGGGATAGCACTATATTATCTAATAATCCTGGCGCACGGAGCCCTCAGGTTACAGAATATAGGGATAGCAGTATATTATCTAATAATCCTGACGCACGGAGCCCTCAGGTTACAGAATATAGGGATAGCAGTATACTCTCTAATAATCCTGACGCACGGAGCCCCCTCAGGTTACAGAATATAGGGATAGCAGTAGATTATCTAATAACCCTGACGCACGGAGCCCTCAGGTTACAGAATATAGGGACAGCACTATATTATCTAATAATCCTGACGCACGGAGCCCTCAGGTTACAGAATATAGGGATAGCAGTATATTATCTAATAATCCTGATGCACGGAGCCCTCAGGTTACAGAATATAGGGATAGCAGTATATTATCTAATAACCCTGACGCACGGAGCCCTCAGTTTACAGAATATAGGGATAGCACTATATTATCTAATAATCCTGACGCACGGAGCCCTCAGGTTACAGAATATAGGGATAGCACTATATTATCTAATAATCCTGACGCACGGAGCCCTCAGGTTACAGAATACAGGGATAGCAGTATATTACCTAATAATCCTGACGCACGGAGCCCTCAGGTTACAGAATATAGGGATAGCAGTATATTATCTAATAATCCTGACGCACGGAGCCCTCAGGTTACAGAATATAGGGATAGCAGTATATTACCTAATAATCCAGACGCACGGAGCCCTCAGGTTATAGAATATAGGGATAACAGTATATTATCTAATAATCCTGACGCACGGAGCCCTCAGGTTACAGAATATAGGGATAGCAGTATATTATCTAATAATCCTGACGCACGGAGCCCTCAGGTTACAGAATATAGGGATAGCAGTATATTATCTAATAATCCCGACGCACGGAGCCCCCTCAGGTTACAGAATATAGGAATAGCAGTATATTATCTAATAATCCTGACGCACGGAGCCCTCAGGTTACAGAATATATGGATAGCAGTATATTATCTAATAATCCTGACGCACGGAGCCCTCAGGTTACAGAATATAGGGATAGCAGTATATTATCTAATAATCCTGATGCACGGAGCCCTCAGGTTACAGAATATAGGGATAGCACTATATTATCTAATAATCCTGACGCACGGAGCCCCCTCAGGTTACAGAATATAGGGATAGCAGTATATTATCTAATAATCCTGACGCACGGAGCCCTCAGGTTACAGAATATAGGGATAGCAGTATATTATCTAATAATCCTGACGCACGGAGCCCTCAGGTTACAGAATATAGGGATAGCAGTATACTCTCTAATAATCCTGACGCACGGAGCCCCCTCAGGTTACAGAATATAGGGATAGCAGTAGATTATCTAATAACCCTGACGCACGGAGCCCTCAGGTTACAGAATATAGGGATAGCACTATATTATCTAATAATCCTGACGCACGGAGCCCTCAGGTTACAGAATATAGGGATAGCAGTATATTATCTAATAATCCTGATGCACGGAGCCCTCAGGTTACAGAATATAGGGATAGCAGTATATTATCTAATAACCCTGACGCACGGAGCCCTCAGGTTACAGAATATAGGGATAGCACTATATTATCTAATAATCCTGACGCACGGAGCCCTCAGGTTACAGAATATAGGGATAGCACTATATTATCTAATAATCCTGACGCACGGAGCCCTCAGGTTACAGAATACAGGGATAGCAGTATATTACCTAATAATCCTGACGCACGGAGCCCTCAGGTTACAGAATATAGGGATAGCAGTATATTATCTAATAATCCTGACGCACGGAGCCCTCAAATTACAGAATATAGGGATAGCAGTATATTACCTAATAATCATGACGCACGGAGCCCTCAGGTTATAGAATATAGGGATAGCAGTATATTACCTAATAATCCTGACGCACGGAGCCCTCAGGTTACAGAATATAGGGATAGCAGTATATTATCTAATAATCCTGACGCACGGAGCCCTCAGGTTACAGAATAAAGGGATAGCAGTATATTACCTAATAATCCAGATGCACGGAGCCCTCAGGTTACAGAATATAGGGATAACAGTATATTATCTAATAATCCTGACGCACGGAGCCCTCAGGTTACAGAATATAGGGATAGCAGTATATTATCTAATAATCCTGACGCACGGAGCCCTCAGGTTACAGAATATAGGGATAGCAGTATATTATCTAATAATCCTGACGCACGGAGCCCCCTCAGGTTACAGAATATAGGAATAGCAGTATATTATCTAATAATCCTGACGCACGGAGCCCTCAGGTTACAGAATATATGGATAGCAGTATATTATCTAATAATCCTGACGCACGGAGCCCTCAGGTTACAGAATATAGGGATAGCAGTATATTATCTAGTAATCCTGACGCGCGGAGCCCTCAGGTTATAGAATATAGGGATAGCACTATATTACCTAATAATCCTGACGCACAGAGCCCTCAGGTTACAGAATATAGGGATAGCAGTATATTATCTAATAATCCTGACGCACGGAGCCCTCAGGTTACAGAATACAGGGATAGCACTATATTACCTAATAATCCTGACGCACAGAGCCCTCAGGTTACAGAATATAGTGATAGCAGTATATTATCTAATAATCCTGACGCACGGAGCCCCCTCAGGTTACAGAATATAGGGATAGCAGTATATTATCTAATAATCCTGATGCACGGAGCCCTCAGGTTACAGAATATAGGGATAGCAATATATTATCTAATAATCCTGACGCACGGAGCCCTCAGGTTACAGAATATAGGGATAGCAGTATATTATCTAATAATCCTGACGCACGGAGCCCTCAGGTTACAGAATATAGGGATAGCAGTATACTCTCTAATAATCCTGACGCACGGAGCCCCCTCAGGTTACAGAATATAGGGATAGCAGTAGATTATCTAATAACCCTGACGCACGGAGCCCTCAGGTTACAGAATATAGGGATAGCACTATATTATCTAATAATCCTGACGCACGGAGCCCTCAGGTTACAGAATATAGGGATAGCAGTATATTATCTAATAATCCTGATGCACGGAGCCCTCAGGTTACAGAATATAGGGATAGCAGTATATTATCTAATAACCCTGACGCACGGAGCCCTCAGGTTACAGAATATAGGGATAGCACTATATTATCTAATAATCCTGACGCACGGAGCCCTCAGGTTACAGAATATAGGGATAGCACTATATTATCTAATAATCCTGACGCACGGAGCCCTCAGGTTACAGAATACAGGGATAGCAGTATATTACCTAATAATCCTGACGCACGGAGCCCTCAGGTTACAGAATATAGGGATAGCAGTATATTATCTAATAATCCTGACGCACGGAGCCCTCAAGTTACAGAATATAGGGATAGCAGTATATTACCTAATAATCATGACGCACGGAGCCCTCAGGTTATAGAATATAGGGATAGCAGTATATTACCTAATAATCCTGACGCACGGAGCCCTCAGGTTACAGAATATAGGGATAGCAGTATATTATCTAATAATCCTGACGCACGGAGCCCTCAGGTTACAGAATAAAGGGATAGCAGTATATTACCTAATAATCCAGATGCACGGAGCCCTCAGGTTACAGAATATAGGGATAGCACTATATTATCTAATAATCCTGACGCACGGAGCCCTCAGGTTACAGAATATAGGGATAGCAGTATATTATCTAATAATCCTGACGCACGGAGCCCTCAGGTTACAGAATATAGGGATAGCAGTATATTATCTAATAACCCTGACGCACGGAGCCCTCAGGTTACAGAATATAGGGATAGCACTATATTATCTAATAATCCTGACGCACGGAGCCCTCAGGTTACAGAATATAGGGATAGCACTATATTATCTAATAATCCTGACGCACGGAGCCCTCAGGTTACAGAATACAGGGATAGCAGTATATTACCTAATAATCCTGACGCACGGAGCCCTCAGGTTACAGAATATAGGGATAGCAGTATATTATCTAATAATCCTGACGCACGGAGCCCTCAAGTTACAGAATATAGGGATAGCAGTATATTACCTAATAATCATGACGCACGGAGCCCTCAGGTTATAGAATATAGGGATAGCAGTATATTATCTAATAATCCTGACGCACGGAGCCCTCAGGTTACAGAATATAGGGATAGCAGTATATTATCTAATAATCCTGACGCACGGAGCCCTCAAGTTACAGAATATAGGGATAGCAGTATATTACCTAATAATCCTGACGCACGGAGCCCTCAGGTTACAGAATATAGGGATAGCAGTATATTATCTAATAATCCTGACGCACGGAGCCCTCAGGTTACAGAATAAAGGGATAGCAGTATATTACCTAATAATCCAGACGCACGGAGCCCTCAGGTTACAGAATATAGGGATAACAGTATATTATCTAATAATCCTGACGCACGGAGCCCTCAGGTTACAGAATATAGGGATAGCAGTATATTATCTAATAATCCTGACGCACGGAGCCCTCAGGTTACAGAATATAGGGATAGCAGTATATTATCTAATAATCCTGACGCACGGAGCCCCCTCAGGTTACAGAATATAGGAATAGCAGTATATTATCTAATAATCCTGACGCACGGAGCCCTCAGGTTACAGAATATATGGATAGCAGTATATTATCTAATAATCCTGACGCACGGAGCCCTCAGGTTACAGAATATAGGGATAGCAGTATATTATCTAGTAATCCTGACGTGCGGAGCCCTCAGGTTATAGAATATAGGGATAGCACTATATTACCTAATAATCCTGACGCACAGAGCCCTCAGGTTACAGAATATAGGGATAGCAGTATATTATCTAATAATCCTGACGCACGGAGCCCTCAGGTTACAGAATACAGGGATAGCACTATATTACCTAATAATCCAGACGCACGGAGCCCTCAGGTTACAGAATATAGGGATAGCACTATATTATCTAATAATCCTGACGCACGGAGCCCTCAGGTTACAGAATACAGGGATAGCAGTATATTATCTAATAATCCTGACGCACAGAGCCCTCAGGTTACAGAATATAGGGATAGCAGTATATTATCTAATAATCCTGACGCACGGAGCCCCCTCAGGTTACAGAATATAGGGATAGCAGTATATTATCTAATAATCCTGATGCACGGAGCCCTCAGGTTACAGAATATAGGGATAGCAATATATTATCTAATAATCCTGACGCACGGAGCCCTCAGGTTACAGAATATAGAGATAGCAGTATATTATCTAATAATCCTGACGCACGGAGCCCTCAGGTTACAGAATATAGGGATAGCAGTATACTCTCTAATAATCCTGACGCACAGAGCCCCCTCAGGTTACAGAATATAGGGATAGCAGTAGATTATCTAATAACCCTGACGCACGGAGCCCTCAGGTTACAGAATATAGGGATAGCACTATATTATCTAATAATCCTGACGCACGGAGCCCTCAGGTTACAGAATATAGGGATAGCAGTATATTATCTAATAATCCTGATGCACGGAGCCCTCAGGTTACAGAATATAGGGATAGCAGTATATTATCTAATAACCCTGACGCACGGAGCCCTCAGGTTACAGAATATAGGGATAGCACTATATTATCTAATAATCCTGACGCACGGAGCCCTCAGGTTACAGAATATAGGGATATCACTATATTATCTAATAATCCTGACGCACGGAGCCCTCAGGTTACAGAATACAGGGATAGCAGTATATTACCTAATAATCCTGACGCACGGAGCCCTCAGGTTACAGAATATAGGGATAGCAGTATATTATCTAATAATCCTGACGCACGGAGCCCTCAAGTTACAGAATATAGGGATAGCAGTATATTACCTAATAATCATGACGCACGGAGCCCTCAGGTTATAGAATATAGGGATAGCAGTATATTACCTAATAATCCTGACGCACGGAGCCCTCAGGTTACAGAATATAGGGATAGCAGTATATTATCTAATAATCCTGACGCACGGAGCCCTCAGGTTACAGAATAAAGGGATAGCAGTATATTACCTAATAATCCAGATGCACGGAGCCCTCAGGTTACAGAATATAGGGATAACAGTATATTATCTAATAATCCTGACGCACGGAGCCCTCAGGTTACAGAATATAGGGATAGCAGTATATTATCTAATAATCCTGACGCACGGAGCCCTCAGGTTACAGAATATAGGGATAGCAGTATATTATCTAATAATCCTGACGCACGGAGCCCCCTCAGGTTACAGAATATAGGAATAGCAGTATATTATCTAATAATCCTGACGCACGGAGCCCTCAGGTTACAGAATATATGGATAGCAGTATATTATCTAATAATCCTGACGCACGGAGCCCTCAGGTTACAGAATATAGGGATAGCAGTATATTATCTAGTAATCCTGACGCGCGGAGCCCTCAGGTTATAGAATATAGGGATAGCACTATATTACCTAATAATCCTGACGCACAGAGCCCTCAGGTTACAGAATATAGGGATAGCAGTATATTATCTAATAATCCTGACGCACGGAGCCCTCAGGTTACAGAATACAGGGATAGCACTATATTACCTAATAATCCTGACGCACGGAGCCCTCAGGTTACAGGATATAGGGATAGCACTATATTATCTAATAATCCTGACGCACGGAGCCCTCAGGTTACAGAATATAGGGATAGCAGTATATTATCTAATAATCCTGACGCACGGAGCCCTCAGGTTACAGAATATAGGGATAGCAGTATATTATCTAATAATCCTGACGCACGGAGCCCTCAGGTTACAGAATATAGGGATAGCACTATATTATCTAATAATCCTGACGCACGGAGCCCTCAGGTTACAGAATATAGGGATAGCAGTATATTATCTAATAACCCTGACGCACGGAGCCATCAGGTTACAGAATATAGGGATAGCACTATATTACCTAATAATCCTGACGCACGGAGCCCTCAGGGTACAGAATACAGGGATAGCACTATATTACCTAATAATCCTGACGCACGGAGCCCTCAGGGTACAGAATATAGGGATAGCACTATATTATCTAATAATCCTGACGCACAGAGCCCTCAGGTTACAGAATATGGGGATAGCAGTATATTATCTAATAATCCTGACGCACGGAGCCCTCAGGTTACAGAATACAGGGATAGCAGTATATTATCTAATAATCCTGACGCACAGAGCCCTCAGGTTACAGAATATAGGGATAGCAGTATATTATCTAATAATCCTGACGCACGGAGCCCTCAGGTTACAGAATATAGGGATAGCAGTATATTATCTAATAATCCTGACGCACGGAGCCCTCAGGTTACAGAATACAGGGATAGCAGTATATTATCTAATAACCCTGACGCACGGAGCCCTCAGGTTACAGAATATAGGGATAGCAGTATATTATCTAATAATCCTGACGCACTGAGCCCCCTCAGGTTACAGAATATAGGGATAGCAGTATATTATCTAATAATCCTGACGCACAGAGCCCTCAGGTTACAGAATATAGGGATAGCAGTATATTATCTAATAAAACTGACGCACGGAGCCCCCTCAGGTTACAGAATATAGGGATAGCACTATATTATCTAATAATCCTGGCGCACGGAGCCCTCAGGTTACAGAATATAGGGATAGCAGTATATTATCTAATAATCCTGACGCACGGAGCCCTCAGGTTACAGAATATAGGGATAGCAGTATACTCTCTAATAATCCTGACGCACGGAGCCCCCTCAGGTTACAGAATATAGGGATAGCAGTAGATTATCTAATAACCCTGACGCACGGAGCCCTCAGGTTACAGAATATAGGGACAGCACTATATTATCTAATAATCCTGACGCACGGAGCCCTCAGGTTACAGAATATAGGGATAGCAGTATATTATCTAATAATCCTGATGCACGGAGCCCTCAGGTTACAGAATATAGGGATAGCAGTATATTATCTAATAACCCTGACGCACGGAGCCCTCAGTTTACAGAATATAGGGATAGCACTATATTATCTAATAATCCTGACGCACGGAGCCCTCAGGTTACAGAATATAGGGATAGCACTATATTATCTAATAATCCTGACGCACGGAGCCCTCAGGTTACAGAATACAGGGATAGCAGTATATTACCTAATAATCCTGACGCACGGAGCCCTCAGGTTACAGAATATAGGGATAGCAGTATATTATCTAATAATCCTGACGCACGGAGCCCTCAGGTTACAGAATATAGGGATAGCAGTATATTACCTAATAATCCAGACGCACGGAGCCCTCAGGTTATAGAATATAGGGATAACAGTATATTATCTAATAATCCTGACGCACGGAGCCCTCAGGTTACAGAATATAGGGATAGCAGTATATTATCTAATAATCCTGACGCACGGAGCCCTCAGGTTACAGAATATAGGGATAGCAGTATATTATCTAATAATCCCGACGCACGGAGCCCCCTCAGGTTACAGAATATAGGAATAGCAGTATATTATCTAATAATCCTGACGCACGGAGCCCTCAGGTTACAGAATATATGGATAGCAGTATATTATCTAATAATCCTGACGCACGGAGCCCTCAGGTTACAGAATATAGGGATAGCAGTATATTATCTAATAATCCTGATGCACGGAGCCCTCAGGTTACAGAATATAGGGATAGCACTATATTATCTAATAATCCTGACGCACGGAGCCCTCAGGTTACAGAATATAGGGATAGCAGTATATTATCTAATAATCCTGACGCACGGAGCCCTCAGGTTACAGAATATAGGGATAGCAGTATATTATCTAATAATCCTGACGCAAGGAGCCCTCAGGTTACAGAATATAGGGATAGCACTATATTATCTAATAATCTTGATGCACAGAGGCCTCAGGTTACAGAATATAGGGATAGCTCTATATTATCTAATAATCCTGACGCACGGAGCCCTCAGGTTACAGAATATAGGGATAGCAGTATATTATCTAATAATCCTGACGCACGGAGCCCTCAGGTTACAGAATATAGGGATAGGACTATATTATCTAATAATCCTGACGCACGGAGCCCTCAGGTTACAGAATACAGGGATAGCAGTATATTATCTAATAATCCTGACGCACGGAGCCCTCAGGTTACAGAATACAGGGATAGCAGTATATTATCTAATAATCCTGACGCACGGAGCCCTCAGGTTACAAAATATAGGGATAGCAGTATATTATCTAATAATCCTGACGCACAGAGCCCTCAGGTTACAGAATATAGGGATAGCAGTATATTATCTAATAACCCTGACGCACGGAGCCCTCAGGTTACAGAATATAGGGATAGCAGTATATTATCTAATAACCCTGACGCACGGAGCCCTCAGGTTACAGAATATAGGGATAGCACTATATTATCTAATAATACTGACGCACGGAGCCCTCAGGTTACAGAATATAGGGATAGCACTATATTATCTAATAATCCTGACGCACGGAGCCCTCAGGTCACAGAATATAGGGATAGCACTATATTATCTAATAATCCTGACGCACAGAGCCCTCAGGGTACAGAATATAGGGATAGCAGTATATTATCTAATAATCCTGACGCACGGAGCCCTCAGGGTATAGAATATAGGGATAGCAGTATATTACCTAATAATCCTGACGCACGGAGCCCCCTCAGGTTACAGAATATAGGGATAGCACTATATTATCTAATAATCCTGACGCACAGAAGCCTCAGGTTACAGAATATAGGGATAGCACTATATTATCTAATAATCCTGACGCACGGAGCCCTCAGGTTACAGAATATAGGGATAGCAGTATATTATCTAATAATCCTGACGCACGGAGCCCTCAGGTTACAGAATATAGGGATAGCAGTATATTATCTAATAATCCTGACGCACGGAGCCCTCAGGTTACAGAATATAGTGATAGCAGTATATTATCTAATAATCCTGACGCACGGAGCCCCCTCAGGTTACAGAATATAGGGATAGCAGTATATTATCTAATAATCCTGATGCACGGAGCCCTCAGGTTACAGAATATAGGGATAGCAATATATTATCTAATAATCCTGACGCACGGAGCCCTCAGGTTACAGAATATAGGGATAGCAGTATATTATCTAATAATCCTGACGCACGGAGCCCTCAGGTTACAGAATATAGGGATAGCAGTATACTCTCTAATAATCCTGACGCACGGAGCCCCCTCAGGTTACAGAATATAGGGATAGCAGTAGATTATCTAATAACCCTGACGCACGGAGCCCTCAGGTTACAGAATATAGGGATAGCACTATATTATCTAATAATCCTGACGCACGGAGCCCTCAGGTTACAGAATATAGGGATAGCAGTATATTATCTAATAATCCTGACGCACGGAGCCCTCAGGTTACAGAATATAGGGATAGCAGTATATTATCTAATAACCCTGACGCACGGAGCCCTCAGGTTACAGAATATAGGGATAGGACTATATTATCTAATAATCCTGACGCACGGAGCCCTCAGGTTACAGAATACAGGGATAGCAGTATATTATCTAATAATCCTGACGCACGGAGCCCTCAGGTTACAGAATACAGGGATAGCAGTATATTATCTAATAATCCTGACGCACGGAGCCCTCAGGTTACAAAATATAGGGATAGCAGTATATTATCTAATAATCCTGACGCACAGAGCCCTCAGGTTACAGAATATAGGGATAGCAGTATATTATCTAATAACCCTGACGCACGGAGCCCTCAGGTTACAGAATATAGGGATAGCAGTATACTCTCTAATAATCCTGACGCACGGAGCCCCCTCAGGTTACAGAATATAGGGATAGCAGTAGATTATCTAATAACCCTGACGCACGGAGCCCTCAGGTTACAGAATATAGGGACAGCACTATATTATCTAATAATCCTGACGCACGGAGCCCTCAAGTTACAGAATATAGGGATAGCAGTATATTACCTAATAATCATGACGCACGGAGCCCTCATGTTATAGAATATAGGGATAGCAGTATATTACCTAATAATCCTGACGCACAGAGCCCTCAGGTTACAGAATATAGGGATAGCAGTATATTATCTAATAATCCTGACGCACGGAGCCCTCAGGTTACAGAATATAGGGATAGCAGTATATTACCTAATAATCCAGACGCACGGAGCCCTCAGGTTATAGAATATAGGGATAACAGTATATTATCTAATAATCCTGACGCACGGAGCCCTCAGGTTACAGAATATAGGGATAGCAGTATATTATCTAATAATCCTGACGCACGGAGCCCTCAGGTTACAGAATATAGGGATAGCAGTATATTATCTAATAATCCCGACGCACGGAGCCCCCTCAGGTTACAGAATATAGGAATAGCAGTATATTATCTAATAATCCTGACGCACGGAGCCCTCAGGTTACAGAATATATGGATAGCAGTATATTATCTAATAATCCTGACGCACGGAGCCCTCAGGTTACAGAATATAGGGATAGCAGTATATTATCTAATAATCCTGATGCACGGAGCTCTCAGGTTACAGAATATAGGGATAGCACTATATTATCTAATAATCCTGACGCACGGAGCCCTCAGGTTACAGAATATAGGGATAGCAGTATATTATCTAATAATCCTGACGCACGGAGCCCTCAGGTTACAGAATACAGGGATAGCAGTATATTACCTAATAATCCTGACGCACGGAGCCCTCAGGTTACAGAATATAGGGATAGCAGTATATTATCTAATAATCCTGACGCACGGAGCCCTCAAGTTACAGAATATAGGGATAGCAGTATATTACCTAATAATCATGACGCACGGACCCCTCAGGTTATAGAATATAGGGATAGCAGTATATTACCTAATAATCCTGACGCACGGAGCCCTCAGGTTACAGAATATAGGGATAGCAGTATATTATCTAATAATCCTGACGCACGGAGCCCTCAGGTTACAGAATAAAGGGATAGCAGTATATTACCTAATAATCCAGATGCACGGAGCCCTCAGGTTACAGAATATAGGGATAGCACTATATTATCTAATAATCCTGACGCACGGAGCCCTCAGGTTACAGAATATAGGGATAGCAGTATATTATCTAATAATCCTGACGCACGGAGCCCTCAGGTTACAGAATATAGGGATAGCAGTATATTATCTAATAACCCTGACGCACGGAGCCCTCAGGTTACAGAATATAGGGATAGCAGTATATTATCTAATAATCCTGACGCACGGAGCCCTCAGGTTACAGAATATAGGGATAGCAGTATATTATCTAATAATCCTGACGCACGGAGCCCTCAGGTTACAGAATATAGGGATAGCAGTATATTATCTAATAATCCTGATGCACGGAGCCCTCAGGTTACAGAATATAGGGATAGCAGTATATTATCTAATAATCCTGACGCACGGAGCCCTCAGGTTACAGAATATAGGGATAGCACTATATTATCTAATAATCCTGACGCACGGAGCCCTCAGGTTACAGAATATAGGGATAGCACTATATTATCTAATAATCTTGATGCACAGAGGCCTCAGGTTACAGAATATAGGGATAGCAGTATATTATCTAATAATCCTGACGCACGGAGCCCTCAGGTTACAAAATATAGGGATAGCAGTATATTATCTAATAATCCTGACGCACAGAGCCCTCAGGTTACAGAATATAGGGATAGCAGTATATTATCTAATAACCCTGACGCACGGAGCCCTCAGGTTACAGAATATAGGGATAGCAGTATACTCTCTAATAATCCTGACGCACGGAGCCCCCTCAGGTTACAGAATATAGGGATAGCAGTAGATTATCTAATAACCCTGACGCACGGAGCCCTCAGGTTACAGAATATAGGGACAGCACTATATTATCTAATAATCCTGACGCACGGAGCCCTCAGGTTACAGAATATAGGGATAGCAGTATATTATCTAATAATCCTGATGCACGGAGCCCTCAGGTTACAGAATATAGGGATAGCAGTATATTATCTAATAACCCTGACGCACGGAGCCCTCAGTTTACAGAATATAGGGATAGCACTATATTATCTAATAATCCTGACGCACGGAGCCCTCAGGTTACAGAATATAGGGATAGCACTATATTATCTAATAATCCTGACGCACGGAGCCCTCAGGTTACAGAATACAGGGATAGCAGTATATTACCTAATAATCCTGACGCACGGAGCCCTCAGGTTACAGAATATAGGGATAGCAGTATATTATCTAATAATCCTGACGCACGGAGCCCTCAAGTTACAGAATATAGGGATAGCAGTATATTACCTAATAATCATGACGCACAGAGCCCTCATGTTATAGAATATAGGGATAGCAGTATATTACCTAATAATCCTGACGCACGGAGCCCTCAGGTTACAGAATATAGGGATAGCAGTATATTATCTAATAATCCTGACGCACGGAGCCCTCAGGTTACAGAATATAGGGATAGCAGTATATTACCTAATAATCCAGACGCACGGAGCCCTCAGGTTATAGAATATAGGGATAACAGTATATTATCTAATAATCCTGACGCACGGAGCCCTCAGGTTACAGAATATAGGGATAGCAGTATATTATCTAATAATCCTGACGCACGGAGCCCTCAGGTTACAGAATATAGGGATAGCAGTATATTATCTAATAATCCCGACGCACGGAGCCCCCTCAGGTTACAGAATATAGGAATAGCAGTATATTATCTAATAATCCTGACGCACGGAGCCCTCAGGTTACAGAATATATGGATAGCAGTATATTATCTAATAATCCTGACGCACGGAGCCCTCAGGTTACAGAATATAGGGATAGCAGTATATTATCTAATAATCCTGATGCACGGAGCCCTCAGGTTACAGAATACAGGGATAGCACTATATTATCTAATAATCCTGACGCACGGAGCCCTCAGGTTACAGAATATAGGGATAGCAGTATATTATCTAATAATCCTGACGCACGGAGCCCTCAGGTTACAGAATATAGGGATAGCAGTATATTATCTAATAATCCTGACGCACGGAGCCCTCAGGTTACAGAATATAGGGATAGCACTATATTATCTAATAATCTTGATGCACAGAGGCCTCAGGTTACAGAATATAGGGATAGCTCTATATTATCTAATATTCCTGACGCACGGAGCCCTCAGGTTACAGAATATAGGGATAGCAGTATATTATCTAATAATCCTGACGCACGGAGCCCTCAGGTTACAGAATATAGGGATAGGACTATATTATCTAATAATCCTGACGCACAGAGCCCTCAGGTTACAGAATACAGGGATAGCAGTATATTATCTAATAATCCTGACGCACGGAGCCCTCAGGTTACAGAATACAGGGATAGCAGTATATTATCTAATAATCCTGACGCACGGAGCCCTCAGGTTACAAAATATAGGGATAGCAGTATATTATCTACAGAATATAGGGATAGCAGTATATTATCTAATAACCCTGACGCACGGAGCCCTCAGGTTACAGAATATAGGGATAGCAGTATATTATCTAATAATCCCGACGCACGGAGCCCCCTCAGGTTACAGAATATAGGAATAGCAGTATATTATCTAATAATCCTGACGCACGGAGCCCTCAGGTTACAGAATATATGGATAGCAGTATATTATCTAATAATCCTGACGCACGGAGCCCTCAGGTTACAGAATATAGGGATAGCAGTATATTATCTAATAATCCTGATGCACGGAGCCCTCAGGTTACAGAATACAGGGATAGCACTATATTATCTAATAATCCTGACGCACGGAGCCCTCAGGTTACAGAATATAGGGATAGCAGTATATTATCTAATAATCCTGACGCACGGAGCCCTCAGGTTACAGAATATAGGGATAGCAGTATATTATCTAATAATCCTGACGCACGGAGCCCTCAGGTTACAGAATATAGGGATAGCACTATATTATCTAATAATCTTGATGCACAGAGGCCTCAGGTTACAGAATATAGGGATAGCTCTATATTATCTAATATTCCTGACGCACGGAGCCCTCAGGTTACAGAATATAGGGATAGCAGTATATTATCTAATAATCCTGACGCACGGAGCCCTCAGGTTACAGAATATAGGGATAGCACTATATTATCTAATAATCCTGACGCACAGAAGCCTCAGGTTACAGAATATAGGGATAGCACTATATTATCTAATAATCCTGACGCACGGAGCCCTCAGGTTACAGAATATAGGGATAGCAGTATATTATCTAATAATCCTGACGCACGGAGCCCTCAGGTTACAGAATATAGGGATAGCAGTATATTATCTAATAATCCTGACGCACGGAGCCCTCAGGTTACAGAATATAGTGATAGCAGTATATTATCTAATAATCCTGACGCACGGAGCCCCCTCAGGTTACAGAATATAGGGATAGCAGTATATTATCTAATAATCCTGATGCACGGAGCCCTCAGGTTACAGAATATAGGGATAGCAATATATTATCTAATAATCCTGACGCACGGAGCCCTCAGGTTACAGAATATAGGGATAGCAGTATATTATCTAATAATCCTGACGCACGGAGCCCTCAGGTTACAGAATATAGGGATAGCAGTATACTCTCTAATAATCCTGACGCACGGAGCCCCCTCAGGTTACAGAATATAGGGATAGCAGTAGATTATCTAATAACCCTGACGCACGGAGCCCTCAGGTTACAGAATATAGGGATAGCACTATATTATCTAATAATCCTGACGCACGGAGCCCTCAGGTTACAGAATATAGGGATAGCAGTATATTATCTAATAATCCTGATGCACGGAGCCCTCAGGTTACAGAATATAGGGATAGCAGTATATTATCTAATAACCCTGACGCACGGAGCCCTCAGGTTACAGAATATAGGGATAGCACTATATTATCTAATAATCCTGACGCACGGAGCCCTCAGGTTACAGAATATAGGGATAGCACTATATTATCTAATAATCCTGACGCACGGAGCCCTCAGGTTACAGAATACAGGGATAGCAGTATATTACCTAATAATCCTGACGCACGGAGCCCTCAGGTTACAGAATATAGGGATAGCAGTATATTATCTAATAATCCTGACGCACGGAGCCCTCAAGTTACAGAATATAGGGATAGCAGTATATTACCTAATAATCATGACGCACGGAGCCCTCAGGTTATAGAATATAGGGATAGCAGTATATTACCTAATAATCCTGACGCACGGAGCCCTCAGGTTACAGAATATAGGGATAGCAGTATATTATCTAATAATCCTGACGCACGGAGCCCTCAGGTTACAGAATAAAGGGATAGCAGTATATTACCTAATAATCCAGATGCACGGAGCCCTCAGGTTACAGAATATAGGGATAGCACTATATTATCTAATAATCCTGACGCACGGAGCCCTCAGGTTACAGAATATAGGGATAGCAGTATATTATCTAATAATCCTGACGCACGGAGCCCTCAGGTTACAGAATATAGGGATAGCAGTATATTATCTAATAACCCTGACGCACAGAGCCCTCAGGTTACAGAATATAGGGATAGCACTATATTATCTAATAATCCTGACGCACGGAGCCCTCAGGTTACAGAATATAGGGATAGCACTATATTATCTAATAATCCTGACGCACGGAGCCCTCAGGTTACAGAATATAGGGATAGCACTATATTATCTAATAATCTTGATGCACAGAGGCCTCAGGTTACAGAATATAGGGATAGCTCTATATTATCTAATAATCCTGACGCACGGAGCCCTCAGGTTACAGAATATAGGGATAGCAGTATATTATCTAATAATCCTGACGCACGGAGCCCTCAGGTTACAGAATACAGGGATAGCAGTATATTATCTAATAATCCTGACGCACGGAGCCCTCAGGTTACAGAATATAGGGATAGCAGTATATTATCTAATAATCCTGACGCACAGAGGCCTCAGGTTACAGAATATAGGGATAGCACTATATTATCTAATAATCCTGACGCACGGAGCCCTCAGGTTACAGAATATAGGGATAGCAGTATATTATCTAATAATCCTGACGCACGGAGCCCTCAGGTTACAGAATATAGGGATAGCACTATATTATCTAATAATCCTGACGCACGGAGCCCTCAGGGTACAGAATATAGGGATAGCAGTATATTATCTAATAATCCTGACGCACGGAGCCCTCAGGTTACAGAATATAGGGATAGCAGTATATTATCTAATAATCCTGACGCACACAGCCCTCAGGTTACAGAATACAGGGATAGCAGTATATTATCTAATAATCCTGACGCACGGAGCCCTCAGGTTACAGAATACAGGGATAGCAGTATATTATCTAATAATCCTGACGCACGGAGCCCTCAGGTTACAGAATACAGGGATAGCAGTATATTATCTAATAATCCTGACGCACGGAGCCCTCAGGTTACAAAATATAGGGATAGCAGTATATTATCTAATAATCCTGACGCACAGAGCCCTCAGGTTACAGAATATAGGGATAGCAGTATATTATCTAATAACCCTGACGCACGGAGCCCTCAGGTTACAGAATATAGGGATAGCAGTATATTATCTAATAACCCTGACGCACGGAGCCCTCAGGTTACAGAATATAGGGATAGCACTATATTATCTAATAATACTGACGCACGGAGCCCTCAGGTAACAGAATATAGGGATAGCACTATATTATCTAATAATCCTCACGCACGGAGCCCTCAGGTTACAGAATATAGGGATAGCACTATATTATCTAATAATCCTGACGCACAGAGCCCTCAGGGTACAGAATATAGGGATAGCAGTATATTATCTAATAATCCTGACGCACGGAGCCCTCAGGGTATAGAATATAGGGATAGCAGTATATTACCTAATAATCCTGACGCACGGAGCCCCCTCAGGTTACAGAATATAGGGATAGCACTATATTATCTAATAATCCTGACGCACAGAAGCCTCAGGTTACAGAATATAGGGATAGCACTATATTATCTAATAATCCTGACGCACGGAGCCCTCAGGTTACAGAATATAGGGATAGCAGTATATTATCTAATAATCCTGACGCACGGAGCCCTCAGGTTACAGAATATAGTGATAGCAGTATATTATCTAATAATCCTGACGCACGGAGCCCCCTCAGGTTACAGAATATAGGGATAGCAGTATATTATCTAATAATCCTGATGCACGGAGCCCTCAGGTTACAGAATATAGGGATAGCAATATATTATCTAATAATCCTGACGCACGGAGCCCTCAGGTTACAGAATATAGGGATAGCAGTATATTATCTAATAATCCTGACGCACGGAGCCCTCAGGTTACAGAATATAGGGATAGCAGTATACTCTCTAATAATCCTGACGCACGGAGCCCCCTCAGGTTACAGAATATAGGGATAGCAGTAGATTATCTAATAACCCTGACGCACGGAGCCCTCAGGTTACAGAATATAGGGATAGCACTATATTATCTAATAATCCTGACGCACGGAGCCCTCAGGTTACAGAATATAGGGATAGCAGTATATTATCTAATAATCCTGATGCACGGAGCCCTCAGGTTACAGAATATAGGGATAGCAGTATATTATCTAATAACCCTGACGCACGGAGCCCTCAGGTTACAGAATATAGGGATAGCACTATATTATCTAATAATCCTGACGCACGGAGCCCTCAGGTTACAGAATATAGGGATAGCACTATATTATCTAATAATCCTGACGCACGGAGCCCTCAGGTTACAGAATACAGGGATAGCAGTATATTACCTAATAATCCTGACGCACGGAGCCCTCAGGTTACAGAATATAGGGATAGCAGTATATTATCTAATAATCCTGACGCACGGAGCCCTCAAGTTACAGAATATAGGGATAGCAGTATATTACCTAATAATCATGACGCACGGAGCCCTCAGGTTATAGAATATAGGGATAGCAGTATATTACCTAATAATCCTGACGCACGGAGCCCTCAGGTTACAGAATATAGGGATAGCAGTATATTATCTAATAATCCTGACGCACGGAGCCCTCAGGTTACAGAATAAAGGGATAGCAGTATATTACCTAATAATCCAGATGCACGGAGCCCTCAGGTTACAGAATATAGGGATAGCAGTATATTATCTAATAATCCTGACGCACGGAGCCCTCAGGTTACAGAATATAGGGATAGCAGTATATTATCTAATAATCCTGACGCACGGAGCCCTCAGGTTACAGAATATAGTGATAGCAGTATATTATCTAATAACCCTGACGCACGGAGCCCTCAGGTTACAGAATATAGGGATAGCACTATATTATCTAATAATCCTGACGCACGGAGCCCTCAGGTTACAGAATATAGGGATAGCACTATATTATCTAATAATCCTGACGCACGGAGCCCTCAGGTTACAGAATACAGGGATAGCAGTATATTACCTAATAATCCTGACGCACGGAGCCCTCAGGTTACAGAATATAGGGATAGCAGTATATTATCTAATAATCCTGATGCACGGAGCCCTCAGGTTACAGAATATAGGGATAGCAGTATATTACCTAATAATCATGACGCACGGAGCCCTCAGGTTATAGAATATAGGGATAGCAGTATATTACCTAATAATCCTGACGCACGGAGCCCTCAGGTTACAGAATATAGGGATAGCAGTATATTATCTAATAATCCTGACGCACGGAGCCCTCAGGTTACAGAATAAAGGGATAGCAGTATATTACCTAATAATCCAGACGCACGGAGCCCTCAGGTTACAGAATATAGGGATAACAGTATATTATCTAATAATCCTGACGCACGGAGCCCTCAGGTTACAGAATATAGGGATAGCAGTATATTATCTAATAATCCTGACGCACGGAGCCCTCAGGTTACAGAATATAGGGATAGCAGTATATTATCTAATAATCCTGACGCACGGAGCCCCCTCAGGTTACAGAATATAGGAATAGCAGTATATTATCTAATAATCCTGACGCACGGAGCCCTCAGGTTACAGAATATATGGATAGCAGTATATTATCTAATAATCCTGACGCACTGAGCCCTCAGGTTACAGAATATAGGGATAGCAGTATATTATCTAGTAATCCTGACGCGCGGAGCCCTCAGGTTATAGAATATAGGGATAGCACTATATTACCTAATAATCCTGACGCACAGAGCCCTCAGGTTACAGAATATAGGGAAAGCAGTATATTATCTAATAATCCTGACGCACGGAGCCCTCAGGTTACAGAATACAGGGATAGCACTATATTACCTAATAATCCAGACGCACGGAGCCCTCAGGTTAAAGAATATAGGGATAGCACTATATTATCTAATAATCCTGACGCACGGAGCCCTCAGGTTACAGAATACAGGGATAGCAGTATATTATCTAATAATCCTGACGCACAGAGCCCTCAGGTTACAGAATATAGGGATAGCAGTATATTATCTAATAATCCTGACGCACGGAGCCCCCTCAGGTTACAGAATATAGGGATAGCAGTATATTATCTAATAATCCTGATGCACGGAGCCCTCAGGTTACAGAATATAGGGATAGCAATATATTATCTAATAATCCTGACGCACGGAGCCCTCAGGTTACAGAATATAGAGATAGCAGTATATTATCTAATAATCCTGACGCACGGAGCCCTCAGGTTACAGAATATAGGGATAGCAGTATACTCTCTAATAATCCTGACGCACGGAGCCCCCTCAGGTTACAGAATATAGGGATAGCAGTAGATTATCTAATAACCCTGACGCACGGAGCCCTCAGGTTACAGAATATAGGGATAGCACTATATTATCTAATAATCCTGACGCACGGAGCCCTCAGGTTACAGAATATAGGGATAGCAGTATATTATCTAATAATCCTGATGCACGGAGCCCTCAGGTTACAGAATATAGGGATAGCAGTATATTATCTAATAACCCTGACGCACGGAGCCCTCAGGTTACAGAATATAGGGATAGCACTATATTATCTAATAATCCTGACGCACGGAGCCCTCAGGTTACAGAATATAGGGATAGCACTATATTATCTAATAATCCTGACGCACGGAGCCCTCAGGTTACAGAATACAGGGATAGCAGTATATTACCTAATAATCCTGACGCACGGAGCCCTCAGGTTACAGAATATAGGGATAGCAGTATATTATCTAATAATCCTGACGCACGGAGCCCTCAAGTTACAGAATATAGGGATAGCAGTATATTACCTAATAATCATGACGCACGGAGCCCTCAGGTTATAGAATATAGGGATAGCAGTATATTACCTAATAATCCTGACGCACGGAGCCCTCAGGTTACAGAATATAGGGATAGCAGTATATTATCTAATAATCCTGACGCACGGAGCCCTCAGGTTACAGAATAAAGGGATAGCAGTATATTACCTAATAATCCAGATGCACGGAGCCCTCAGGTTACAGAATATAGGGATAACAGTATATTATCTAATAATCCTGACGCACGGAGCCCTCAGGTTACAGAATATAGGGATAGCAGTATATTATCTAATAATCCTGACGCACGGAGCCCTCAGGTTACAGAATATAGGGATAGCAGTATATTATCTAATAATCCTGACGCACGGAGCCCCCTCAGGTTACAGAATATAGGAATAGCAGTATATTATCTAATAATCCTGACGCACGGAGCCCTCAGGTTACAGAATATATGGATAGCAGTATATTATCTAATAATCCTGACGCACGGAGCCCTCAGGTTACAGAATATAGGGATAGCAGTATATTATCTAGTAATCCTGACGCGCGGAGCCCTCAGGTTATAGAATATAGGGATAGCACTATATTACCTAATAATCCTGACGCACAGAGCCCTCAGGTTACAGAATATAGGGATAGCAGTATATTATCTAATAATCCTGACGCACGGAGCCCTCAGGTTACAGAATACAGGGATAGCAGTATATTACCTAATAATCCTGACGCACGGAGCCCTCAGGTTACAGAATATAGGGATAGCACTATATTACCTAATAATCCTGACGCACGGAGCCCTCAGGTTACAGGATATAGGGATAGCACTATATTATCTAATAATCCTGACGCACGGAGCCCTCAGGTTACAGAATATAGGGATAGCAGTATATTATCTAATAATCCTGACGCACGGAGCCCTCAGGTTACAGAATATAGGGATAGCAGTATATTATCTAATAATCCTGACGCACGGAGCCCTCAGGGTACAGAATATAGGGATAGCAGTATATTATCTAATAACCCTGACGCACGGAGCCCTCAGGTTACAGAATATAGGGATAGCAGTATATTATCTAATAATCCTGACGCACGGAGCCCTCAGGTTACAGAATATAGGGATAGCAGTATATTATCTAATAACCCTGACGCACGGAGCCCTCAGGTTACAGAATATAGGGATAGCAGTATATTATCTAATAATCCTGACGCACGGAGCCCTCAGGTTACAGAATATAGGGATAGCAGTATATTATCTAATAATCCTGACGCACGGAGCCCTCAGGTTACAGAATATAGGGATAGCAGTATACTCTCTAATAATCCTGACGCACGGAGCCCCCTCAGGTTACAGAATATAGGGATAGCAGTAGATTATCTAATAACCCTGACGCACGGAGCCCTCAGGTTACAGAATATAGGGATAGCACTATATTATCTAATAATCCTGACGCACGGAGCCCTCAGGTTACAGAATATAGGGATAGCAGTATATTATCTAATAATCCTGACGCACGGAGCCCTCAGGTTACAGAATATAGTGATAGCAGTATATTATCTAATAACCCTGACGCACGGAGCCCTCAGGTTACAGAATATAGGGATAGCACTATATTATCTAATAATCCTGACGCACGGAGCCCTCAGGTTACAGAATATAGGGATAGCACTATATTATCTAATAATCCTGACGCACGGAGCCCTCAGGTTACAGAATACAGGGATAGCAGTATATTACCTAATAATCCTGACGCACGGAGCCCTCAGGTTACAGAATATAGGGATAGCAGTATATTATCTAATAATCCTGATGCACGGAGCCCTCAAGTTACAGAATATAGGGATAGCAGTATATTACCTAATAATCATGACGCACGGAGCCCTCAGGTTATAGAATATAGGGATAGCAGTATATTACCTAATAATCCTGACGCACGGAGCCCTCAGGTTACAGAATATAGGGATAGCAGTATATTATCTAATAATCCTGACGCACGGAGCCCTCAGGTTACAGAATAAAGGGATAGCAGTATATTACCTAATAATCCAGACGCACGGAGCCCTCAGGTTACAGAATATAGGGATAACAGTATATTATCTAATAATCCTGACGCACGGAGCCCTCAGGTTACAGAATATAGGGATAGCAGTATATTATCTAATAATCCTGACGCACGGAGCCCTCAGGTTACAGAATATAGGGATAGCAGTATATTATCTAATAATCCTGACGCACGGAGCCCCCTCAGGTTACAGAATATAGGAATAGCAGTATATTATCTAATAATCCTGACGCACGGAGCCCTCAGGTTACAGAATATATGGATAGCAGTATATTATCTAATAATCCTGACGCACTGAGCCCTCAGGTTACAGAATATAGGGATAGCAGTATATTATCTAGTAATCCTGACGCGCGGAGCCCTCAGGTTATAGAATATAGGGATAGCACTATATTACCTAATAATCCTGACGCACAGAGCCCTCAGGTTACAGAATAT
Source organism: Pseudophryne corroboree (assembly GCF_028390025.1). Taxonomy (NCBI): domain Eukaryota; kingdom Metazoa; phylum Chordata; class Amphibia; order Anura; family Myobatrachidae; genus Pseudophryne; species Pseudophryne corroboree. The sequence continues at coordinate 745,997 of NW_026967534.1, read as the reverse complement.
AGGGAAAGCAGTATATTATCTAATAATCCTGACGCACGGAGCCCTCAGGTTACAGAATACAGGGATAGCACTATATTACCTAATAATCCAGACGCACGGAGCCCTCAGGTTAAAGAATATAGGGATAGCACTATATTATCTAATAATCCTGACGCACGGAGCCCTCAGGTTACAGAATACAGGGATAGCAGTATATTATCTAATAATCCTGACGCACAGAGCCCTCAGGTTACAGAATATAGGGATAGCAGTATATTATCTAATAATCCTGACGCACGGAGCCCCCTCAGGTTACAGAATATAGGGATAGCAGTATATTATCTAATAATCCTGATGCACGGAGCCCTCAGGTTACAGAATATAGGGATAGCAATATATTATCTAATAATCCTGACGCACGGAGCCCTCAGGTTACAGAATATAGAGATAGCAGTATATTATCTAATAATCCTGACGCACGGAGCCCTCAGGTTACAGAATATAGGGATAGCAGTATACTCTCTAATAATCCTGACGCACGGAGCCCCCTCAGGTTACAGAATATAGGGATAGCAGTAGATTATCTAATAACCCTGACGCACGGAGCCCTCAGGTTACAGAATATAGGGATAGCACTATATTATCTAATAATCCTGACGCACGGAGCCCTCAGGTTACAGAATATAGGGATAGCAGTATATTATCTAATAATCCTGATGCACGGAGCCCTCAGGTTACAGAATATAGGGATAGCAGTATATTATCTAATAACCCTGACGCACGGAGCCCTCAGGTTACAGAATATAGGGATAGCACTATATTATCTAATAATCCTGACGCACGGAGCCCTCAGGTTACAGAATATAGGGATAGCACTATATTATCTAATAATCCTGACGCACGGAGCCCTCAGGTTACAGAATACAGGGATAGCAGTATATTACCTAATAATCCTGACGCACGGAGCCCTCAGGTTACAGAATATAGGGATAGCAGTATATTATCTAATAATCCTGACGCACGGAGCCCTCAAGTTACAGAATATAGGGATAGCAGTATATTACCTAATAATCATGACGCACGGAGCCCTCAGGTTATAGAATATAGGGATAGCAGTATATTACCTAATAATCCTGACGCACGGAGCCCTCAGGTTACAGAATATAGGGATAGCAGTATATTATCTAATAATCCTGACGCACGGAGCCCTCAGGTTACAGAATAAAGGGATAGCAGTATATTACCTAATAATCCAGATGCACGGAGCCCTCAGGTTACAGAATATAGGGATAACAGTATATTATCTAATAATCCTGACGCACGGAGCCCTCAGGTTACAGAATATAGGGATAGCAGTATATTATCTAATAATCCTGACGCACGGAGCCCTCAGGTTACAGAATATAGGGATAGCAGTATATTATCTAATAATCCTGACGCACGGAGCCCCCTCAGGTTACAGAATATAGGAATAGCAGTATATTATCTAATAATCCTGACGCACGGAGCCCTCAGGTTACAGAATATATGGATAGCAGTATATTATCTAATAATCCTGACGCACGGAGCCCTCAGGTTACAGAATATAGGGATAGCAGTATATTATCTAGTAATCCTGACGCGCGGAGCCCTCAGGTTATAGAATATAGGGATAGCACTATATTACCTAATAATCCTGACGCACAGAGCCCTCAGGTTACAGAATATAGGGATAGCAGTATATTATCTAATAATCCTGACGCACGGAGCCCTCAGGTTACAGAATACAGGGATAGCAGTATATTACCTAATAATCCTGACGCACGGAGCCCTCAGGTTACAGAATATAGGGATAGCACTATATTACCTAATAATCCTGACGCACGGAGCCCTCAGGTTACAGGATATAGGGATAGCACTATATTATCTAATAATCCTGACGCACGGAGCCCTCAGGTTACAGAATATAGGGATAGCAGTATATTATCTAATAATCCTGACGCACGGAGCCCTCAGGTTACAGAATATAGGGATAGCAGTATATTATCTAATAATCCTGACGCACGGAGCCCTCAGGGTACAGAATATAGGGATAGCAGTATATTATCTAATAACCCTGACGCACGGAGCCCTCAGGTTACAGAATATAGGGATAGCAGTATATTATCTAATAATCCTGACGCACGGAGCCCTCAGGTTACAGAATATAGGGATAGCAGTATATTATCTAATAACCCTGACGCACGGAGCCCTCAGGTTACAGAATATAGGGATAGCAGTATATTATCTAATAATCCTGACGCACGGAGCCCTCAGGTTACAGAATATAGGGATAGCACTATATTATCTAATAATCCTGACGCACGGAGCCCTCAGGTTACAGAATACAGGGATAGCAGTATATTATCTAATAACCCTGACGCACGGAGCCCTCAGGTTACAGAATATAGGGATAGCAGTATATTATCTAATAATCCTGACGCACTGAGCCCCCTCAGGTTACAGAATATAGGGATAGCAGTATATTATCTAATAATCCTGACGCACAGAGCCCTCAGGTTACAGAATATAGGGATAGCAGTATATTATCTAATAAAACTGACGCACGGAGCCCCCTCAGGTTACAGAATATAGGGATAGCACTATATTATCTAATAATCCAGGCGCACGGAGCCCTCAGGTTACAGAATATAGGGATAGCAGTATATTATCTAATAATCCTGACGCACGGAGCCCTCAGGTTACAGAATATAGGGATAGCAGTATACTCTCTAATAATCCTGACGCACAGAGCCCTCAGGTTACAGAATATAGGGATAGCAGTATATTATCTAATAATCCTGATGCACGGAGCCCTCAGGTTACAGAATATAGGGATAGCAGTATATTATCTAATAACCCTGACGCACGGAGCCCTCAGTTTACAGAATATAGGGATAGCACTATATTATCTAATAATCCTGACGCACGGAGCCCCCTCAGGTTACAGAATATAGGGGTAGCAGTAGATTATCTAATAACCCTGACGCACGGAGCCCTCAGGTTACAGAATATAGGGACAGCACTATATTATCTAATAATCCTGACGCACGGAGCCCTCAGGTTACAGAATATAGGGATAGCAGTATATTATCTAATAATCCTGATGCACGGAGCCCTCAGGTTACAGAATATAGGGATAGCAGTATATTATCTAATAACCCTGACGCACGGAGCCCTCAGTTTACAGAATATAGGGATAGCACTATATTATCTAATAATCCTGACGCACGGAGCCCTCAGGTTACAGAATATAGGGATAGCACTATATTATCTAATAATCCTGACGCACGGAGCCCTCAGTTTACAGAATACAGGGATAGCAGTATATTACCTAATAATCCTGACGCACGGAGCCCTCAGGTTACAGAATATAGGGATAGCAGTATATTATCTAATAATCCTGACGCACGGAGCCCTCAAGTTACAGAATATAGGGATAGCAGTATATTACCTAATAATCATGACGCACGGAGCCCTCAGGTTATAGAATATAGGGATAGCAGTATATTACCTAATAATCCTGACGCACGGAGCCCTCAGGTTACAGAATATAGGGATAGCAGTATATTATCTAATAATCCTGACGCACGGAGCCCTCAGGTTACAGAATATAGGGATAGCAGTATATTACCTAATAATCCAGACGCACGGAGCCCTCAGGTTATAGAATATAGGGATAACAGTATATTATCTAATAATCCTGACGCACGGAGCCCTCAGGTTACAGAATATAGGGATAGCAGTACATTATCTAATAATCCTGACGCACGGAGCCCTCAGGTTACAGAATATAGGGATAGCAGTATATTATCTAATAATCCCGACGCACGGAGCCCCCTCAGGTTACAGAATATAGGAATAGCAGTATATTATCTAATAATCCTGACGCACGGAGCCCTCAGGTTACAGAATATATGGATAGCAGTATATTATCTAATAATCCTGACGCACGGAGCCCTCAGGTTACAGAATATAGGGATAGCAGTATATTATCTAATAATCCTGATGCACGGAGCCCTCAGGTTACAGAATATAGGGATAGCACTATATTATCTAATAATCCTGACGCACAGAGCCCTCAGGTTACAGAATATAGGGATAGCAGTATATTATCTAATAATCCTGACGCACGGAGCCCTCAGGTTACAGAATATAGGGATAGCAGTATATTATCTAATAATCCTGACGCACGGAGCCCTCAGGTTACAGAATATAGGGATAGCACTATATTATCTAATAATCTTGATGCACAGAGGCCTCAGGTTACAGAATATAGGGATAGCTCTATATTATCTAATAATCCTGACGCACGGAGCCCTCAGGTTACAGAATATAGGGATAGCAGTATATTATCTAATAATCCTGACGCACGGAGCCCTCAGGTTACAGAATATAGGGATAGCACTATATTATCTAATAATCCTGACGCACGGAGCCCTCAGGTTACAGAATATAGGGATAGCAGTATATTATCTAATAATCCTGATGCACGGAGCCCTCAGGTTACAGAATATAGGGATAGCACTATATTATCTAATAATCCTGACGCACGGAGCCCTCAGGTTACAGAATATAGGGATAGCAGTATATTATCTAATAATCCTGACGCACGGAGCCCTCAGGTTACAGAATATAGGGATAGCAGTATATTATCTAATAATCCTGACGCACGGAGCCCTCAGGTTATAGAATATAGGGATAGCAGTATATTACCTAATAATCCTGACGCACGGAGCCCTCAGGTTACAGAATATAGGGATAGCAGTATATTATCTAATAATCCTGACGCACGGAGCCCTCAGGTTACAGAATAAAGGGATAGCAGTATATTACCTAATAATCCAGATGCACGGAGCCCTCAGGTTACAGAATATAGGGATAGCACTATATTATCTAATAATCCTGACGCACGGAGCCCTCAGGTTACAGAATATAGGGATAGCAGTATATTATCT